>NC_143486.1:14394401-14735187 GCF_027475165.1 Benincasa hispida
AATTGATTCATCAATTATTCAATATTTATAATATTTTGAAGATTTACTATATTTTTAGATTTTTTTTGTCATATTGTTCCATCTATTACAAATATCCTTTTACAAAAAGTATTCAAAATTTTCTAATTTTACAAATATGTGTAATCTGTTTCAAAAGATCTTTCATAGCACAATTACATACATAGCCTTCATTCAATTTGATTGTTATGTTAAAAAATAAATTAATTAAAAAAAAATCGGCACTAACCAAAATCCATTCATCCCCAAATTACAGAAAATGCACAAAATCCAGAAAATGCAAAACATTGTGCATAAAAGATAGAAAATAACAAACATTTAAGAACATTTAAAGAATTTTCATGCTGCTGAAAGTTGGATCAATTTGATTTAGATTTAAACAAACATTTTGAAAATTAGTTTGTCAATCTTGTTTCTTATAAATAGTTGGTAAAGCTTGATATGAATTCTAAACATAAATCTTGAAACTAAAACAAAATTCATATACACATTCTTCTCGATTTTTCAAGCAATACCAATAAGATGAAATTATCAGATTCTTCATTTTCATGCATAGATTTTCTTATTTTGTGTTTTTAGGTCTGCGGATGCCGAGCTCGTGAAAATTGTTACAAAAACATTTGTGAATGGAAAATTACTCTCTTGAATTTCTAATGAAGGGCTCACTTGGGAAGTTAAGACTTTCTATGAACTCATTTTCCTTTATTCTTGTTCATTATAAAGACAACTTTCAATTCTCTTTTTCTATGTGCCATAATTTTTTATAATTAAATTTTTACTCGATAATATTGTTTTTTAGTGGCTGACTTCAAAGATCATTTATTTGTGGACTTCATATGTTTTTTTGTTTGGGGTATCGAGTTATTTGGTCTGAGCTTCATATGTTTTTTTAATTCCAAATAATCTGTTTTTATGATTACTACTTTTGTTATGAAATTTTTTTATTCGATAATTCTATCAATCTTTGTTTGAATAAAATATAGATTACAATTTTTTTATTTTAATTTTTAAAGCTTTTCTTTATTTCTTTCTTGGGTTAAGTTCAAGAATAATGTGATTTTTAATAGTAATGATAAAAATGGGGTACATAGGGGAAAAAAATTCAAAAATAGGGTTAAAGGGAAAAGTATTAATAAAAATATAGTAGTTTTGTATGGGAAAAATTGTGTACCCACATCATAGACCCTAGATGGCTGCCATGTGGTGGACTTGTTAATGGACCAAACTCTTAGACTCCATCCACAATTTTTTTTTTAAAAAAAAAAATTTTAACTAACAATTTTCTTCCTTATTTTATTCTTGGTCTTTTATATCAAACTCATTTACTAGATTTAGTACTCATGATAAAATGTAATTTTATTGGTTCACTAATTTCAAGATAAAAGTTCACATGAAGCTAAAAGTTGTTTGAATTATAAGTCACTCAATTTTTCACATGGTGGTTGTTAGGTCTCGTAAAAGACTATCTTTTCCATGATAAAACCTTAAATTCTATCATTGTTTGTTTAAAATGTCTATTTTTGTAGGTAAATTCCAATCCCGACTCAACAAAGTTATTTTGGAAGATTTGGAGCTAATTCAAGCCAATTGACACCAAAAGATCACTTAACAAGAAGATCCATGATGAACTACCACTTTGTCCCTCAAGAGGAACAGTTCAACACACTTCAGCAATGTTTGCAGCGTCGTAACGCTCCTTACAAAACTGAGTCTGACGCTAGCTCGACGCTTGAAGACAAAATGCATCTATTTGCTGCAAAACAGGGCAATATCGCAATGCTTGACCCAGGGTCGCAACGCTCCGAATAGCCCGCATGCGCATGCCTTGCACAACCAAGAGTTAGCGTAGGGTTGCAATGCTAGCCTAACGCTTCTTGGCTTTTCTACGATTTACTGTTGAAAAGCTAGCTTTGGCGTCAAGACGCTATGCCTGCTGATATAAATTTCGTTGTTTCATTTTCAGCAAGGGAGGAAAGAAAAACTAACTTTTAGGGAGAGACTTCGGATTTACAAAGCTATTCTTGTAAATTTTGGAGAGATTCAATCAATTTGTATTCAATCCTTGTACCAATTATGGAACTATCAATGGATTTCTTGAAGAATTTCATCATCTATGAGTAGGTAATCTTTTTCCTTGGGGAATTATGTAAATTGGCACTTTCTTGAGACTTTTCCTTGAAATTTCTTTCATGTAATTACTTTCTTTTGAATATTCTTGCTGAGATTTAAAATAAAATTGATGAAGAATGAATTGACAACTCAAGATTAATTAATTTTTGTATGCAAAAGTTACATAGTTCTGTAACAAATTTGTAATTAGGGTTGCGTCTTAATAGAAAATGTGGTCTTCTTTTCCTTTTTTTTAAGGAACCTATTGAGGGATTAATTGTGAAATGTCCTTAGGAAGCAATTAAACAAATTAGCTAATTAGGACATTAGGAATTTATTCTTAATAAACTATTGAATAATATAATTACACAACTATTTGTTAAGTCTGTTAGAATTATTTAATTTACATAAAATCCCCAAGATTTCATTTTTAATTGAATCTTATCTCATAATCTCTCTTACTTCTCTCATTACTAAATTTCCTATACCAATTCTTGCTTTTTCACTTTAATTTTTAGTTCTTTAAAACAAACACCTCCCCCGTTTAATCTTTGCATTTTGCAATTCAATTAATCTATTTTAGACCAATCAAGAGGTTTTTGTGGGATCGACCTCTCACTCCACTATTGCTATGTGCTAGTTTTAGTTAGAGTATTATAAATTTCATTTGTTTTGGGTAAGATAGAATTTACGACACCTATTTTAGCTCAAATAGTGATTGTCTTCACGTGCCCTTAGATAACTTTGTCCAGTTGTCGTTGCCATCTACGACGAATACGTCCTCGATCAGTGTCAACAACATTGAGTCGTCTTGTTGGCTGAAATACTTTCTATATTTACCAAGGTTTGGTCAAACATTGAACCCAACTTTGTATTGAATATTGTTGTACATCTTGGTCTGTATGATGAAAAAAATTAATACTAAATAATGTTCATATCATACATTTTGGAAAACGTAAGACAATAAAACTCTTACCATGAAGTAATAGTAAACGCCATTAGGTGTGACAAATCATCTCGTGATTGAATCATACCTAAAAAAAATAGTCATCTGATGCAGCTAGTCCGTTTGTTATTTCTCCTTGTGCACAACGATTATGACGTGCATACTCGTACGATATATATTTTGCATGTATTTGGTGCATGTATTGTTCGTACTTACCTCTCAAATCAATCTAGTATAGTGTCAAGAGTGTATAGCACAATGACGGTACCGTTGGTCGCAGACCAAACTACTTCAACACACGATCTGGTTGATGTCACTATGGAAGCATATAAGAAGGCTAACGGTCAACCAAATGTCTTGACCATCACAACAGTAATCAGGCAGTAAGGACCAAATATCTTGTGTGTATGGTGTCTAATTAATTTGGAAAAAAAAAAAAAGAATAATTAGACACCAAAAGTGTGTATATTATTTGTTACTTGAATGTGCATCAGTCGGTCAAATATATGTTGTCTGGAGGAGAGATAGTGTGTATAATTTCAAGTTTGAAAAATAGATTAGAGATATTAATACTTATTTTATTCCAAAGAGAAAAAAAAAAAAAAACAAACAAACAAATAATTTATCATCTATTTTATGTTATTGAAACCTAAGGTTAAACGGAGGTTGAAATAGCTTATGGCCCAAGTTTGTTCATCTCATTTTTACTAAATGTTTTTACTTTAACTAACCCTTTGTTTCAAATGTTCTGATCTGAAATATATTGATGAACGCGTGGTGAGGGACACTTATGGTGGAGTTAAATTTGGAAACAAATTAATTGGGATTGTATTTTCTTTTCAGATGGGAATTATCCAATTTTCAACGGAAACTCTATCGAACTTTTTATTGAATTTTTAAAAAATGTTTTTTAGAGTTTAACAATAGATTTCATAGTTTAATTGTAATCTATTGTCGTCATGTCACGTCCCAAATTTGATAGGGTAGGTGTGACATGTATTCACCAATTCACTTGAATCTAAACTTGAGTAAGATTATCCTTGTCAATTTTAGATTTCGACATGCTTGTTTCACTTTTAAATTTAGTCAAAATGATTTCATACTAAACTTTTTGTATGTGTATTTGAACAAATGTATGATGCATTATCATTATTTACAAAATAACACACACTTAATTGGAAAATATATTAGTTATCAAAAAATGTTATTAGGTTTTGATACAATCAGCTTCTTTTGGTTCAATAATGCCAGGGATAGAACTATTAACCATTGGAACTAGATGCTTTGTTCGCTGAACTATTTGTAGATTGATACTATATACTTATAATTATATTTAACTATATAAATCAATAAAAATTAAAATCCCATTTAGTAATCATTTGATTTTTTATTTTTGTTTTTTGAGAATTAAACCTATTTCATCTACATTTCTTACAATGATTTACATCTTTTTTAAAAGTAAGTATGAATTTTTAGTTAAATTCCAAAAATAAAAACAACTTTTTGAAAGCTACTTTTTTTTAGTTCTCAAAATTTGATTTGATTTTTTAAATCATAGGTGAAAATAGATAACAAAGGAAGAAACTTGATGGTGAAAGTAGTATTTATAAACTTAATTTTCAAAAACAAATATAAAAATAAAATTGTTATCAAACGAAGCCTAAACTTTTCTCTTTTATTTCAACTATATAAACTGATAAAAACTAGATTTTCTCTTTGGGAAAGCTCAACAGAAGTAAAACTTGGTTAGTTCTAAATTTTTACTTAGGATTGAACTTGTTTACTTGTAAAAATTGAACAAGAAAATGTAATACTTAGCTGATTTTTATTTTGGATTCAAATATATTAACCAGCAAACGATATATCTTTTTTTTTTTTAAGAAAATAATATATAATTTTCAATTGAGTAGTCAAATAACAAATTTTGGACATGATAATCCCACTACCAATCTTATATATATAAGTGCTCTTTTGAATTTATTTCCTAGGAAAAATACTTAATTCTTACAAACTTAATATTCTAAAAATGAGTAAATATATCATAGGGTCTACCAACCTAGAATATTAAAATCTTACAAACCTTTCAGATATCTGAATAAAATCAAGTGTTAAGTAGTTGCAATATAAATAAACACATTGTCCGATTAAACCTCTCTGTATTAACTCAAGATAATCGAATTTTCTATCATGTGAGAGCCTTGAAATATCGTCTAACAAGTTCTCATGAGAATAATCGAGCAATTGAAACAAAAATCAAGAAAATTCATCACTTTATATGCCTAAAATGATGCAACCAAAAGTAAAAAAGAATAACAAATATATCTTGGAACTTAATTGAGAATAAAAATCCAGGTATATAGTATCTTCCATCGAAACCTTCAAGTAGGTTTGTGAGCTCTAAACTCATTATGATACCAAATTATTTATTCTTTTGACAAATACAATACACCATATAAACATGGTCGAAGGCTACATGTCAACAAACTATCAATGGCTATCATCCAAAGTGCCAACTAGACACTTCTCCAGCAAAAATTCAGCATTCACCCAAGCGTGATATTTATCTATAGATTGTTGTTTAAGGCCAACTTATCGACCACAATTAGGATTCATTATATAAACGGATGGAAGTAGCACGGAAAATATAATCAGGTGTAGGTGGCAGCAGTAAGAGCATGTTTGGGAATGATTCTGAAATTATTGTAGTCACTTTTGTCATATTCAAGCTCACTTCAAAATACATTTAATCACTCCAAATTAATTTAATATTTAATTTTTCACTTTTAAATGTAACTTTCACGTCATTAAAACTGATTTTGTATGATTAAAAGCATATTCTGAAGTGATTTTGAAGATGACATAAATTATTTTAACAAATTGAGAATGAACATTCCCTGATTCCATAAAAATAGAAGTGAAACTTTATAACAAAAAACTGAACAAAATTCCAAGGATACTGAATAAAGATGTACAATCTTTTCCCACTGCCTTCATGAGTATATCAGCACCTAATAAAGAAGTTTGTCAAAAGGTCAAGAACTCCGAGTCGGACAGTCTACCCAAGAAAATCTCTATGTACTCTAAATTCTAATAACTCTAAACCATCATTTAAAAATGCATTTCAAGAATCATAACAAACAATAACTAGAAATACATATGAGAATCAACCAGCAATATATAAGTAGAACTAAAAGCTAGGAGCTACCTATCTAGGTCATGAATAAAAGAGTAATCATCCTTCAAAGACTTGGATAACATGATGTTGTAGCCAATTGCCCTCTTAAACATAAAATATTAGGAGTTATATGCAAGAGTGGTAACTCATGAACATGAGACACCATAACATGGATTACAAACTAATCATGCTACTCTACCATCTCTGACCTCTCAGGCACACCGACTACAATCAAATGTATTAAAATTCACTAAAAACGATTTTAACATGGAAAAAAAATTGCATAATGCTCATACCTCCAGGGTGAAACTTCATATAAGGAGATATATTATACACACGACCTTTCAGAACGGTCCACATAGAGCCCTCAGTCCGATGTTCTTTAACTTCACTCATAGGGATAAGCCTTTTATTTGACTGGCCTTTCAACCCTAATCCACACTCAGGAACAAATGCTCAAAATTAATAGCATTATTTCTCAAGGGGTAAATTAATAGCATTAGCCTACCAGTAATCATGTACACAATACAACGGACCTATTTTGCAACAAAAATAACAACAATCCTATTAATTCTGATGTAGGCACAACAAAAATGCCAGTGGATCCTCTGTATGAACATCAACTTAAAGCAATGTGCCAGGGTCACAAACTTAAGGTTAAAAACTATTTGAAGCCCTCTGTACTTCAATTTCCAACAAGTTAGTCCCTATACTTTCAACTTTGTAATAATTTAATCCCTAATTTTTTTAATGTAACAATTTAGTCCTTGTATGTTAGAATTTAGTAATGATTTTAATCCCTATTGTGAAAATTATTTTTAAAGTTTAATATGATTTCTAAATTGGAAACCAAATGAAATTATAAACTACAAAGGTTAGGTCATCATTATCACTTAATTTTGACTGAACTCGTCACAAAAGAGATTAAAAGGTTACATATAAAAGTACAATGACTAAATTGTTACCATTTTTAAATTAAAGGAGCAAGATTATTAAAAACTAAATTCAAGGGTTGGATTGTTGGTTTGGACTAAAAGTGTTCTTCACCAAATCAAAAGATACAAAATTGCCATAATCAACAAGAAGAATACAAGAGGTGCTAGATATGCTCGAGCAAATCATAATACCAAAATGCATGGCAGTTTAACAAGGTACCATTTCCACAAATACCTGCAAGATCAGGATGGGTTCGAGTAAGCTTAAGCCAATCCATTTGACTATACCCCTTCTCAAAAGGAACCTTTGTTCGAGCTGCAGGCTTACGCACAGCAATCCCCTGTTTTCCTGAATTCTTCACAACCTTTCCAGCATCTTTTGGCACCTCTTCTGTTGACAACGTACTTGATTGTTTTGAAGACGACATATCAATAACGTTGAAATCCAAGGAACCAACTGTTGCCTGCTTTCTGGAAGTGATATTGTTCGACAATTTGTCATTCCAAATGACGTGAGTCCTACTAACGGTGCCATTTGCCAATTCATCCCTTAAGGTAATATCACCTATATCTGATGCAAGATCCTTTGCCTCTCTATTATTTCTTTCAGGTAAACCCACCTACTAATATATTCGTGACAGTAACCATAATATAACTTAGGTTGGAGACAAAACATTTTTCTGACTGTAGAAGGTGAAAGATAGAAAGAAGAATGCACGTCATTGAGTTGAAAACTTAAAACCTAATTTTATAGCATAAAAATTATACTTGCCTGGCAAAATGTGAAGTCATCTTCAGAATCCATCGCAGCCTATTTACTCTCAAATTTCAAGCAACTTCTCTCCAACCCACAACTTCAAGAAATTGTTCTGCTGCATTACAATATCAGAAGTCATTTAAATTTGATATATGTTTTCAAATAATAAGGTGAAATGCAATTTATTTAACTAGTGTTAGTGAACTTATTTCTAAATCAGCACATTAAAATTCATTGTTTTTTTTATATCTGTGAGTATCCGGGCCAGCTTACGCGCACCTTGACTAATCTCATGAGACAACCCGCCTCATCCTACAACATTTGGGTATCAAAGAAACTCATAGGAAATTAATTCCTAAGTAGGTGGCTACTATGGATTGAACCCTTGACTTCTTAGCCATTTGTTGAGACTATGTCTCCTTTTTACCACTAGGCCATCCCATGATGGTTCACATTAAACTCATTGTAGAACTTCAGTAAATTGATCTTACTCTTATAAGGATATAAACACTGTCATTATCTTGTGAAAGTAAAGGTAAGAAGATTGAACAAATGCAGAAAACTATTTTTTATTTCGATAAGAATAACAACTTTCATTGAGAAAAAATGAAAGAATACAAGGGCAACAAAAATACCCCGGCCACAAACGAAACCTCCTAAAAGAAAGGAGTCCAACTTTGCAAAATGATACCTATAGGATAATTACAAAAAGTCTTCGAAACCGAAGCCCACAAAGAAACATGAAAACAAACCAAAGATCAAACCTCACTAGGGTCTTTATCCATCCCCAAAAAGTCCTATTATTACGCTCCCCCACAACACCCACCCAATTGCACACACCTCCAAAAGCCACAAAAAGCGACTCTTCTTCCCCAAGGTGGATCGAGGAGGAACATAGCAATAGCTCCCCTCTAACGTGCAATCGAAAAGCCAAACTCCTGACAAAAAAAAAAAAAACCCTCCCAAACAGAGCTAGTGAACTCACAACACCAAAGAATATCATCCAGATCTTCCTCCACCTTCCGATAAAGAATGCAATAGAACCGCCCAGCAAGCAAGGAGCGCTTCCTCAGACGATCCATCATATTCACACGACCATGTAAAATTTGCCAAGTGAAGAACCTCACTTTCCTGGGGACCTTAATTCTCCAAAGGATCAAAAAGATTGAGACATCTAAGGGAGAATGGTCCACAAGATTCTGAAAAAAGGACTTACACGAGAACCCCTCCAAAGGATTGGGTCTCCAAACCCTCACATCCCTTCTCCCGTGCCTAAAAGAGTGAGTCTCAAGCAGAGAAAGGAGAGAAGCAACATCCTTCGCCTCCCTATCGGATTGGTTACAACAAAACCCAAAAGAGAAGGAACGTGAATTCCCAAACCACACGACAAAGTCAGCAACAACGTGCTTTTTAAGAATCAACCAATGGTAGAGCCTAGGAAATAAAGCACAAAGAGGTCTCTCACCCACCCAGTGATTTTCCCATAAATAAGTATCCCTCCCCTCTCCCACCACACACTGAATAAACTCTGCAAAAGGCGGGAGCTTTTTTGAGATATCCTTCCATAAGTTCCAGTGAGAACCTTTAAACCGCTTGGACAACCACGAGGTGTATTTGCCTACAATAATCTTACACCATAAAGAGTTGGGCTCGAAATAGAAATGCCACAAGTCACTCTCTCCTCTCTCCTCCCTTCTCTCTCTTCCTCTCTCTCTCTCCTTCCTTAGCTCTGACGGCCTCCTCAGATCTAAATAGCCGCAACTCCAACAACTCTTTTCACTAGAAATTCAAAGATCTTCTACTATGGAAATCAAAAGTTGTAGCATCAATAATCAGCATTTTTGCTCTTGGCGAGTGGAATCCGACTTTTTCGTGGAAGATGTGGAAAAAAAACAGTCCCTCCCTTTATCATCCCAAATGATGGAAGGCTTGAAAGTGAATTTGATCAAGATTTTGAAGGAAAATCCTAAAGATTTTTTCTCTAAAAAGTGCAGAGTATATTGAGGCATCCATCGTATTATGTTGCTTATTTATTTCTAATACTTAATTATGTTGCTTATATTTAAAGCCTTTGTGATGCTTTGTTAATGACTTATATGTTCCATTTTGTGGTTTTTTTTTTTTTTTAATAGGATATGATGAGGGTGCTAAGATTGTGTCAACCTAGTTGAGATAATTTAGTCCATCTACTAATCCTTAGTTCTCTTGAGTTGTATGACTCTCTGTTTCCTTGTAATATAAACACTTGTTTCTCTTCATTATATCAATGAAAAGTTTGTTTCCGTTTCAAGAAAAGAAAAGAAAGGAAAAAAAAAAAAAAAAGCGCCACAACCACTTAGCTAGTAAAGCCTTGTTCCGTAACCTAACATTTCCAATCTCAAGACCTCCTTTTTCAATAGGCTACTCAGTGACCTCCCACCTAATCAAATGTGAATTCTGACCTCCCATAACCAAATGTGAATTCTTTCCTTTTCTTTCCTCAACCCCTTCCCAAAGAAAATCACGCATTGACTTCTCCAAACCCTTACACACCTTACAAGGGGCTTTGAAAAGGGAGAAGAAATAAACAAGGAGGCTAGACACAACAGATCTTATTAGTGTAAGTCTTCCAGCCTTAGAAAAATACCCTTTTTTCCAAGATACTAATCTCTTCCTAACTTTATCCACCACCGAGTCCCGAAGAGCAATCGCCTTGGGATTACTCTCAAGACGAATGCCAAGATAGGAAGAGGGAAGCTGTCCAATCTCACACCCTACCAACTCCAACCATCTCTTAAACTTCTACTCCTCACAATTGATCCCTGTGATGTTATACTTCCCATTGTTGATCTTCAAACCCGAGATTTCTTCAAAAACAGCTAGAATGTTATTCAAAGTTAAAAATGAGTTCTCATTACTAGAGCAAAAGAAAAGCATGTTAACTGCAAATTGGAGATGTGAAAGAATCGTTTTTTCCACCCCCACCTCAACAGGGATAAAAATACATCTTTCAAACACTTCCTCACCAAGCTACTCATAATATCCACCACAAGAAGGAAAAGGAAAGGGGATAAATGGTCTCCTTACCTAAGACCTTTAGTGGCCACCACTTTACCTCTAGGACTGCCATTTATAAGAAAAGAGAAAGTCACGTTTCTTATGCAGCCCCACATCCACATTCTCCATTTATAATCGAAGTCCTTCTTTTCCATCACTTTGTCCAGGAAATCCCAATCCACGTGATCATAGGCCTTCTCGAAGACAATCTTAAATAACACTCCCTCTTTCAGTTTTTGCCTATACTCCTCTATAGCTTCATTAGCCACAAGAGCTTGATCCAATATCTGTCTCCCAACTATAACAGCACCTTGCATTTCAGATAATGTTGACGGAAGCACCCTTCTCACGCGATTGGCCAACATTTTTGCAATAATCTTAACAAATGCAGTAAACTATGGAGATTCTCGAAAGTCAACCGTCCTAAAACCAAATCGGCACTTTAACATTTATCATAGGAATGAAGGGGGTAGAGCTTTTGGATTCGTGAACTGCACCAATTTATCACCTAAACACAACTAACGTGAACTAAACCATGATGTTAAACTCCTCGATACAGAACTGCGCAGCGTGAGTTGAAACAAAGCATCTAATGGCTGGTTCAAAGCGTATTTCTGAATCAAATTTTATCGAATCGTCCAGTACTATCGTTTGATCGTATATAATAGCAAAATGGTAAAACCCCTAAAATGGAATCACGGCATCAGAAGAGAACTAAGAGGTTTCACACTAGTTGAGATTTAGAACTAAAACACACGAGAGGAATGAATAAAGAATTCAGAACGAAAACATGACATAACAGAGAGACAAAAAACATCAAAAGTAAAGCTACCCAAATCGCTTGACAAAACAGAAACGGAAATGAAAGCAAAGGGGAACGCAAAACCACATAATTTCTAACATTCAAACTTGAAATTAGGAAGAGAACGTAAATGTCAATGCATTAGAAGAAATGTCAAGAAACTTACTGAATTAGAATCGGCCGTGGAAACGCCGGCGATCCAGTAAAAGCTTTTGGCCGGAATCCGAGATCCCCAATCTCGTCTATAAAAAGCAAAAAAAGAATTAAGGATGGTTGAATGTTGCGTACAGAATTGATGACCGGCTGCCGTAGTTAGGTTTTCTTTCTTTTCTTTTTTTTTTTTTTTTTTTTTGGTCTTTTCCTTTTTTCATCTTAATATTCTTTTTTTTTTTTTTTTAATATATCAGGGACTTAATATTCTTTGGACTTTAAAGAAATGAAAAATCAATTTTGCTCCCTAAATTTTTATAAAAATAATAATTTAGACCTGGACTTTAGTTTGTAATGATCTAGTCTCTATACTTTTAATTTTATAACAATTTAGTACTTAGATTTTAGTATGTAATAATGTAGTCATTGTATTTTTAAATTTGTAACAATTTAGTCCCCAACGTAAACAAATTTATCAAAATTATATATCAATTTTTATTATTTTATGATGTACATTTTTATTGGTTTATTTATTACAAAAGATTTCATTAAATCTTATTACTAGTTTTTAAAATAGGGACTAAATTATTACAAATTTCAAATACAAGGACTAAATTGTTACACAGTAAAATTTATAAATTGTTACAAAATTAAAAATCAAGAGATTAAATTGCTACATAGTAAAATTTAAGGACTAAATTATTACAAAATTAAAAACCGAGAGACTAAATCGTTATACTCTAAAGTTTAGAAATTAAATTGTTACTTTATAGAAGTAGGCTAGTGATTTCTACTCGATAAAACCATTATTTGAGTAAAGTTTTTAAGTACAATTACAAATTTCTAGAGAAAAATTTGGAAAACTTGTCTTTTTAGATTTGAGTTTTAAAGAATTTGTGTTTAGTTTTTAAATTTTTAGAAGGTAACTTTTTAGCTATTGGAATTTTTAAAATAAATACATTTGGTTGTTCATTTTTAAAATATATCTTTTTAATTTTCAAATTTTTTAGGATATATTTAATTCTTGGAGTATTTTTTTTATTGTATTAACTAAAAATAACAATTTTAAGAAATTATCACCTCTCTCAAATTATTTTTAATTTTATAAATAGCATTTTTTAAACGGTGTAAATATTTTAAAATATTTTTTATATTTAAATTAATTATATTAAAAAAAATAAAAATGTTTAGTAACCTTTTTAAGAAATTGTCAAAAATAGCACAGTTAAGTTTTCACCTTACAAAACTATCATGCTTTTTGAAAATTCGTAAAAATAGTTTTTCTCGATTCATCTCGAATGAGATCGACCACCGAGAATTAATTAAAAATATATATTTTTTTTTACTTATCGATTGTTTTGGACTTCTCGATATACACTGAAATTTGCTATTTTTTTAATGTAATCTTCCAAAATCTTATATTATTTTTGGATTTTCTCCAAAGTCGATTATGTTACTAAATATTATATCAAATTATTACTAATTTTTCAAAATTTTAGAATCTCGATGTTAATCTTGCCTGAGATTCCATTGACAATGCTCAAATATATGAATTTTAGTGTTAATTATGTCTGAGATTTTATTGAAAAAGCTCAAATATATAGAATCTCGATATTATTTTTCCTGAGATTAGCATCGATGCACATAATCTGGGTGTATAATCTGACAAAGTGTATCGAGAAAGCCTCAAACAATCTATAAGTTGGAAAAGTTGAATTTTTAACTAAAATCTCACAGACGACCTTGTCCGAGATGGATTGAGAAAAACCATTTTTATAAGTTTTCAAAAAGTATACTAATTTTGTAAGACGAAAACCAATTCGTACTATTTTTGACAATTTCTCAACTTTTTTTAACCTATTTTAAAATCTTTGCAGACTTAAAAGATACCTATAGAAAATCGAGAAACCAAACATTAAAAACATCTCTTCAAATAAAAATGTAATTTTTTAAAAAAAAATAAATTCAAAAATATTTTCTTTCTTCAACATATACTTGCATTTAATTGGTGGATAGGCTTTTAATTTGGTAGTGGTTTGAATTGTAAATTGAGAATATTTTATAAATTAAAGGATTTAACCAAATAATTTAATCCAGCTCCATTTTTTAAAAGTAAAACTGGAGTATAAGATTAGAACCACAAACCTTATGATTATTCACATATTTATATGTTAATTGTATTGTGGTCAATTTGACTGATTTGGAATATTTTCATTGATTTGACTTGAGTTATTGTACCATTTTGAGGAGCAAAAATACCAGCATTCTAGATTCATTTACTTATTTTTAAAAGCAAGTAAAGAGAATTTAAAAAATAGTGTACCTTAGAATTCAATTCAATCAAAATGAATTTATAATCTTCCTCGTATGAGATTCTTTACACCAAATCAATCCTAAATGCCTTCTACAATATTAAAAAAAAAAAAAAAAAAAAAAAAAAAAAAAAAAAAAAAAAAAAAAAAAACTTATGAACATCTAGAAGACCATATTAAAATTCCTTTCATACATAATTAAGTTCTTCCACATTTAGTGGCAGAAATTTTAGGGTTTTTTTTTCCCTCATGCCCTATGAGCTTCTTATAGTGGGTATATGCATATTATTTTTTTAGTAAAGTCAAAATTTTCTGCCACAATACATAATCAACTCATCCAACAAATAAGGCTTTTTTTTTTTCTTTATTCCACATAATATATAATATAGTAGGTAGGAATTTCGACCTAGGTTTGAAAAGAGTGGCTCCTATTAATTACGCAACCTTAAATTATTCTTTATTCATAATAATTGTCCATATAAGCATATATTCAAGAATATTCCATCAAATTATATAATCAACTAATAGTTTAATCAAACCGAACATAGTTCGATTAGATATTTGAGTGTGCTATAAACTACAAGGTTTATGGTTCGAATTTTCCTACCTCGATTGTACTAAAAGAAACCTTCTTAGAATCTGGCTTAATGTTTATATTTTACACCCTTTGTTAGTATGAAAATTTAATAATTTAATATAATGTTTAAACGAGAATAACTAAAAGAGAAGTGTGGACAATATACACATACTTGCAACATGTATGGAAAATGTTTGAAAATTGTTAAAATTACTTTTGTTGTTTTTAAAATTGTTTCATTTGAACTATGTTTTTAATCGTACTGATTTATTTTTTATGGTATAAAAATGTATTTAAAAGTGTAAATACACATAATAAATTGAATTTAAATAAGTAAATGTATGTTTGAAAATGATTTTGAATACGAGAAACATGATTTTATCACTTTTAATATTAATATTAGTGATAATTTTGACATGTTTGGGAGTGGTTTTGAAATAGTTAAAATCAGTTTTGTCATTTTTAAAATTACTCCAAAAATGTTTTTAATCATTCAAAATAAATTATAATAGTATACTAACATAAACATTAAAATTAAACCTAAAATTGATTTTAAACGATTAAAGATAATATTTTGAAATGAAACCATTTCAAAATAACTTTCAATCAATATACTTTATTTTCTCATCCATAAATCCATTTCTCATTTTACTGTTGTAAAATTTGAAGGGACAAAAATACAAACCAATAAATAAAAATATAACAAACATGGCTACGATTTATTTAAGTTGGAATATTATTTTGATAAGTGTAATTTTAGTCCCTACGATTTTAGTTTTTCCAATACAAATCTTGAACTTGGGTTAAATTTAAAAAACACTTCTATTGTCGTTATATCTTAATAATTTGGTCAAAATAACAATAGTGTACTGCTGAAATTAGTTTAATGATATTGACATGTACTCTAATTTAAGAAGTTGAAAATTCAATCCCTCACGTTGTAATTGTTGTACTAAAAAACCAAAATAGTGTATTTTAGAAAGATTCAACAAAACTACAAATTATGGTCCGTTTGGATTCACTTAATAAAAAAGTGTTTTTCAAAAAACTCATGTTTATTTAAAATCTTAAAAGCTATTTTGAGAAATTATCAAATACTTCAATTTTTTTCTAAAATGACATATTTTTTTAAATTAAATACTTAAAAATATATTTCAAATACATTCTTAAAATTGAAGCATATAACATCCAAATTGAAAATTTCAAAACTAGAAGGCTAAAATAAAATAAACACAAACAATGAAGACACAAATGGCAATTTAACTTTTCTTTGGGATCACGGGTGGAATGACAGAGAACCCAAATGTCAGATTAAATTATTTAAGGGTTAAAGTATCATTATCCAATTTTAGTTTCCATTTTCAAAGGTTCAAATTTAGTCACCGTTTTATTAAACCTTAAATTTAGTTTTTATTTTGTGTTGTTGTTTTTTTTAGAGAAAAAAAATTTGTTATTAACCATTAGTATTTTCACGATGAATTATTTTAAATCTCAAACTACTAAAAATATTTATAAATGTAGTAAAATATCATTGTCTATTAGTGATAGACGCATATAAACTACTAAAAGTTTGGTAATAAGATCGTTGAAAATTAAAGATGATTGTGTTGTACGTGAGAATATTATAAAAAAATTAGGGTAACAAATTAGCTTTGTATTTTATTTATAAAATTAATCGTGGATGTCTCTATAAAACTTTGATATTTTAATTCATAAACAATAAATTCAACTCAAAATTTTGAGCAAAGTGAATTATTTAACTATCAAATAATAATTTTAACTAAATTATTAATTACAAGTGCTTGTAAAATGAATAATTTATGACTAGTTACTTGATTACATATTTTGATGTATCAATTTGATGAATTTATATAAATACAATGTTTAATTAATAGAACAATCGAAATCAGTTTAAAAAATAAATATAACATTTTACGATTAAAAAATAATTAATTATAATTAATCAATGATAAATTAATTATAATTATTAAAAAATAATCTCATAAAAAAAAATTAATCATAATAATATTTAATTAACTATATATATATGATTTATTAATGAATTAACAATACTAATTCTTTACGGTTTATTATATAATTAATTTATCTGGAATAGTTAAATTCAAATATTATAATTAAAAATTTAATATAATTTTCTAAAATGTAAATTTAATATTCATATATTAATTAATTTTAATAATATAAAATAAAATAATAAAATCACGTATTAAAAATGGGGAGAGAGAGCAACTGTCACAATCGCACTTTCGAAAGTTTCTCTTAGCGATTGTGCAGCACTTGTTTCCGCTCACGAACAAGTCAGCCAATCCGAATACGGAATGCCGATGGCCCATCGAATGCCTCTCGCAACATCCACCCCCGTTTTAGGGAAAACAATTTTAAAAAATGGGTTTGGAAAAAAAGGTTTTCGCAAGCATTTTTTAGTATATGAGTAGAGAGAGAAAGATCGTAGTAGACTAGAAACCAATGAGCAACAACAACGACTTTATAGCATACTACTCCTGGTATGAGAAAGACTGTGCATTAAAAAAAGCTACACTTTTTTATGGATATAAGGAATGCATTAAAATAATTTATTATCATGCCTAGAACTTCAAAACTTGTACCAATACAGGGAAGTGTATCCCTTGCACATTCCGACCCTTATTTCCATCTCAATTCTCATAATCCAAATGTCACTTTAATATCTAACACAGATAGACCATGACATTTTGTTAAATTTATAAATATTTTGGTTCATTTTTCTATATTTGAAAACAACTCAATTTTCACTATAGATTTTAGAAACATATTTGAATATTGTATTTTCTTGACCGATTTTAATAAAATTAACTTCAAGAGACTAAATTCAAGATTTACTAAAGGAGAACCTTATTGTTCCCTAGGTTTTAAGCCTAGCCATTTGGTAGCTAGATTTTAAAATGTTACGATCTTTCATTTCAATTTAATTCATAAATTTGACAATGTTACAGTTATACTCTTAAGATTTGATTCTTGTTCTAAATTGGTCCTAAATTTCAAGATAAAATTTTAACCTCAGTTTTTCACTAAATACTCACATCAATATTTTGCATAATTAAAAAGTGAAATTGTAAAATTAATTTTAATAGTGATGAAAAAAAACTTAATTAATTATAATTTTTTAACCTTGCCATTAATAATTAATAAACACTGATAAAATGAGTATAGATGACATAATGCTTGTACTATCAATATCAAATTCAAATGTATATTCTACTATCACTAAATTATCAAAAAAAAAAAATAAATTAAAAAAAACTATAGACTGAATATTAATATGTAGTGAAAAATCATAAATCTTCAAACTTAACAAAATTGAAATAAAATTTAAGAGTAAGTATAAAATCATAACATTGATTAAATTGAAATCCAAATCAAAATTTAAATGTTATGGCTATAAATATTAATAATATCCAGCTTGAATGCAAAGTCTCTTTGTGAAAGGAAAAAGAAAAAAGAAGAAAAAAAATGGAAATTTTGATTCGATACAGATTCTTTTCTTTTCTTTTCCACGTTACCAAACGAGATAAACATTTTCCCCCAGAATTTCTCGCCTTCTTTATTGGGACAGGAAAAAAAACAAAAAAAGAAAAAGAAAAAAACAAGAACACTTGGCCAGAAATCGGTAGATTTGTAAAAGCATCAATTTCGATAATCATCATCGTCATGAAAATAATTAAAATATTGAAATCATCGTCAACAATAAGAATAGCAAAAGAAAAAACGAATCGAAAATTATTTTTCAAATTTTCACGATCGAAGAGAAATCTCTCAGGAACATTCCAGAACTTCTCCATTTAAACAATCACAATCAGACAGAGTAAAGAATGAACTCATTACTCTCAACGCTGACGACTACGACCGCAGCCGTGGGCTCGGCACCGCAACGAACAATCTGATGAGACGACGCATCGCCGCCGCTGAGGCGAAACTCCTCGGAATGGTGGCTGTCGTCGGAGTTAACCGGCGGATGGTAGTACATCCGGCCAGTCTGAGGGCAATGCGAATGAAATCTGGCGACAATCCTGACACCGGCGTCAAGCATCTCGACGAACTTCCCCATGGAGACGCCGATGGAAAGGAATAGAAATCTCTGCAACGATCGGAATAGGAATGGGAAACAGAACGTGAAACAGAGAAACGGATCTCTCTTATGAGAGAGAGATGGAAGTTAGCGATTGAAGAAGAATCAGAAGACGTCCCAAAGAAAGCCCATAAAAATGGAGGAGAGAGGAAGAGAGACGAAGAGAGAGAAAATTTATGGTTGGGGAACGGAAGAAGAACGTTGAGGGATTGGTATTTATAGGAACAGCTGGCTTTGCGCTCAGCTTTGTTGGAATTTTCCTCAGGCTGCTCGCTCCTACTCGCTTTTCGTTTCGTCTGCCTTCTAACGCGACTATCTTTATTTATTTATTTATTTAGAACCTTGGCAAGCAATAAATACGTTACTGTTATAAAAAAAAAAAATATTTATGTCTCGTTTGATAATTATTTTATTTTTTGAAATTAAACTTATCTCATCCATACCTGTTAGAATGTTTTGCACCTTTCTTAATTATAATATGTTGAATTCTTCGACAAATTCTAAAAACAAAAACGATAAAACTATTTTTTTAGTTCTAAAATTTGGCTTTATTTTTTAAACCAATCATGAAAGGTATATAATAAATGAAGAAATTTGGAATGGAACTAGTGTTCAAAGATTTAATTTTAAAAAACAAAATGGTTATGAAACGGAGTCTCAGGGAGTAATACATTTTTTGTTTTTAAGTTTTACCTCTAGTTTATATTTGATTCTTAGGTTTTAAAATGTTAACACATTTAGTACTTAAGTTTTGAGTTTTGTTTCAATACAGTCTATAAATTTCAAAATGTTACAATTTTATTCTTGATATTTGAATTTTGTTTCAATTTGGTCCCAAAATTTAAAGATTTTACTTTTTTAATCTTAATCTTTCATTAAATACTTATTTTTAATCTTTAACGTCAACTTCTATAAATTAATTAAAATAATTAGAAAATAAAACTTTGATTTTAAAAATGATAAAAATATTGAAATTTAATTAATTATAATTCTTTTAAGGATTTTTAATTTATTAACACAATTTAATTACGAAGACCAAAAGTGAATATTTAGTGAAAATAGAGGTTAAGATTGTAAATCTTGAAATACTTTTTTGTAGGTACAATTGAAGTAGGGAGATTCGAATCATAAAGTTTATGATTACTAACCAATTGAAAAAAAAAACATTTATGAAAATATGCATTTGAAAAAAATTTGTATCATTCCCATATGATATGAAAATTCAAAATCAATAAATTTATGAATTTACAATTTTAAAGAATGAGTACGTGATATATTTCACACGCAAAATTTATTAAGTCATGTCTTATTTTGCATTTGTTTATGTACCCATGTAGAATACATCAGCCACTATTTTGCACCATTTTAATGCCTAACACATTTATATCTACTATACTACCAAATGTTTGGTTCACGTTCATTATCGAAATGTCTAAGTATATGATGTGTCAGATACATCAACCAAACTGAAATGTTTGTGATTCTTTAATTCTAAAATCAATCAAACAAATATATATCAACATATATTTATAAAATTTGAATATACAGTTAAAAATCAAAGTGAGATTGGTTAAGTATTAATGGTACAATATCTATCTCTAGAGGTTGGAGATTCAATCTCTTATTCCACAAGTGGTATTAAAAAAAGAAAAATATAAAATTACAAATATTATGATTTATTTCCACAGACATTGGAGGGAAATGTCTCAATGTCCTTCCGATGTCTAAAATAAACTAGATTGAAAATTTGTAAACCAATTTGATCTTCCAAGTTGCAAATAATATTCAGACCAAATGAATGAAAATTTACTAACCATTAAAATCTCTCAACTAATAATTACACCGATTCAAATTCTAAACTTATTTTTTATAAGTGAATCAATTTAGGTCATAGGTTAAGTAATTTATATTTTCATTTGATTCCATATAAAATCAACTCAAAATCATATTAACATACTAAAATAAATTATTGATTTTTTCAAAAGATCAATAAATTTTAAATTTACATGAATTTAGACGGTTCATTAAATTTCTTGAAGTTATGAATATAGCAAATATCATTTTCACAAATTGACATTGAAAAAAAAAAGTTAAAATAATACAAATAGATGATTAAAATGAAATATACTAAATAAATAGACAAATTGAACGAGTTTCTTAAAGTAAACAAATTTATTCAGAGAATGAATTTATAGTAATAAATGTTTTTTTTAATAAGTCAAAATTCAAAATCAAATCGAGTATAAAAAGATATTAATAAATAATGACGTATTCATCCTTCTACCCATGCCAACCGATTAAATATAATATATTGGGTAGGCATAGAGTTGAAAATGCATTGTTTTTTTTTATAAAGAATATTTATTTTCTACTTGTTTATATAAAAAACTTAAATATATTTAATTTCATTGGTCACATTAGAAATTTTTGAGACGAGGGATTTTCTTATTTCAATAGTAAAATTAAATGCACTTAAATTTGGGGAGAAATGGAAATAAAGTAAAGGTTGGAGGGCATTGATGCAAAAAGAATAAATACATTGTATCGGCCAAATTAAATTGCTTTATTTATTCAAGTGGGCCAAGAGCGAAGCGCGTGTGTCTCAAATACGCGGCAAAAAGTCGAGTAGCATTAGAACTACGAGCGTTATGACACCGACAAGTTCGGGGAAAAGATTGTCGTAATTTTTGGGGTTGGTGTGGGGCTTAATAAGAAAGTGGTTGACATTTCCTGTTTTGCCCTATGAGTTTGTATATATTTAGGGATTGTTTGTAGTGTTGAGATCATATACGATGTGGGAAGTTCTGATGTCTGAAGAGTTTTAATCAAATATGAACGATCGAGTATGTCCAAGCATTGATATGGTATACGATACACGGAAGGAAAATGACGGTGAGATACAAAAAAAAAAAAATGAGTCCACAAACAATTAAAATCAGTGAGATAAGATAATGGGCCTTCAAACACTGAGATGATATAGGATGTGGGGATATACTATCTCATGTTGGGCCTCCAAACAACCCTTACAGTTGAGTCTAGGTCTAATGTCAACTCACAACTTAGGGAGCATTTGGGACAATGAGTTGGTTATTATAATAATAGGTTATTAAGGTTGATTATAATAGTGTGAGCGTGCGGTATAGATTATTTTAGTTTAAGTTATAATAGTATATGTTTTAAGGTCTAAACTATTTTAGTTTGAGAAGCAAATAATAAACACTATAATGATTAATAAAAAAATGATGAAGGTAAAATAGTAAAAACGGTAGCAAATGAGGGTTTTGAAATAATATTGACGGTAGTTAATTGGGGAATATAAAATAGTATTTACTTAAGAGGTAGTTATTATAATCTTATGATAATCTTCACCCCAAACATACCCTTACTTTTTAGGTTATAGAGAAAATACAATAAAAAAATTTGTTTTGTTTTTCGTTTTTTTTAAAGTAGCACTTTGAAAAACATTTTTTAGCTCAATAATAGCCTAATGTTAACTACACTTTTAGTCCATCCATTTTGAAAATTATATTTAAAAAATAGTTTAAAGTCTTAGTCAGATCAAACATAATTCAATTGACATCCGAATATACTAGATGTAGGATCGGTATAACAACCTTGAACGGAGTGAATAGAGTTTAATCAAACTAATTAAAACTTTTTCCTAATGTGGGTTCAATTAAAAAAAATATATTTTTTTTTTGCTAACAATTTATTTGAAATACAATAAAGTCATTTCAAATAAATTTAACCCAAAATAATCAAGAAGTTAATAATACTACTTTTAAAGCACCCAATTTGATTCTAATAATAAGATTGATGAAGAATGTAGAAATTTAAAATCTACTGGTCAAAATACACAAATATGAGCAATTAACTTAAAAAATAAATATTGCAATTAATTTCATATAATAAACTATAATGACATACTAATTGCAAAATTAAAGTAGTATAGGGAAACTTTTATAGTGGTTCGGTCAAATTCGGTCTACATATATTTTTCCAAGCACCTATTGATTTTGAATAAGGATCTCTCTGACTATTTCTACGGATTAGAGCCCAAACGCTATACCACTCTTTTTGCGAGTTCAAGAGTAAACTCAATCATTTTCACAAATTATCAATCATTTTCACAAATTAGGATCGAACCTCTACAACGACTCTTTTTTTGGGATCAAGAGCAACTCTTACAAGATGTTTGGAAAAATTAAATAACACACTCGAGAAACTTTCTAAAATAGTGGATTTACAAATTTTAAGCTCCCAACAAATCAATTCTAACAATACATGGACCTTTCTCAAGAATAAGATGAAGGAAGAAAATTGAAGTTTGGAGAAAGGGCAATAATGGTGACGTGATGAGTTATGGAGGATTGAAAATTAATAAAGCTATTTTAATTTTGGAGAAGATGAAGAGTTTAAAAAGATATGAGGTAGATGAAAACCAAATTCAATTTGGGCTATTGGATATTAGTAAAACAAAATTGAATGGTAGAGATTTAAACTCAATTAGCCGTTAGACACAAACAAAAAATAATATAATAATTTATATATTTTAAAATCATTTGTTTTAAAACACAACAAAAAACAAATGTCCATCATGTGTACAAAATTAGCCATTAGACACAAACATAAAATAATATTAAATTTATTTTCTTTTTAAAACCAATCCAAAAATCAAAGCTCAGCATGTGTCACTACTGCATTACTCCAAGTGACATCTTTCTACTTTGATGAGAAAAATTCTTCCACGTCATAAGTTCTTGACAATGGAAGAGACTTTTTACAAGTTTTCTTCCATACAGGGAAGGTGAACCAGAGTTAGAAAGCCCTCGCTCTTTCCGGAGTATGTGTTTGTGTTCCACATGTTGACTTTCATATTAAAGCATAAAGTTACTTTGTAAAAGTGAAACAAAAGCAAAGGCCAAAAAATAGGATTAAACCGCATTTACATCCTCTCAGAATATGTAGATACTCGATTCTCGAAATCGGCATTTTCCCATGAGTGCAAGATGGTCGCTGTGTGGTCCTCTGTTTACATCCACTAAGATGGCCCGTTTCGTGGATTAAGCTTGTTTCGATCACATCTTATTTGTTTAAACTCCGATTTGAATGATCCAAATTGCGATGGAATCATGTTTTGAACTCTACACAATAAATACTTCAAAACACTTTAAATGTTAATAAATTAATTCAGGTTTGTTATTATCAAAATATTAATTAATTAATTAAAGATTAAGAACAAAAAAACCAACAATTTTTCCCTTTTTAATGATGACAAATAACTCAAGAAAAATGAAATCCAAAATGATGCGTGATATGTAATATATTTTTTATGCTCAGTCAACACACATATAATTTCAAGTCACTTGAACACAAATGATATATTCAACAACAACATACTTTTATTTTCCTTATTACCTCTCCCCCTTTTGGAATCAATCAAAATAGACAATTAAGAAAAATAATATAAAGACATGAAGGTTATCCTTAAAACATGAAAACATAATTTTGCATTTCTTCTCTCATCAACCCGTCTTCTAAAAGTAAGCAACAACAACGTAAATTCAAGAGACGTCATAAGAAATCAATCAAGCTCAAGGTGATTCTATTTAAGAACAATTTCACTAATTTCTCCCTCTTTTGAAATCAATTGAACACTCCTCAATAATAAGAGATAAAAAAATATTTTGCACAAATTTAATCTGAGGGTAGAAATATCAAATAATTTTTTAAATGAACCATAATTTTACTCCAAAGATAATTACTCCCATTGAAAAGATAATTGGACAATATGCATAATAGGAGTACATAACAATAAAGGAATATGGAGGATCAATATCATTATGTAAAAGTGTATAACTCCACCTAAAAATATGTATTCTTCTTCTAAAGAAATCAATAAATTCCAAGAACATAAAATCATTCAAGTAATTTAACCAATTGAGGTACCAAAATGTCAAATATTATAATACAAATAGTAATTATTGAAAAAACAAATAATAACAAATCAACATTATCACCTATTCTATCACAAAGAGAGCATTATCAACCAAATATAAGCATGAGCATAACAAATATATTTATACCGATCTTGAATAAAATGCTAAGAGGGATCAAAGAAAGTAAATCAATTCAAATACTCCCTTATGAAAAGGAATTTAACAACCGTTTCCAAACATTGCAATATCATATTATTTTCAACATATGACATATAACATGCCCACAATTAATTTTCATTCAACAAAGTAAGCCATAGAATATGCATAACTTATGCAAAAAAAAAAAAAAAAAAAAAAACATTTAATAAAAGTTTAATCTATTCTATCCAAAAGCATAAACAAGATATATCAATCAACAAAATAACGACAATCTTTTGCGAGACTCAATATCCTTTTGCTCAAAACTTTTCAAGAAAATACAAGGATAGATCAAGTAACTAATTGACCAAAAAGTCAAATAATAAGCAATAAAGATAGATGCCACATAGATAGGTCATGACATATAAATAAAATGACACTGAAATTCAAGAATTCAAATTCAAATATTTCAAAACCATTAAAGAGATATAATTTCCATAAGAGATACTAATATAAATACTTATCTCAATAATTCAAAAATAAGAGATACTAATATAAATACTTATCTCAATAATTCAAAAAATAAAACTTACCAAATAGACCATTTCTTTTCTTGGATTCAAGCAAGCCATAAAAGTTGCTCCAATTGAATATATTTCAAATTTGAAGTTCAAGCAACAATTGCTTATTGAATCATACCTACAAAGAAAGCTCAACCAAAAGATTTTGGTACCCATTTCTTGGGTTCTTCATTGTTAATGAGCAAAGATTTTGGAACTTATTTTAAATTAGTACCAACATTACTAACATTGATTTTTGGCAAATAATAAGTATGATATTTATGACCAATTTTACCACAAGAATAACATACAACGTTAGGCAAGAGTTTACTTTTATTAATTGTTTTTTCACACATTTTTTGTCAAATAAATTTTTTCTTAGAGTATTTTTCAATTTAAAGCAATTTAGTCTAATATGACCTTTAATTTCACAAAAAGAACATGTAGGCCAAATTTTGGTTTTTCGTACATATTTCTAATATTTTCATGATTAGACACACATTTACCATTATGCATACAATTAGTTTTAACATGGGAATGATGGGCTACAAACTTTGATTTTTCGAACATAGGTTTAATATTTTCATGCTTATTTATAAATTTCACATTCTGATCTAGCATTAAATTGTTTATGCACTCAATTTGAATTTTCATGAATATATTTAACTTTTTCATGCTTTGGCACAAATTTAACTTCAACAACATTAGATACATCAGGCAAAGCATCTCGACACATACAAGGTTTCCCTATGTCAATAATCTAGCGTTTGTGCACCAATAGTCAATTTCTTAATAGATTCTTTTGCAATTTCATGCTCTCTTGTAGCAAACAATTTTTTTTTTCTTTAAGCATATGAAAAAAAATTGTTTTTCCCATCAACATCATATTTAAGAAATTTAATTTTGTCCATAAAAGAAACTTTTTCTTTTTTTGAAGAAGTATTACTAGTTTCCAACTTAACAATTTCATTTTGCAAACTAGCAATTTCATCACTTAATTCCAAAGAGAAAGTTATAAGTTTTTCATTCCCATTCCTCAAATCATTTAAATTAATTTTCATTTCACATAATAAAGATTTAAGTTCATCATTTTCTTTTTCAAGAATCTTAATCTTATCGTTCAATATATTTTTTCACTACAACACTCATCTTACAACTACAAATCATTAACTCTATTTTTCAAGCATGCATTTTCATTTATCGAAGATTCATTCTTGGTAGGCAATCCTTTTAATTTTTTTTGATAATTTCACATATCTAGAACCAAGTTTTTTTAGACTACATTGCATGCTTTCAAATGCATCATATAATTCATCGTAAAAAGCAGTTTTATGGATTACCTCATTTTCATCACTCACATCACCGGAATCTTTATCTGAATGAGTCATTATGCACAAAGAGGATCCATCATGTTTTTCTTTTTCCACTTCATAGAATTTTTGTTGATTTTTTAAATAACAATTCTCCTTCACATTAAATAAATTGTTAGTTACAAGGAGAATTTTCTATGCTTTACATATTGCCAAGAAAATTTCAAATATCATATGCATAATCAAATTGTGCAATTTTACCACATACTTGATTATCCAAAGTACTATATATGATATTTACGGCTTGGACATTAAAAGAGAGCATTTTATCATTCAGTTTTAGTTTTGACAAATTATATTCACAAACGTACAACATATTAAATCAATAGCAAGTAAAAATGTTTTCATTTTATTTTTTTAAATATCAAAACTTTTATCATTAAAGAAAGAATGTGTATCGACACATTGACCTTCTAAAGTTGCCATATAACTCTAGCAATTAAGCTTTTAACTAATTTTTCAAAATATTAATAAGATACTTTAAATATCAAAATAATATTTAAAATTGATTTATGTAGAAGAGCTCCTCTATTTGATACTAACCTTAGGATCGGTATGACAACCCTAGATGGGTGAATAAGATTTAATTAAACTAATTTTTTTTAAAAAAATAATGTGAGCTCAATTAAATAAATTAACAAACTTTTTGTTAATCATTAATTTAAACAACAAATTCATGCAAATAAATTTAACCCAAAATAATCAAGAAGTTAATAATACACCCAATTTGATTCTAATAACAATATTAATGATGAATGTAGAAATTTAAAACTATCAATCAAAATATATAAATATGAGGAATTAACTTCATCCATAGATATTGCAACTAATTTCATGTAATAAACTATAATAACACATTAATTGCAAAATTAAAGTAGTATAGGGATAAAGAAATTAACACCAAATTTTTTTTATAGTGGTTCGGTCAAACTTGACCTACATTCACTTTTCCAAGCACCTATTAGAATTTTGAATAAGGATTTCACAGGCTTTTTCTACCGATTATAGCCCAACCGCTACACTGCTATTTTTGCGAGTTCATGAGTAAACTTAATCCTTTCCATAGATTAGAATCGAACCATTATAACTTTTTTTTTCTTTTATCAAAAGCATCCTTACAAGATGTTTGGAAAAATCAAAGAACACACTTGAGAAACTCTCTAAAAAGTGGGTTTACAAATTTTGAGCTCATAACAAATCAAACCTCACAATACATAGACCTTTGTCAAGAATAAGATGAAAAATAAGAAAATTGAAGCTTGAGAGAGAGCAACAATGGTGGTTTGATGAGTTATTGAGGATTGAAGATTAATAAAGTTATTTTAATTTTGGAGAAGATGGGGAGTTTAAAAAGAGATGGGATAGGTGAAAACCAAATTAAATTTGGGCAATTGGATATTGGTAAAAGAAAATTGGGTGGTGAAAATTTAAAACTAGTCTTTAGATACAAACAATAAACTAGTCTTTAGATACAAACAAACAAATAATATAACAATATATGTTTTTTAAAATAATTTATTTTAAGATACAACAAAAAAATAAATGTCCACCATATGTCCAAAACTAACCGTTAGACACAAACATAGAATAATATTAAATTAATTTTTTTTAAAATTTAATTTTTTTAAAACCAATCCAAAAATCAAAAGGTCACCATGTGTCCCTCCTTCATTGCTCCAAGTGGTACCTTTCAATTGGTCTACTTTGATTAAAAAAATTATGCCACATCATCAGCTCAAGATATTTTTGTTAGACTTGTTTCGGTCATATCTTTTTTCTTTAAATTCCGATTTGAGTGATTCAAATTGCGATAGAATTGTTGTTTCGAGCTCTACGCAATAAATACTTAAAATTGTTAATAAATTAATTTATGTTTGTTATCATCAAAATATTAATTAATTAATTATTAACTAATTAATGAAAAAATAATTAATTTGATATTAAGAGTTAAAAAGCCAATATTAGAATTCACAAGGTCTGTGGCCGGAATGCCCCTACCTCCAATTGTACTAAAGAAACAATTTAGAATGTGAGAGAAATGTTTTTAATGTTATAATTATATTTTTATTTTAATAGTTATGATCATTATTATTTATTTAAAATTTATAAGACTAAAAACGTGGTTAATAGGATTTTTTTATAAAAAAAAATGACGTGGTTAATAGCAAGAATCAAAATGGAGCATTTGATTGTTCAATTTCAACCGTTAGAGATTGAATTGAAACAAATTCCAAACTCCAAAAACCAAAAATGTAAATTATCATTTTAAAAAAATATATATATCTTAAGAATAAGTTATATAATTAGGAAAAATAACTCTTTTGGTCCTTCAGTTTTTAAAAATAAGTACATTTGGTCCCTAATTATAACAATCCAACTTTCTATTATACCTTCAGGACGCTACTACATGCATGCATAAGTTTGATAGTGTATTTCTTGAAGGAAAATTTTTTAAAAGAAATAAAATTTTTCATCCATTAAATAAACTCTAAAATAATAAATTCATAGAAAAAATAACACTGTTTGGGGTATCCTTACTCTCATTTAAAATAAATCAAGCAAATAAATAAATTAACGAATGAATAAATAAATTAACCAAGAGTTTTTTTTTTTTTTTTTTAAAAAAAAAAATTAGACTACTAAACCAAATCATGTGAAATTTAAACAAAGAAATAAGGGCGTAAGTGATGGTCGGGTCACAGATTCTTCCTGCCATTCGCCATATGGTCTTTTCCCTTACCTGAGAACATGAAGAGAAAAAGAATGAGTATGAATATACCTAGAGATGTCCACGGGGCGAGACGAGGATGGAAAAGTCCTCCCTGTCCTCGTTTCGACCCCTCTATTCCATTCTTCGTCCCCACGAATTTTTCTGCGGGGAAGGGAGCAGGGATTCCTTGTGGGGATTTCGCGGGGAAATTCCCCCCCCACCCCCCATCATTTTTTTCTAATAATTTTTTCAATTAAATATACATTTTCAACAATTCCTTAAATGTATCCGAAACAATTTTCATTTAAATAAAATATTATCAATTTTGGTAATTAAAAAAATAATACGCATTCAATTTAAAAAGATATAACTAAAATGTTAAATTTTTATAATTTTTATAAATTAAAATTCAATAAATAGAACATTTTATCTTCAAATATTACAACATCTAAGGAATTAAAGTAATAAAGTCTTAAACTTAAATAATTAAAACTTTCATAATCATCCTATCAAAGTTTATAATATTAATATTAATATATATATATATATATACACACACACACACATTATCAATTTATAATTTATATACAAAATTCGGGGCGGGGTAGGGACACGGGGTGAGGTCGGGGTCGGGAAATATATTCCCCGTCCCCGGTCCCGAATTGCAAACAGGGAAAAAAAAAATTCCACTCTCTCCCTATTCCCCGTGTATTTAGGGATTCCCCACCTCATTTGGGGCGGGTCCCCGACATGGGTTTTTTGGACATCTCTAAATATACCCAATAAGCGACCCTCTACTAAGCCCTCTAGGTAAATTATTAGTCTTCCTGTCGGGGCTTAAGTGCACATTACGCATAGAAAGCATAGGCATATACTTTGGCATAAACACAAGGGGTGAACCCGAAGGCACGCTTTCATAAGTAGTGACCTCAGAGGGACACAATCATAAGCATAAGTGGTAATCCCAAAGGAGCACTGAAACATAAACGTTAAAGGATCCTTATGAAGTATGCACAGCGGAAGCGGATCGTCCCAATTCTAACAAATTTACAGAACACAGTTTTTACAGAGAAACGGAACAGATCATACATTTAATTAAACAAAACATACAACATGCTTGAGAAACTAAGAAGAAAAAAAGGGAATAGAAGACTTACCCTTGTAGAACGAAATCTCCACGTTTCCTCTTCACTGTGAAAATCACAATCACCAAAAAAGCACTACCACAAAAGCAACCTCGATATTCTCTGGATGAGAATCTAGGAAAAGTGATCTCTGATTATTTTGGTGAGGGAAGGGATTGGAAAATGAGAAAATAAGAAAAGCCTGAGATCTATAACTCTTTGTGAGATTTTTCTATGTGTTTTCTCTTTTTCACCACACAAAGAAGAAGAAAATATAACTAACCCACATACACAATCTGGAGAGAAAGAGAGGAGGGAGTTGAACATTAATTCAAAAATAAATAAATAAATAAAATAATTATTTATTTAATAAATTATTTAATATATATTCATACGATAACTACCTTACTATATGTTATATCAAATATAACATACCTTTCTCTCACCAATGGCTTTTAATATAAATCATATTTATATTAATTTTAACCATATAAATCCAATTCATATAATTAATATTTGAATCATATTCAACTATTTATTTCCTCTCATAAATACTTAATATTATAATGTATCAAATACATTATAGTAATTATATCATATATAATTAAATTAAATTAATTATATCACATGTAATTAATTCTCTCAATTAATTTGAACAATTCAAACTAATCTAAAAACTTATTCTCATTAAATCCCGTTGAGCTACCGAGGGGACCTCATAGACTTGTAGCTTGAAGCTCCAACGGTACATGAATAATTAATTAAACTATTTAATTTAAATTATTCACCATTCGTTAACTGACGGGCACTCTACTAAAGACCGTCAACTGCACTATTCGCACTACAAATATATTTCTGTGTCCATTAGATGTAACCAATCAACAGTACGATTACCTTTCAAAATTGCTTGTAAGTACAGTTAGGCCCAAATTACCATTTTGCCCCTGTAGTTACATCTGACTCCTTAAGTACCACTTATCCCTCTAATGAACAATAAATCATAGTCCAACTATGATCGAACTCTTCTCAGGTTAGGAGAGGGTATGACACCACATTGTTTAAGCCTCAGAATCAACCCTTAAAGGAACAATTTATCTACTGATCCCGACGTTGGGGAATGAGTGAATTCCTTCTTATGTAGTTGTGTTCTCAACTCCCTAATCAAACGAATCCCCAAAATGGTAGGCTTGTTGAGTCGGCGATCTGACCACTCTCACCCATACAAATCAAATGACCGCCTTCATAGTTAGGAGTTCACAACTCACTCAGGATTCAGGTTATGTTACTTATGGTCATCTTGGTGAAATGTAAGTCTTTATTATGAATGGTGTTATATAATGAGACTAAACATTTTGTGCTCCAGTCTTATATAAACTCTTTTGTATAAAATATCTCCGCTCACATATCTCCACATGAATGATCAAGATCAGATCATTTATAACATTTTACATCAATTGTAACATCTACAAAACAGACCATACTTGTAGTGTCACCAAGATAAGGTATCCAACCTTATTCATCTACTACAGACCATTTAGATTGTCACTTAAACATGATCCACCCATATGCCTCTACATACATGTTTAAGCTACAAGATAATCTTGGATAGTTTATTAGTTTGTGGTTAATACAACTAATTTTGTAATAAAACATCAAATATTTTATTACATAAATAAAATGTTTGTACACTACAATTATAAACTATAGAACCCTACTAGATTTAGGCATCAATCCCAACAGATGTAAGGTGTGAACTCGAAAGCTCACAACATGCGATGTGCATAGTCCGATAAAAACACTAACAATCACTATCAATCTAACATAGTCATAAACATACAATCACAATCTTAAATCATGTTTAAGAGTTTTCAGAATAGTCACAAGGTCCATCTACAATCCCGAATAATTTCAGATAAATAAATAAAATTTCATGAAATTTGGATTGTTACATTAATGTTTCAAATTGGTCATTTTAGTCCGCGAATTTTTAAGAATAGGTTTATCTCCACTAATAAATTGATGAAATTTAAAATTTATTAAATATAAGATGTGACAAGATGACTTGGAAAAAATATATTATTTTTAATATTCACTTCTTTCTCTCTTCTTTCTTCCTCTTCTCTCTTGTTCTCTCTCCGCCATCTTCATATACTCAATTTGTATGTCATTTTTCAACGAAGAGGATAATGAAAAAAATTTATTAAAGCATTAAAGTTAGTATAATTACAAAATTTTCAAATTTTGGTAAGACTGAGGAACCAAAGGAGACCAGGCAGTGCTCCGAGAGTATTCGAAATCGAAGGTGGAGTTATTTAGAAATTTGAAAATTTTGTAATTATACCAACTTTCATGATTTAATAAAATCTTTTCATCATCCTCTTAGTTAAAAAATGACATACAAAATAGAGCAGATTGAAGTGAATGAGAGAGAACAGAGAAGAGAAGAAAGAGGTGATAAATAGTAGAGACAAGAGGAAAATATTAAAAATAATATTTTTTTCCAAGGCATCTTACCATCTCTTATATTTAATCAATTTTAAATTTAAATTTTATGACTTTATTAGTTAAAAAACTTTTTAAACATATTCTTGAAAACTCATGATCGATTTAAAATATTATAAATCAAACATACCTATCCTTAAAAATTCAGAGAGAAAAAAAAAATTCCCTAATTCTTATTAAGTAATTCTCTTAATTTAGAGTGAAATAAATATCTTTTTAATTAAGTTGGCAATTATATCGGTAAAAAAATGAATATTTTCTGTTTGTAAACATAAATTAATGCAGTAAAGAATCAATTAGTTGAAAAGTTACCGTCAACGTCAACAGCGCCTGTGGCCTAATGGACAAGGCGTCTGACTTCTAATCAGACGATTGTGGGTTCGAATCCCACCAGGCGTGCATTTACAAATAAAGAATTTTCATTTTGTTTTGGGCCACTAACGGGCCTCCCTAATACAAACACTGGCCCATGTAAAAGCCCATCAAATATGAAACATGCAAATATCCTTCTATTTTTCTTGAGAAAATTACCGAGAGGTGTCTTTGGTTCATCAGTTTTCAAATTTTATCTTTTTAGCCTCTAAATTTTCTAAAATAGGTTTAAAAGGTCCTTTAACTATTTTTTATTTAACATTTTTAAAAATAATTGTATGATATTTAAAATTAGAAAAAAATAGTTTAAGAGAGGAGATGATTTAAAAAAATTATTCTTCTAATTTAAAATTTCATATAGTTATTTAAACTAATTTTAAAAATTATTTGAGATACCTTTTTAACCTATTTTTAAAAATTTGGGGACTAAAAAGATACATTTTGAAAATTGAAGGACTAAATGTACCTATTCTTATAAATTTGGGGATTAAAAAAGTATATTCTTAAAATTTAAGGACCAAATTCACATATTATTTAAAACTTGGGAGATTAAAAAGGTAATTTTTCCATTTTTCTATACTCAATTATAATTTTGTTGTTACATGAAATTTGACAAATGATGAGACTTGGAGAGTGAGGGTATAATGGGAAGGAAGAGATTGTGATTTGTTTTACATGTCAAGAAATTGGTTGTTAACTAGGACTTGTCTTTGAGGGGTGGCATGGTCAGTTGGATTGTATCAATTAATGATTCTTAAACAAGTGTCACAATAAATAACCAAACGAAATATATATTTAAGAATGATTTTGAAATAATTAAAATATTTTTTTGTCGGATTTAAAATAACTCTAAAACACACCTTTAATCAATAAAAATCAATTCAAGATTTACTTTTATACTTTTAATCACATTTTTTATATTATTAAAATTGATTTTGAATGATTATAAAAGTCTTTGAAAGTGATTTTGAAAATGGTAATCGATTTTAACCATTTTAGAATCACTCCTAAACATGTTTTAGGGGTCATAAATTTGCATAGGGCGAGGGATAAGGAGAAAAAATATTTTCCATCTAGAACTTAACAATAAGGTTAATTAACTCATTAAAGTTTTTTTTTTTCTGAAAGGTTATTAATGGTATTTTAAGAAAATATAAGACTGTATTAGAAAATGATTTCACATTTCTTTTATTAGGAAAAAAGAGAGAGAAAGTAATCACAAAATATTTGAATTGAGTTTGGTTGAGATGTTTGAGTTATTTATTTATTTTTTTGTTTTAAAAAAAAGGTAAAATATTAATATACAAATGATTGTTTATTTATTTATTTTCAAATATTGAATTGAAACTGCAACTCAATTAATTTATACTTTTATATTATAAGAAAGAGTTATGAGATTGAATAAAATTAAAATAAATATATGTATGTATCAAAATTCAACTTTTTATTTTTATTTTTAGAGTTAGTAATAAATTTGAATTGATTAAATTTTATTAAAGTACTTTTGGATTGACTTGCCGAGTGTCGAACCCTTAATTAATAATTGAGCAAGACAAAATTAATACAATAATCTCTACCTCGAAGTTGCAGCTCAAATTTTAATATTCAATAATAATAACAAGTGGAAAAAAAAAAATACTCTCTTATTATTGAAAAAAACTACTGTTTTTATTTATAGGTTTTGACTTTAATTTTCATTTGATTCTTATGTTTGAAAATACTATACTTTTATCGCTGATTTTTGAGTTTAATTTTTATTTGGTCTATAGATATCAAAATGTCATATTTTTACTTATGAGTTTTGAATTTAGTTTTCATTTGAATTCTAAATTTCAATAATTTATATTTTTACCCTTGATTTCGGATGAATGCTCACATTGCTATTTGACATTAACTTTGAGCTAATTTATTTAAATTACCGTGATGTGAAATTTTGTAATTAACTTAAATAGTGATGAAAAACTAATAAAATTTAGGGTAATTGTTTTAAATGATGAAATAGTTGAAAATGTTTTCAAATATAGCAAAATGTCCTTGTCTATCACTAATTGATAGACAAAGATATTTTACTACATTTGTAAACAAGTTGATGCATTTTTCTTTATTTGAAAACAATCATAAAATTTTATTAATGAACATTAACATAAAAGATTGAAAGTTTCGTCTCTCTTTTTAAAAAGAAGCACCAAAGAAAAAAAAAAATGAATAATTGATAAAAAAATAAAAAATAAAAATCAAGGTTAAAAGTGTAAATTTTGAATTCATAAAAATCAAATTGAAGCTAAACTCAAAACTTAAAAATCAAGTCTTATCACTAGATAAAAATCAAACGAAGCTAGCTAAAAATATGTATTTTTTTCTTAATAAAATATTAAAAACCGAACACAAATACGAGCATAACTCCAAACATATGTAGGGTATGTTTGAGAGCAATTCTAAAAGAGATAGAATCATTTTTATCATTTTTAAAATCTTTAAAATATGTTTTTAATTGTTTAAAATCAATTTTAATGTTTAAGATTAAATATTAAATTAATTTTGAAGTTTAAAATTAAATATTGAATCAATTTGGAGTAATTAAAAGCCAACAAAGTGATTTTAACCATTATGTAGTGTTAAAAACAAACTTAACAAAATAATAATAACAATTAAAAAAAAAAAATCCGAACACAAATGGTAGAGTTTGGATTGGGTTGATAAGGAGGTCACCGGTTCTTCTGGTATCTTTCAATGGAGCCTTACCTTCACTCTCAGAACGCCCCAATCTTCCCCTGCTCCCCAACTTCCTTAACCTCCACTGTCATTTCAATGGCTTCCATAAGGAGCTCCACTCCTTCTTTCATCTCTTCTTCCCACTCACGCTCACTTAAGCGGAGTTCCGGCCAGTCCTCCGACGCCCTACAGAGAGATCCGAAGAAGGGTCTGTCTCGGATTCTGAGGAAAGACGCTGCTATTAAAGCTATAGAGAGGAAAGCCAACTCCAAGAAGTACAATAATCTTTGGCCCAAAGCTGTTTTGGAAGCTCTCGATGAGGCTATTCAGGAGAATCTCTGGGAAACTGCTCTTAAGGTTGGTTTATCTTATTGAATTTGCACACAATTAGGAGATATCGATATACCATATTAAATTATCAATCAACCCAGAAGTTTAAGTTTAATGCGTTAGTGTAAATTTATTCTTTTATCGATACTTTGATAATCCCATCATGAATGTCCTATAAATTCCATTTTAGTTGTGGCTAAAACGAACCATTTCCACTCTGCCATTGAGGAATGAGCACTCATCCAACTCCAACGCCATGCCTCAAAGGTTTTGAGATGCTTGCAGTGATTTTGAAATGGTTAAAATCATTCTAAAAATATTTTTAATAATTCAAAATCAATTTTAATAATATGAAAAATGTACTTTAAAAGTGTACAATTAAACATCGAATTGATTTTGAATGATTAAATTTATATTTTGTAGTAATTTTAAGCATGATAAAAGTGATTTTAATGATTTTAAAATTAGTTTCAAACATGCATGAATGCTGAAAAATTCTAAGTGTGGTCAGTATACTTTCAGAATCATTTAGCACTGGAAGTTGTACAAAGCTCTAGTTTTAGCATTTTCAACATGACTGCCAAAGCTTCTTCTACCTGAAGTTTCTCTGATGAAAAAATCAAGGCTATCAATCCCTTTTATATCTGAGATGATATGTCATGGTAGGGTGTTGTCCCCAAGAAAGATCCTCTACGATTGTTTTGAGATCCTGGGAGGAAATTTGAGAGTTTGCTAGGTAGTAGAGTAGGTTTAATGCGTCCTTTGATTCATTTTTGTAATTATAAGCTTGATTTAATCCTCTTATATTTAACTCTATTTCTTTAGGAGGTGTTTGGGGTAAGGAGTGGGGAATAGTGAGGAGTAGAGAGTTATGAAGTATAGGAAGTTGTGAACTCCTGAGACCCACAGTGTAAGGAATTGATAAGATATAAAATTGTTGTTTTTAGTGTGGGACCCACCAACTCCTTGGGCCAAACAAAGAGTGGAGTTCACAAACTCCTACTTCCCTATTCCTATTTCTCAACTCCTTGGGCCAAACACACCCTTAGATAGTGTTTGGACTCATTTTTTGTTGGCTTTTTCTTTTGCATGGCCTTGTACATTCTTTCATTTTTCTCGATGAAAGTTTGGTTTCTTACCTAAAACTCAAAAGAAGTATTTCTGTATCTGCTATTTCCAACTCCTAGACTGCTTCACTGTGATGTTTTCTTTATTTCTGTTAATCAGAACCCTTCCACCCTGTCTTGTTAGTGATCTTTTAAACCCATGTAAGACAATTCTCGCAGAAGGACCATCTGAAGAGGTTCTCATTCAAGGGGGTTATCACAAAATCTTTTAAGGTATCAGCTAACCAAACAACCGAAAATCCAAATTTAGCTCAAATAGGTTTCAGAAATTCATTTTCTTCATTTTGTGAAGTCAATTGGAAAAAAAAAAAAAATCTTGATACAGCATTTCCATATTGAAAATGAAGAAACTTTTGACTAATGAACTGATTTTGCCCTTGGATTTTGACAATGAGAGTTATGACCAAATAATTTGGTATCTCTTCAGATTTTTGGATTACTTCGCCAGCAACAATGGTATGAACCAAGATGCCAAACATACACAAAATTGTTGATGCTTCTTAGTAAGTGCAGGCAACCCGAGCAAGCAAGCTTGCTCTTTCAGATCATGTTTTCTGAGGGGTTGAAACCCTCTATTGATGTTTATACTGCTCTTGTTAGTGCTTATGGTCAAAGTGGCCTCCTTCACAAGGCCATTTCAACAGTAGATGAAATGAAATCGGTTTCTGACTGCAAGCCAGATGTACGTACATATTCAATTCTCATTGATTGTTGCACAAGACACCGTCGTTTTGATCTTCTGAAGGAGATATTTGCTGATATGTCCTATCTGGGGATTACATGTAATACGGTCACTTACAATACTATTATTAATGGATTTGGAAAGGCTAAAATGTTTGAGCAAATGGAAAGCTTGCTACTTGAAATGATTGAAAGTGATAGCTGCCCTCCAGATTTGATTACATTCAATACTTTTATCAGAGCTTACGGAAATAGTGAGCAGATTGAGAAGATGGAGAAGTGGTATAATGAATTTCAGCTGATGGGAATCGAGCCAGACATTTGGACATACAATACTATGATCACATCATATGGGAAAGCTGGAATGTATGACAAAATGGTGTCTGTTTTGAATTTCATGGAAAAGCGCTTTTTCTCTCCAACAATTGTTACTATGAATACAATCATTGATGTGTTTGGAAGAGCTGGAAATATTGAGGAGATGGAAGAATACTTCAAAAAAATGAAATTTCAGGGAATGAAGCCCAACTCTGTGACTTTCTGTTCCCTTGTTAATGCTTATGGTAAATCTGGTAATATTGAGAAAGTTGATTCGATTTTGAGGCAAATTGAAAATTCTGATGTGGTACCAGATACCCCTCTTTTTAACTGCCTAATCAATGTGTATGGCCAGGCTGGTGATGTGAGAAAGATGGGAGATTTGTTCTTGGAAATGAAGGAGAATAAATGTGAGCCTGATGGCATTACATTTGCTACAATGATTCGTGCCTTAAAAGCTCAAGGCATGACCGAGGCTGCTCAAAGATTGGAGAATAAGTTGATTGTCGGTAGAGACGACGAGGTAAATTGGTGCTTATTTATGATTCTGCATAATAGTTGATCATAATAATGTTGTCATATCAGCACCATGAGCATAGCTTGGCATGTAAGACATTACCATCTCTTCCAAGATGTTGTAGGTTCGAATCCCCCTACAACTAATTTTTTAGATTACATGTAATGTGATATAATGGTCTAGTAAATAGCGTTGTCATGTCACTCATTGTTCTATCCTATATATGGTTCTGTGGAAACATTTCTTGCTTTTTAGTGTTTTTTCCTTCCAGTTGATTTTATGTTGTTGTCATATACTGAAACTTGTCCCTTTTACATACCTTTTATCCTATTGGTTGGATGCAGTGAAACTTGGCTTGACAAGGATGCTTAAACACTTCCCTCGTGTGGAAGAATGAATATTCACAATGCTGCCACTGGGAGCATGGTTTTTCAAGGGATCTCTGTCTTCATTAGTGCAAGCCATTCTTCTCAATTCTTCAGGTAGACTTTATTAATTTGTCACACTACGAATTTAAACTGAGAATTTCATCTTGTTTCTTTTGTTATTGCTTGCTTGTTTTATGAAAAACAATTTTCCTGTTTGGTAACACTTTTATAACTCCAAAGGTTTGTGCTTATTCAGGCTCATTTTGGATCCCGTCTTTAAAAAATTATGTCTCGTGATGGGGCAATGAATATCTTTCACTACAAGTAAAGCTTCTTGGTGGTCTTGGTTCTGAATGATCCATATGTTAACATGTAAGCACTTCTTTCCTTGTTCTCTATCTAGTTGATTGCAAAGAGTTTCTCAAAATAGAGTATAATTAACGCAATCCCAGCAGTTACCACTTATTTCAATTTCTTTCATGAAAATGCAGAATGATATTGGTTCAAGGATGTTTCTTCTCAAAAAAAAAAAAAAAAAAAAAAAAAAGAAAAAAAAGAAAAAAAGAAGAAAAAAAAAGATATCGGTTCAAGGATAGGGTTAGTTAATCTAAGTGTGACCATTGACTCTTGTGTTAGGAATGCAATTTTGGATATTACAATTGTATGTTAGTAATTAGTTAGGAAAGTAGTTAGGGAGATTAGTTATAAATAGAGAGAGTGGAAAGGGATGGAGTTAGGCATTTGGTGAGTGAATTAGGACTTGGGGAGAGATCTCAAGAGGAAAAATGCAAGTACCTTGAATCACTTGTTTATATTGTAATTTCTTTAGATATTGCAAAATAGTTATATTGAATATGGTGTTTTCATATAATTTATGGGTTCGGATATTTAACACTGCCGATTTCCAAATCTAAATTCAACAAGATTTTTGTTTCAATTTGCATTTGTCGCATGGTACATGCATCTACTTTTACGTTTTCACTTACGATTACGTTGCTAATTCCTGTATGGTAGTATTGTATTTGACAGAAGAGAATGTGCTGTTGACCAATGTCCCCACCCCCCATAAGCTTAATGGGACTACTGTTCCTTCTCAAGGCAACCAACCCTTGGGAAAAAACCCTCCTCTATGGTCTTTTCAGAGCTAATCTGAATATCACAATTGATTTGTGCTACAGGAGCTCTAGCTCTCTAGCATATGGCTTGCTATGCTTGGAATTGGACTACAGCTCGACTCGAGATGCTTCTCATACTGTTATACCGTGGCCTGTCACACTATCACAATCTTCTTGTATCTTTCATTGTGAGTGTTATACAGTAGCCAATTGCCCTATAGCATAATCTTCTGGTATCTTTCACTGTGATCCAGGTTGTGCTTGCCTAAAACTTGTCCATCGACATTCTTGCAACTACATTCCCTACTTTATTTATAGCTGCCTATAGAAGATGGAGAGATCTATGTTCTGAGGGAAATCTAGCATTTATTAGTCTTCTCCTTAAATGAAAGAATCCATTGTTTGCTTTTGTCAGCTTTCAAATACCAGACTGATGGCTCTTACCATAGTGACATATTTTACATGTTAGTTGCATTTTGTGTCTTCTAATTAGATATACGGCTCGATAAGATTCTTTGTAGGATGGAGTTGGAGAATACATTATCTTCTAACCCCAATACTTACTTTCGAAGACGGCACATAAATTTTCTCCCAGAAAGCATGGATCCTCTCATCTGAGAAATTTCTGTACTTGTTTCGTTTTTTTCCCCTCCAACTCTTCTATGTAGTCTAAGATGGGCATATTTTTCAACAATGCCTCTTGTTAGATATATTCTTTAACAACTTTTGGACGCACAAGGAATTTTGTTTTAGAGTTACCTACTTATCTATTACACTTGATTTTATCAATTTGAGAAGACTTTGAACAGCCAATATGAGCATATAGCTCAACTCTATCTAAACATTGAGCCTTATTTTATGCATATCCTATCACAGAAGTTTGCATGCAGAGTTTCCTTGTACTATATTCCAATCATTTTTTGATTGATCCTTAATAAGGTTTCAATCTTATCATTATCAATATAATCTTAGAAGTATGCTTTCATTTTATTTTTTTACTTTAAATTTTTATACTTTAATTAAGACCATTCATCAATACCTATCCTATCCCAATACTTGGCCTTAATTTTAGAAACATGTGGTGGGCTCCTTAGCCTATGTTCATGTTCAATGTGATATCTTAGCCCATCAACTTTCTATATGAACATTTTCAATCAAATAGCTTATAAAAGAGTGGTTTCAGAAGTTGAAATGTTCGACACATGCCACTTTTTTTTTTCTTCTTTTAGGACAATCAAGGTTTAAAATATCGATATCTATGGAAATATCGTCTTAATTTTACATAAATTTAGTTAGAAATATCGATAAAATATTGATCTCGATGGATATTTCTGAAAAAAAAAAACTATAAAAAAAAATTTCAAAAAATTAATTTAAATAAATAAACATTTAATGATTTCTAAACAAAATAATATGTATATTATTTATATTATATTTATATTAGCGACGTTTTGATGATTATTTTTGGTGTTTCATGTGTTTTTTTACAAATTAATGGAAATATCGATTCACCCATCATGTTGGTATCGAGCCATGGAAATATCGACATTTTAACGAAAATTTAATACCATAAATACAATGAAAAGATTACAAACACTTGAAAAGGAGTGAATACATGTTAATTATCCATGAATCTGACGTATGCCAAGAAAAGAAAACTAAAATATTCTACGTATGGTACAATGAACGTTGGTTAAACAAAACTAGAAAAACGACCACCGTTCCTTCTTAGAAATTCATAGAAATTTTTGAATAAGAGTCTATAGAAGTTGGTATCAAAACATTTTAGGAAGTGACAAATGGGAAGAAATGAAGCCAAATGTTTGTGTGAATGGAATTTAGAAGAGTACACAAAAGTGGGTCAATACTGAAAACTTAAATAAATAAATAAATAAACAAAAACTCCATTTTAAAAATCATGACTTGAAATGAAAGGGAAAAAAAAGTTGAAAACTTTGAAAAGTGAACTGAAACCAGTGAGAAACCAATAAGGGTTGCTAGTGGAGCAATGACAAAGGCAACAAAACCTTCTTCAAAGTCTTACAGTGCCTTCAAGAAATTGGATAAAAGAAAAAACAAACCAATCAATCTGTTTTCAAAATTATCACAGATAGAAAAAATGGTAAATTATTTACAAAAATAATAAAAAAAAACATCGATAGACTTTACTAACTGATAGATATTTATAAATTTCCATCAACTTCTATCAAAGAAAATTAAAATTTTGTTATTTTGTACAAATAATTTTCCTTATTTTTTGATTTTTAAAAATTCCCTTTTAAAAAAAAAAAACATGAAAAAAATGGATCATTTTCTTGGAAGGAATTTGTGGCTTTGTGAGACCAATGTTTTTTTTCAACACCCAATAATTTTGGATAATGAGTCAATGCTAATAATATTCCTTTGTCCATTGAATGTCAGTTTATGGAATTTGTTTTTATATTCTAAGGGATGGATTTGACAAAACCCACAAAAACCATAATATTCTCTCATTCCTTTTTGCGGCACATCGTTCATTGAGTACCAACAACTTTTCTTTCTTTTTTCTTTTTTTTTTTTCTTTTTTTTAATAATGATAATGACAATAATAATAATAATAATAATAATAATAATAATAATAATAATTGTTATATATTATGCTAATTAGGGACTCTATCACTTTGATTTTGATATAAAATTTATAGATTTTTTTTAAGACACCAACTTAAGTAGAAACACCACGACCAATTATCCCCTAACTTCATCATCATGATAAAAGGAAGAACGTTATATGAAAAAAATATATTTCTAGAGCAAAGAAAGAGGAATTGTTAAGACGTAAAAAATTTGTTTTCTTATATAGAGATTAAAAAAAAATCATCATTATTTCAAAGGGTTTCTTATAGATGTTTTTGTAAAATTTCTTCTAATATAATAATCAAAAGGTCATCATAAAAATAGTTTGTTTGATCAAAGTAAATGTTAAATTATAAGGTTAGTTCTTGAACTTTGAAGCTTTTGGATAAAAGTTTCATCAACGTACTTTGAGAAGTGTTTAATAAATCTATAAACTTTAAATTTCGTTTAAAAAAGTCATTGAAGTTTGAAATTAATCGATGTATATTATATATAAAATTGAATTTTATGTTTAATCAAATCATAAATTTTTCATTTAGTGTATAGTTGGTCTGTAAATTCGTCAATAACCCGTTGGGCACAAAGTTAAAAGTTTAAAAATGTATTAGATATTTTTAAAAATTCAGATGCCCATTAGGTACTTTTTAAGGTTAGTGGATCGCATAGATGCAAAGTCAAAAGTTTGGGAGTTAAACTTATTATTTAATCTAAAAATGATCTAAAACGTGTTGAAAAATCACTCTCAAACGTATTATAGCTCATTCGGTAAATTATGCAAAAGTAAATGTGAATTATTTAAAACAACAGAATAGTTATTTGGTTTTTTGATTTCCTAAATACCGTTGTTTCTATGTAACAAATAATTTTTTTTTTTTGTAAGACTATCTAACTTTGAAAGATGAAAGAAAATAGAATATCACTCTAAATTACCATACGAACACGTCTATAAAAGTGATCTTTGTCATAAATTGTCAAATTTGAACATAAAGATCTCCATTAGCGTATAAAATCTCATATAATTTTGATATTTTGTTAAATGAACTTAAAAATTCAAATTTGATGAACATGTGGAGGAATTGTTCTCCGATCTCTTTCAAGTTCTAAGAAAATCATGAGAACAAAGACAAACACTTTATTTAAAAAATCATAGAATTTTGGATTTCTTAGTAATGAATGATTGGATTCCTTTCATCTTCTAACATTCACACATAGATTTTCAAAAAAAAGTTATTGGATTTCATAGTTGCAGCACATTGACCAATGGGAATGGGACAAGTGTTAAAGAAACAGAGTGATTCTTTAGCCACACTAGCTAGCTATTTCATGAGGGACCCACTTTTCCATTTATCAATTTAGATTCTTCTTTTCCCATTTCTATTTTCTTTGGGTTCCTTTAATTAATTTTTAAATCATCAAATTGTTTCAAATTTAACATCATCTTTGGCTTTCATATGGGAACCTTTTATATTATCATATGCTTTGATTAATACCCCCTTTCTTTTGAGGTTTTCATCATTCTTTGACCTTATGAATTGTAATTGAGTAAATCCCTTTTCAAACATTATTTATCTTTTTAATAGTATAAAACATATTCAAATATGTTTCATTTTACTTTTAGAACTTTGAAAAGTTTCATTTTCATTTTTAAAATATTTCACAAAGGTCTTTATTGTTAAATTCATGGACAAAAAAGTTTGTATATGCTCATGTATGACTTAAGTGGATAAATTCCAATACATACTGGAAGTAAATTTTAGGGTTAAGATTATCGGCAAAAGTTAAGAAAAAATAATAGAAAATTGGAGGTGTGGAGTTGAAAGGAGGAAGATGACAAAGAATGCGTTTAGAATTGTTCACATAAGCATATAAAAGTTCTCCTGTCTATGAATTTTAACAACAAAAGCTTGCGAAAGGTCGTTTTGAAACAAACTTCAAACTTAAAGAGTTAAAGTTAAACTATTCAGAGCTTAAGGTAATAATTGAAACAAACCTCATAGTTTAGGAGCACTTCCGATAATTTAACCCTTAAAAATAATATTTTGGTCTCTCTATCTTTATATATTGAGATACTATCATCTACGTTTAGAAATTAAATTGACGTAAATTGATTTTTAAGCTCTCAATTTATTGCTTTAATCAACCTAAGACAGCTCCCAACTTTAATTGACACATAGGATTTCAATTGTTACCCTTTTAAAAGTCTTCCTTGAAAAGTTTTACCCATGGAGGGGGAACATTAGCCTTAGCCATATATGGGCTAATATTAAAGGAAGAAAGTCAAAGAAAGGACACATAAATCAAAGTGCTCCACTAGCCTTGTTTACATATTATTCAATGGGAAAAATAATGATAAGCCCCTTCCTTTTAGAGAGAAAATATTGGGATTCTTTACAAGTTTTGAAGGTTGAATAGAGAAATTAGGTTCAAATGGAGCCCTATATGTGAAGTGCCATTTGGTAATAAACAAACATAAACCTTCACATGTTATCTTTCACAAGTCACAAGTCACAACTCAACTCTTTTGGCATTTTTTCTCTCATGGTGTGACAACAAGAAAATTTGGACCTAAACCCCTAAATTTAAGGACAACGTTTCTAGTTGTCATCTCATACATCATTGAATATAAGATCTTCAAATCTATACCTAAATAATAATATGCACCTGATTATCAAAAGATACAAATCTGTTAGGGATAACGAACTTCCAAATATCCCCACAATGATATGATACGTCCATTTGATTTTGCTTTTGATTTTATCTAAAAGATCTCATACCATTGGATATATAGTTGTTCTTCCTTAAAACCTCGATCATCTTGTCAATATAAATATCACATGCATAGAACTTATCAAATTCAATAAATTCATGTTCGTTGTACTATCTTAACTTTAAAAAATGGAAATACATTTGAACAAATTTAATTTTAATTTTCTTTTATTGTTAATCAGATAGTTTAATATATTTTTAAATTCTCTAGAAATCATATTAAATTATTTATGCTTAACATAATGACTGAGAACAAATCTTTATGACTTTGAAGCATAAGAAAATAAATATATCTATATGCACTCCTCATCTTTAGTCTCCTAAATACAATGGGAAGAAGGTTAGTGGAAAGTGATTTTGATTCATTAGGTTACTCAAAAGCCAATATATGTTTAAGTTTGCTTTTTCTTTAAGTTTTTTTTGTTGGGGCTCTTTTTTTGACTTATTATGGTTTCATGCAAATTATTCTCAAAATCATATGTTGAGTGGGGGAGGTGTGACCAAAGCCAATGTAAATTAATCCATTAATAATGCTCTTATAGATCTTACTCTATGCTCTCTTTTGTCATACCATTTTTCCAAACTTGATTGCAAAGTGAAGCAAAGAACAAATATATGTTGCAATTAATGTATAGAAAAGAAAAAAAAATGCAACATGGGTTTCTTTTGAAGTTGTTCTCTTCTTGATTGGATTAAAATTTGTGCCCAATTTGGGGGTTTTGTTCTAAAAATGATTTTGTGCCCATTTTGTGCCCAATTTGGTGAAAACAAAGTCATACAACAAATTATCTAAATATGGTTTCACATTATTTAATTTATATCAGAAAAGCAAAAAAGAAAATATTTTGAGAAACTATAATCACCATACAAATCCAAAAAGAGGTTGCTTTGAGGGCAAAATATATATCCTTTATGAGGATATATTACTTTTATTTCAGACAAAAAATTCTTTACCCTTGCCTAAGTTTTCTTGATGAAGTAAATGGAAGTTAATTTAATTTATCCAAGAGTATTAATTTAAATTTTGATTAAGAAAACAAAGGGTTTTTTTTTTCTTAATAACTAAAAATGGTATCAATTATTATCATAATATATATATATATATGCATGAAATATTGATAGGTACTCTTATTATTAATTATTATTAATATTTATGAAAGACAATTTGGATAAAATCTTTTTGAAAGCTCCATCACCATCCATAAGATTTGCTCCCTACTTTGGTAAGGAAACATAATTTTTCTTTAGGCCATTCTCTTTCTTTAATTATAGGCTTTGCTTTATCCTTTGGTCACAATTATTAACCCCCCATCCCAATTGACAAATCAATCCACACTATGTCATGACAAATTTTTTAAATAATAAAAATTATTTACAATAATTTTATTTACAAATAAACGAACCTTCAATCGTGTCATGTTAATAACCGTTTAACTAAACTTACTTTAGTATATCTTAGATAAATTTGTTACATCATTAATTGAATTTTTAATTACTTGATTAGATTTATAGTTTTCTAGACGCTTTGTGGATGTTAGATCTTTAAATTGTATTAACAATGTTCTCTAGTTTAATTTAAGTATTATTTAGTGTTGAGCTAATGTTGTTTTACGTGCTTGATTTTATGACTAGATCGAGTTGAGTAATTTTGTTGATAAGTTTAGATATAGAAAAATGTGAAGTTTAGATTAACACAAAATTTTCTTAATTAGTATCACAGAGTAACTTAAAAAGTAAGGATATTCTATTCCATTCAAATAGTTTACTTTTATATATATAATATTTGAAGTTTATGACGTTTGAAAGTTTTTAATTAAAAAATAAGTATCACGAATTGAGCATGAACTTCAATAATTAAAGTACAAAAATAACAATATACCCGAAAGTCTCAACAAAGTTTTCTTATTCATTTTTACAATTTAATTTTCAATTGACATAATTTCATTAAAAGTCAAGAAAAAGAAGTTTCAAGCAACAACCTAGTCTTTAAAGTTTATCGTATGAGGTTTTTTTTTCTCCCGACAATATGTGAGAGTAGAAATCGAACATCTAATCTTAAAACCGATAATTCAATTTTACCGCAGTTAAACGTTTAACTATGCTTAAATTGGTATTTATATTTACGTTTTGGGTATAGTCCTAAATTTTTTTTTTTTAGAAAAAATTCACATTATACAAAATTAGCCAAAGACAAAAAGTTAAGGAAAAGAACAAATGAGAGAAAGTGATCCAAATATTTGATATTAGATTGAGTAAAATTTGCTACCTCTCTTAGAAACTTCCAAAATCTAATAGGTTTTGAACATTTCAACAGAAGAAAAAGGGTAGCAAACAAGAAAGGTATATGAATTAAATACATAATTCCATAAATGCATCATTGTCATTTTGCTCAATTTTCAAGCAACACCCATAAATCTATTGTCTTTTATATTCTCCCAAAAAGAGTGATAGAGGAGAAGAATGAGAAGAAAATGCCAAACTTTAAATAGAATCCATATTGTACTCTAAATAAATAAAATATAATCATATGCTAATTTAATTTCACTTTTACTTTTTTTTTTTTTTTTTTTTTTTTTTTTTTTTTAAATAAAAAGGGTGTAATTTAAGTTGCACCAATCTATTGTGCACTCCATGTCACACCCAATTAAAAATTAATCACATGATAATTTATTTTTTAAAAAATAATTATTGAAAAATTACTTTTTAGTGAGTGTAGAGGAAGGGGAGCGTGAGATTTAGGTACAGTCAATACTGCACTTCCTCATTTTCATGCTTATTCGATTTTTTAAATCACTAAGGACATGTTTGGTAGACAATCGGATAACAGAAATTTGGAAACAAGGAATTCAATAAAAATGGAGTTGTATTTCATGTTTTCAGATATGTGTTTGGTAGCCGATTTTGAAATTAAATTCTAATTTAAACAAATTTTCAAAATGTGATTGGAAATATATTTAGTTATTCACTAAATACAAGTTTGAATATAAACCATTAATAACTAATTTTTGAATTTGTTTTGTATTAAATTTTTGTATAATCATTATTTTGTAATATCATATAATATATATAATATATTACGTATTTTAAATTTAACAAGAATAATTGAGTTTATAATATGAAAATAGTACAATTGTTATTGTTTTATCATTTTAAATATAATTATGCATTTTAAAATTTTAAATTTAAAATCTAGATACACTGAAAATACAAAAATGTTGTTTCAAAATTTGAACCATTTAGATCATAAAATTCAGAAACAGTTTCAGGAAATACAATACAAACCGCCAATCAAACACATTGCTAAATTCAGTGAATCTGAAAACATGAAACATAATCTAAATTGCTTACCAAACGTATCTTAAAACTTTCAAAAAATATTAAATATTTTTATTTGAGTTCATGTAATATACCCAAAAGACTATTTAAATTCTTGTAATGAATCATTATACAAATTATTAATTAATATACATACTCGATGTTTACATGATGTGTAATTCTTTTGGTTTAGCAATTGTGAAAGAAATTAAAATTTTAAAATAATAATTGATTTCTTATTTAATTAAAAATGCTCGAATTAACGCTAATTTTTTAATGATTATTTTTAAATATAAAAAAATGAACCAAAATTTTAGAACTATTAATGCTAGATGCAGATAGACACTGATAGACTATCAGTGACATTGATAGATATCAGTGACATTGATAGATATCGATAGACTTCTATCAGTGTCTATCAACGTCTATCATTGATAGTTCTAAAATTTTGCTATATCTTATAAATATTTTTGTTGAAATGTCTTGAATCTGTTTGTTGGCACTTCGAACAACCAAGTACGGGCCCCCAAAACCTATTCAGATTTCGTATTCAACATATTTATTTATTTGTAGTTATTTAGGATTTTGACCCTAGGGTTTAGAGTAGTGGACTATATAAACTCTCTAACCTTAGAGGCATATGTAATTTGAAAATATTATCTCAAATAATATTGTTCTCTCCCATGGATGTAGCTAACACACATATCTGTGTGTCGATCTTCCTTCCTTTTTTGTGTCCTTTAATTATCGATTTCACAACAATTTTCAATAGTTTTACCATTTGAAATGATTTTCCTTTTTTTATTGTAAAATTATTATAAATTAGAAAGGAAACATTGTGACCAAAAGATTATATATAATTTCTTTTTTATTAAAAAAGTGAAGAATCTCAATTTTATTTCTCCACGGCTCTTACTGTTTTTGAAATAAATCACCATCACATAGAAAGGCAATTGTTTTGATCAAATTGAATTTTATTTGAAAATGATATGTCTCTCTCTCTCTTTTTTTTTTTAAAAAAAAAATCCAAACAAATAAATAATTATAGTTATGATTGAATGCGTGCAGGGATGAATAACTTATTTTTAACATGAGATTTTAATAGAAAAATAAAGATTTAGATCTCATTTTAATTAAGTTAGTTCTATTACCATTCATAAATTAAAAAAAAAAGTCTATTTTAGTTAATGAAGTTTGATGTTTGTTCTTTTTTTCTTTAGAATCCAAAATTGTAATTTTCATCTTTATTATATTATTTCTTTCCTCTAATTTTCATTGTTCATTTCTAATCTATATAATTTTAAATCGTGTTCATATTAACATATGAAATACATGACTCAAAGAATTGAGTTGTCTTTTAAAAGTTCAATAACTAAAATAGATACATTGAAAGTTTAAAGATAAAGATAGAACAAATATAAAGATTCATTAAAAGAAAATCAATTCAAGATTTTTTTAAGAGAAATTTTCATATATAGGAAAAACGTCAAACTATTTATAGAAATAACAAATAAAATAAAAATATTGATATACTTCTATTAACTTCTATCTTAGATAAACTTATATAAGTTTCTATCACTGATAGTATCAATGATAGACTTCTATCGGTTTCTATCACTGATAAACATTAATAGATGTATATCAGTCTCTATCACTTCCTACCATTGATAGACACTCGTAAACTTCTATCAACGTCTATCAGTGGTAGATTTTTATCAGTTTCTATCACTGATAGACGATGATAGATTTCTATAATTAAATTTTGTTATTTGTGTAAATATTTTCTCTTAATTTTCTATTTTTTGAAAATCCTCTTTTTTTTAATACTTTCTTTACCCTACAATTACACAATTTATTTAAATTTTATTTTTACTTTAAACTTCACATAAATATATTTTTAAAAAAAATTATTTTAACTTTTAGATTAAATAAAAATTTAGTCATGGAGAATAAAATCCTAAACTAAGAAAAAAAATGTATGGTGATGACTAATGAATTTATAAATTAAAAGAAAAAGGGTTTAATACTTTTCAATTTTCTAATTAATAGATTTTCAAATTTTTAATTTTGTGTATAATATGTTATTGATCCATTTTATATTTTTTAAAATTCATGAAACTGTGCAGGTTTTTTTTTTTTTCTTTTGACAACCGAATGTATATATATTTTAATCCCGATATATTAATTCGAAATATTAGTTAAAAGAACATTTAAAATAAAATATGAAAAAATGTTTTTTTTTTTTTTTTTTAAAGTAAATGCTGATAAATTTGTCAACGTGGACCCCAAGCGGTACTCCAAAGGTACAGCAAGGCCAATGCCACGTGTCATCCTTTTGTTACAATACATCGACACTATTTCGTTATGGATTTATGAATCTGTTATCACGTGTCTTTCTATTTTTATTTTTCCTCCTTTAAATAGTAATTGATTTAAGTAGTTAGATCTTAAAATAATAATCAATTTGAACTTGTGATAAAATATATTGGAAAATCGACAAATAAAGAATATAGAAAACGTAAGATGGGGAGAATCGATACATAAATATACGTGATTCATTAATAATGTATAAGTTACGTCAACGAGACAGAGAGAACAATTTTATTAGAGATAATGTTATAGAATAGACGTTTTTAAACGTAGAAATTTTATATATTGCACCATTATAAACCCTAGGTTGATAATCGTAATTAAATTATAAATAATTAAATATGCCAAATACGAATTCAACAAAATCTCGTACTCAATCGTGTGAAGCACCTAACAACAGGTTAAGATACTTTAACAAAATATGACATCAAAAACTTCGGTAATAAAACTTATTAGTCGAATGAATTTTCTCCATACCTCCCAAAAAAAAAATAATAATAATAATAATTGGGTTCATTTTACGTAACTCAATTAGTTAAAATATTAATTATTAGTTTTTTTTTACATAAATTTATTTAAAATTGACTAGAGTAAAAATGCAATGTATTATCTTAAATTATAATAATAGAGAATTTATATTATAAAATGCAATCTATTATTCTCCTAATAATTTCTTATGAGATATAACTAGAGTAAAAATTGTAAAGTTTATATTATAAAATGCAATGTATTATCTTAAATTATAATAATAGAGAATTTTTTCATCCAATATGAATATTTGAAATTAGGTATATATCTTCGATTCAAAGGTTAAAGATTTAAATTTTAAATCTACGTGTCATCGAATTAAATAGCATAAGGAAAAAGTTAAACAAAATATATCTCAATTGGCATACGAGTGTAGATCTATAATTCGAATCTCTATACCCAATTATATTAAAAAAGAATAAAGAAAAAATAATATATAAAGTCAATGAAAACAATATACAATTACAAATAAAAAAAAGTAATAAGTTTTATAAAAAAGAAAAATAAAAAAAAAATAATAAATCAGAAAACGAGTACAACGACCCACGATTCATCTACTACAAGGGTTGACTTCGATTTTTCTATAATTTAACTAATTATTAATTATTATCTTTGATTCATCCACTACTACCAACGCGTACGGTTTTATTCATTAATCTATATTTTATAATATAGTTTACATGTTCATGTAGTTATTACTTGTTGGACTAATAAGCAAAAATTAATAAATAGGTAAGGAATAATAACAACCAACAAATATAAAATTACTAATTAGTAGAATAAGATTTTAGAAAATTTGTTAATTATTAGATTGTGGCGTGTTGATGAACGTTGTCTTTAAAGAAGACATGCTTCCACTTGTATTAATTTATTGGACACTCTAGTTCTCGATACAACTCTTCAATTTCGAGACATTTTATGCAGCTAAACTCTCTTACAAATATCTTATTGTCCTCCATATTAAAAAGAAGAAGAAGAAAGAAATTGTTTTATATTTATTTATTTGTTTTATGGAATTCAAACTCTCTCGACTCTTGCGTAAAAAAAGGTTCACAAATCTATGTGAAGAAGATAATTTAAAAAATTCACAGCCTAGAGTGCATCCCCTCAAATAAAAGTTGAAAAGGGATTGATTACTTTTATTAATTAAGTAATTTACAAACAATTAAACTAAAATTATGAAAATAAATGAAAACTTTTAAAATACGATTGAAGGATGATTTGGTATTAAATATAGTTGAAATATGAAAATAAATCAACATCGTAATATTCAGGGACGGATCTAAATAAAGTTGAAGTATGACATGACACTTTTGTCTATTTCATATTAGAGTTAGTTTTCTTCTCTTATATGTTAAAAAAGAAAATCTGAAAGACTAAAGTAACCGATTAACATAAATGTGAAAATTTTGAGTTAAAATATGATTGAGTTGATAGAAAAAATTGGGTATTAAAAAAAGGAGTGTGAAGTGTAGAAATGAGAGTGAAATAGATGATGGGAAACAAAATGGATGAAAGACATATCAAATCAAATAATATAAGGTTTGTTGTCAATTTTGTAAACATAAGGAAGGATAGAGTGAGGTTCATTTGGTCATTATGTTTCATTTCTCTCTTCTTTCTCAATTCACATGTGTAAAATGACAATCATTTTGTTTTAACATAAAGCATGTGGTAAAATTATTATTTTGAAAGAAAAAAATTAAGGTTTTGTATTTTTTTTTTTTTTTTTTTTTTTTTTTTTTTTTTTTTTTTTTGCTGCCTATTGATGCCTTTTGTTCAATCTACAAGGATATTTGCCAAAATAATAATAATAATAATAATAATAATCATTCTTTTAGATCCCGTTTAAATTACATTTAATTTTTGGTTTAGGTTTGTAAACACTTTTTATTCTCCTAATAATTTCTTATGATTTGTTATCATGTTTTGATAGGCAAGTAAAAATGGGAATGTTTTTAAAAAATAAGATTTAAATCTCACTTTAGCTTCAGAAATTTTATACTCATTAGATGTGTTTTGTTCAAACTTTTGAAAATTCTATTTATGAATCATCATTTTCATTGTATTATTAATTTCGATAAACTAACGATTAGATGATATAGGATTAAATCTAACTTCGCCGGTAAGCTTAAACTTTTGAGTCAATTGCTGATTTAAAATGGTATCAGAGCAGTGGTTTAGGGAGGTTCTATCACTATTACAAAAACAACATTATTTAACGTTTGCAATTTAGATGTACTTAACGCTTAATTCTTTTATGAAAAAATGTCAATTAATATGTAAAAATGTCAAAAATAATGAAAAAAAGGCGGAAGATGACGATTTTTTTCGATTTTGTTTTCACGCCGACTAAGTACTTGATAGTTTAAAAACATCGAGTTTAAGTTTGTTTTCTTGTCATTTTTAAAATGTCAAGTATAACTAATTTTCTTAAAAACTAAAAAATCTTTGTGTGCGATTTCAGCTTCCCTCGTTTACGGAAAGAATATTGATCGACAGAGAGTACACACACATGCGCGCTCATCTTCCCATCGTCTTCAAAGTTCTTCCCAAAAGTTAGGGTTTGCTATACAATCGTTCCCTTCACGCTTCCGTCGGTGGTTCCACATTGCTGCATTGATGACATTACCGATGGAAACCCCCTATAAGTTCAATTCGTATATTTCGATTCCACTTGTTTTCTTCTTCCTAAAATGGACAGTGCTCTCTCTGTAATTTAGGGTTTTCAGCTCTTTGTAATAGATGATGCTCTCTTTGGCGGATGGTTGTTTCTATTTTCTTGGTGGTTTTTTCTGATTCTCTTCTACTGTTGGTCATTGTTTTCTTGGTTGGTCTGGTATTATTTGGAGATTTTTGGTGTTGTTCTTCTTAAATGTGAATCACATTTTGGTCCTATTTGATGTTTTATTTGGAGATTTTTGGCATTGTTCTGCTCTATTTTTTACTAGAATATTTGTTTGGTCCTAAAATGTGTTCAATTGATTAGTTTTACAAACTTTACATTGTAGTTTGTAGATTCACCCTTAACTAGAATTATGCATATATTATGTTGGGAACCCATTGAAAGCTAAAAACTTGATAGAATGTTTGACCCAGAGATACTTATGTAAATGTTTGAATGGAAAATTAATTAGTAAATGATCAATCTGTTTAAACATCTCTAACTTCTATGTGATTTGGTAAACAAATCTCACTATCTATAGTAGTCATCACCTGGGACATGACTTTGGTCAAATTTGTTACCTAATTAGTTATCCACACTTTATTTGTGGACAATTAATAAGTGTCATTTTTTTAATATAAATGATATAATTTTATCGAAAGTTAACCATTAGTCGTATATTTTCTTACTAGATTTACAATTATGGATAAATTGTGGATGCACAAGAGTAGATTAGCCAAAAGGTTATGAGTTGGATGTAGAAAACTTCATCAATTTTTTATTTTTCTAATACAAATAATGTCTTTATTCATTGCCCTTGTTTGAAATGTGAGAATTGTGAAAACCAAAGTCGCAATGGTTTTAGAGATCATTTATACGTTAATGGAATTGATGGAAATTATAAGATTTGGTTTTAGCATGATGAACAACTACCTACCTCATCCTTACGTCAGGAATCTTACAAGTTTGACACCTACATGTATGAAGAGAACAATGTTGGAAGTATAAAAATAATAATTGAAGTTGTTCATGAGGAATATTCAAAAGACCCAAATAAATTTGAGAAATTGCTTAATGATGTTGAAAAACCATTATACGAAGGATGCCAAAAATTCAACAAGTTATCTACATTGGTCAAGTTGTATAATTTAAAAGTTAGATATGGATGGAGTAATATTAGTTTTTCAGAACTACTCAAAACTTTAAAGGAAATTTTGCCTACTCCCAACATCAATGTATGATGCAAAGAAAACATTAGGTGTACTAGGAATGGATTATTAAAAGACTCATACATGCGCTAACGATTGTTGTTTGTATAGAAAAGAATATGCTAATGTAATCGAATGTTTTGAATGTGGTGAAATAAGGTGGAAGTATGCTAAGAATGCAAACAAAAGAAGAAAAAAAAATCCTGCAAAAGTTGTATGGTATTTTTCACCAATTCCAAGATTTAAAAGGTTGTTTAGAAGTATTGGCTGTGCTAAAAAATTTGATTTGACATGCTAATGAGGGAGAAGTAGATGGTAAATTACAACATCGTGTAGACTTTCTAGCTTGGAATTTAGTAGATTTTATATGGTCAGACTTTGGTTATGAACCTAGGAATCTTTGTTTAGCATTGTCAGCTTATGGAATAAACCCATACAGCGAATGAGTTCTATATAGTTGTTGGCCTGTAGTGATAGTTATTTATAATCTTCCCCCATGGTTGTGCATGAAAAGGAAGTTCATGATGCTATCGATGTTAATATCGGGTCCAAAGCAACTAGAGGATGACATCAACACGTACTTAGCACCACTAATTGAAGATTTAAAACTCTTATGGGTGGTGTTGAATGTTATGATACTTATCAAGAAGAACTATTCAATTTAAGGGCAGTTTTGTTATGGACAATCAATGATTTTTCTGCATACAGAAATCTTAGTGGATGTAGCGTGAAAAGGTATAAGGCATGTCCAATTTGTGGAGATAATACGCCTTCTATAAGATTGAAATATGGGAAGAAAATGGCATACCTTGGACATCAAAAATTTCTAGCATGCAATCATCCATATCGACGTCAAAAGAAGTCATTTAATGGTCATAAGGAGCTTGGAACAAATTTTGAACCTTTTGTTAGGGTTGATGCCCTAAAGTCTCGTGTCCTATAGTTTGTAAACAGTTTGTACGAATGCTTGTGTTGTATAATATATGATATTTACTTCACATCTTGTATTTTTGCTCAGTTGCTTGTTTTATTTGCTTTACCACAAATCAATAAACATAAAATCCCTAGTTATCTGTATGTGACTCAAGCATGTGGTGACATACAAGTGGATCATGTCTTGAGTGAAAACCAAAATGGTCTGTAGTATATGGATATAGGAGGGAAACCTTATCATGGTAACGCTATAGATGCAGCCCACTTTGTGGAATGGTGACAAGTGTTGTGACTTGTCACAGATGGTCTGATCCTGATCATTCGTGTTAGGGACATATGAGCGGGGGTGTCCTATACAAAGAGTTTGTATAAAACCTGACCACGAAGTGTTAACGTCTCGTTATATAACACCGTTCATGACAGAGACTTCATTTCACTAGGATGACCATAGGTAACATGATCTCAATCCTGAGAGAGTTGAGAATTCCTGCCATTGAGGGTGGTCCTTTGATTTGTATGGGTGTGAGTGGTCAGGTCGCCGATTCAAACCTACCATTTTGGGGATTCGTCTAATTTGGACGCTGGGAACTCAGCTATACAAGATGGAATTCACTCTTTCCCTGAGGCAGGGGTAAGTAGATAGATAGCTCCCTTAAGGGTGATTCTAGGGCTTGAACGATGTGGCGCCACACACCTTCTCTTGGCCCGAGAGGTGTTCACACATAGTTAGACTATGTTGTATTGTTCATTAGAGGAATCAGTGGTACTTAAGAAGTGAGATGTAACTACAGGGGTAAAAGGGTAATTTGGCCCAACTGTACTTACGAGCATTTGTGAAGGGTCATCGTACTTATGATTGGTTATATCCGATGGACACAGAAATACATATGTGATAAGAAGAGTTCAGTTGTTGGTCTTTAGTGGAATGCCTGACAGTTAACAGATGGTGGATCTCGTGGCTAAAGAGTTTAGTCAGCTATTCACAGACCGTTAGAGATTCGAGCCACAGGTCCAATAGGTCCCCTGGGTAGCTTGGATAAAGTCGAGAACCAGTGTTTGGGTTAATTTGAAATGTTCAAATTGACAAGAGGAAGTTCGATTATATATGATATAATTAGACTGGTTATTTATATATGATATAATTAGCTAAATATATGAGATACATTATTTTGGAGGAAATTATATATAAATATGATTTATATCAAGTAGAGGAGAAAATACTATAGTAAATATGTGATATCAAACTATAGGATAAAAATATAATATGATTATATTTATTATTAATTAATTGGTTAATTATATGATAATTAAACCAATTTTTCACGTTCGGACGTGGGTTAGTGGGGCAGCGTCGGTTATTGTAACCGATGAATTAAAATGAAAATCGTTTTCATTTTTGAATGGTTCGTCAAGTCATCTGGAAAAAGATAGAGAACGCACTGGTGAAAGCTAATCGATCGCTTAAGCATTTCGAGAGCCTATACGATAGTCACTCTCCGCCTAAACGATCGTTCACCTCGTGCCTAAACGATCGCACACTAGTTCCTACACGATCGGATAACTTCCCTAAATGATCGTAGTGTGTCCGTGTTAAATTGCAAAAACCCGGATTTTTTCGTTGTAACAAAAGGTTCAGGAGTTCCGAATCTCGCTTCATTGCAATCAAACTTCTTGAACAACTCAACCCTCGAAAGGAAGAGTGACGAATCGAAACGGTAAAGCACCCGACCAACCTCGTTTCGAGTTTGCTAGACGATTTTATACAATTTCCTAAACGATCGTTCAGTAAAACCTACACGATCGTGTAGCTTCTCTTAAACGATAAGCATTTTGATATACGATAGCGCCTTTTTCCCTCCCACTTGCTTATCGCCTACACGATCTTGTCTTCCTCCTTCCTCTACCAAATTCACCAAAGACCACGCTTTGGGTTCTCACTCCGAGAATACCCGAGGCTCTTTTCTGGTGGTATCGTCCCCGTTGCGTTCGTGATCTTGCGGTTGTGTGTATTGCTGCAGTCGACGTTTCTACTGGGTGTTGGTAGATCGCGTGGAGGTTTCCGCTACGTTGAGTTCTGAATATTGAAGATTATCTTCAACTGGTATGACAACTCTCTCCCTTGTCTATTTCTTGTTCATAGCATGCCGATAATTACTGTTTATTTGCATAACTGTGCATTTGAATGTATAATATGTATTTCAGTCACGGTGAGATCGGAGCGATCCGAACGCACTCATGGAACTCTTCGATAAGAGATCCTTCACCTTTGTTTGGAGAGGCTATATATTCAAGAATAAAAGATTTTGATCCTTTTTTCTGAATTTTAAGTTTACATTGATCTATACGGGGATCTAAATGAGACAGTAACGATGCATTCCATATAATATCTTTTTCTAACTTCTTAATTCTTCCCTCTAATGTTGGGAAATTTGTCTCATTAAAAGGACAATTAGCAAATCGTGCAGTAAATACATTACCCGTTAGGGGCTCAAGATATTTAATAATTGATGGGGAATCATATCCAACATATATTCCTAACCTTCTTTGAGGACCTATCTTATATGTTGTGGTGGAGCAATTGGAACATATACGGCACATCCAAAAATTCTTAAATGGGAATATTTGGCTTATGACCATAAGCTAATTGTAATGTCGGAGTACTTAGGATAAGATACTAGCCTAATGCGTACAAGTGACGCTGCATGCAAAATGACATGTCCTCATACAGATGTAGGAAGATTAGCTCTCAATGGTCTAGCAATTAACTGCAAACGTTTTATGAATGATTCTACTAAACCATTTTGTGTATGACACATGAGCTACAAGATGTTCAACACTTATCCCAATTGACATATAATAATGTTGGAAATGTACTAAAACTCACAGTTCGTAATCATGGAAACATATTCTGTTTTATAAATGAAAGTATTATTGAAGCATTTATTCAATAAAAATGTTATTGAAATTGCATTAAAAAATCCAATCAACGAATCCATGGGTATAGTATGAATACTATAACTTTATGTAAAGACATAAAAGGGGATCAAGTTATAGTATATAGCCAAAAAGGTCTGTGAGTACATGGATGAGATTGGGTACCTCATTCTAGGGACATTATGGATGTAACCTACTTTTTATACTAATACAAACGACGTGATCCCGGAATAGTTCATGTGGAGATATGCAAGTAGAAGCATCATATGAAAAAGAGTTTTGCATAAAATCGAACCACAAAATAGTCACTTTTTCTTTATAACGATCGTTTACTGTTAAAATTGACTATTTCAATTCGATGACCTAAGGTAACTCGATCTTAATCCTGAGCTAAGTATGAACTCTTGTTTATTCAGGATTATCCTTTGATCTACATAGGTGAGAGTAGTTCAATAGCACTGCTTAACAAGTCTCCCCATTTTGGGGATAAAACCATATAGATAGTTGGGGACATAGTCCTAGAAATTGGAATTCACTCCTACCGGTTTTAGGGTTAACAGATAAGTTGTTCCCTTAAGTATTGATTCGTGGTCTTGAACAAAGGGGTCACGTCCTCTCATGGTTGAGAGGGACATGGTTTACTGGTTGGACTATAAACCAATTGTTCAATAGAGGATCGGTGGGAGCTTAAGGAGCAAAATGTATTTACAGGGGTAAAACGATAACTTTGACCCAATTGTAAATACGAACAACCTGTGAAGAATCGACTTATTGATTATGGTTAAATCAAGTGGAGTGAGGAGAGTGCAACCATCGAGTTATAGTAGTATGTCTTGGTGGTTAACAAATATTGATTAATTTAGGTTAAAGAGTTTAACCGACTAATCTTAAATCATTGAAGCTCATGATCTGTAGGTTCATAAGGTCCATCTACTAGCTTGTAAAACATTACACCTTGGATTAGAAAATTGAGCGATTTTGGAGTGTTCAAATTTGAAATTAGGGTTTGAATTTGAAATGTTCAAATTCAATTTAGAGTTTGGATAATTATATTCGATATAATTAAACGTTTAAATATATCGAAATAAACATAATTGGAGATTTTAAAGTATTTTAAATATCAATCACATGAATAAGATTCATGTTTGAATTGAGTGTTTCATTAATTTGATATTAAATTATTATTAATTAATTAATTAAATTTATTTCTTTATTTATTTAAATTAAATCAAAATTCAAATTTAGAAAATTTATTTTTAGAAAAATGAATTTTAGTTTAATTTAATTAAGTTAAATTTAATTTAATTTGAAAAATGAATTTGAAAGTGGAAAAATCCAACATTTGATGTTGGTAGTGGGGTTTTCCACTTTTTGACACCTTACCCACTCATTTAGTGTTAGCTGAGGTGTCAATTGGTTGAATGTATGAGTGCTTACATGTTTAAGCTTGTTAAATACTTCATAATTCATATTTATGAGATTCATGCAATTGAAAATTAGTGAAAATTTTTGGAAAAAAAATCCTTTTACACTCAAACCCTTTAAAAACTCTCTAAATCTCCCTCTGTTTAGAGTTTCTACCTCTCAATCTAAGGTTGGGATAGTAGAGAAGACTCTCTTGGTGGTCTATTAGAGTTTTGGAGATCTAATTTGTGGAATTCAACAAGAATTTGGAGTGTTTCTACAAATGTATACACAAATGAAACTCTCTTTTTATGAAGACTGTTTAAATACGTTTTGTAACTCAAATTAAGTATAATTAGAGGTCTTATTGATTATGTTAACTTCCACTTTATGCATATTTTTCCTATCAAATAATTATCAACAACATGAGATGTAAATTCATCAGCATTATCAAGACGAATGGTTTTCATTGTATAATTAGGAAATTGTGCTCTTAACTTAATTATTTGAGCAAACAATATTGTAGATGCAAGATTTCGACTTGATAATAAGCACACATATGATCATCTGTTGGATGCGTCTATAAATACCATAAAATATCTAAATGGTCTATTTAGTTGGTTAATAGGTCTTCATATATTACAATAAATTCATTCTAAAAATGTAGGTGATTCAGTCCACACTTTAACTAGTGATGGTTTATTGATTAATTTTTCTTGAGAGCAAGCATCACATGATAATTCATTAGATTGAAGAATCTTTTGGCTCTTCAATGGGTGTCCATTTGAATTCTTAAGAAATCTCCTCATCATAATAGACCCTGGATTACCTAATCTGTCATGCCAAATTGTAAATATGTTTGGATTCATGAACTTTAGGTTCATTATTACATATGTTTTAATTACTCGTATATGAGTATAACATAATCCAGAAGATAAAGCAGACAACTCTCCAGTATACGTTTTTCATATGAGACAATAGATATGATATAAAGATAGTCCATATTATTCTTTCTATCAGTCTCAATATGGTAACCATTGCAACGTATATCTTTAAGAGTAAGTAGATTTCTTTTTTTATTGACTAGAGAACAATGCAATGTCAATTTTAAATCTTGTTCCTCTAGACAAAATAATATTTGCTTTTTCAAATCCTTCAATTAGGTTTGCAGAACCTGATATTGTATTGACTTTTGCTTCCAGCATTATCAATTTGAAAAAAATATTTTTTGCTTGTAAGTATTGTATGTGTAGTTGCACTGTCTGCCATACATATATCTTCTTTGCTTATTTTTTAGTAACCGAACATATGAAAATAATACAAGTTTCTTCATTAAAAGAAAATAATTACAATAAGAAAAACAACATTTAGAATATACAAAGGTTAACATCTACTAAGAGAAAAAAAAATATGGAGATGAAAAAAAATAATATTAAGTCTAGATATTTTCAACTATGTCAATCTTTCATTCAGGAGATTAAAAGAAGTCTGCCACATCCAAATTTGTCATATGGGATAGGTCAAATATACCATCATCTTGGTATGCAAAATTTGCTTCCACATTTTTTCCTTTTTTTTCCCTTCAGGGATGCTTGATAGAGATCAACTAAGTGTTTTGACGTACGACAGGTACGTGACCAATGCCCAATCATTCCACATCGGAAGCATTTATTTCAACACTTTTTAAACTCTTATCTTGTGGAGCTTTTCCTTTTTTATCATCATTTTTGTGTGGTTCTTTTGAAATTTGAATGATTAAAATGACCACCACGACAATAATTATTATTTATTCTTCTACATTCTTCTACCATGGTCACGACCTCGACCACGACTATGATTATTATTAAAATTCACAACATTTACTTCAGAGAATGTTGTCGTATCTGTTGGTCGAGATTCATGATTTTTCATTAGTAACTCGTTATTTTGTTTGGTCACGAAAAGACATGAAATTAGTTTAGAATATTGTTTAAAACCTTTTTCTCAATATTACTGCTGTAGGAGCATATTCGAGACATGAAATATAGAAAATGTCTTCTCTAACATATCAACATCAGTAATTTTCTCTCCGCATAACAACAGTTTTGAGTAAATAATGCGGAGTTGTAATCACTTACTGATTTGAAATCTTATAGCCTTAAGTGTATCCACTCATAACGAGCTTTAGAAAGAATAATTGTTTTCTGATGATCACATTTTTATGGCATCCAGTTATATTTTGGCATCAAGTACTAATGACAAATAATTATTATCATTACTATCAAATGCTACAATTCTAATTTTATAATATTTTTCATAGTAACATTGTTACAAAATATTATATTTATATCAAAAATTTAATATATATAAAAAATGTAAAACAACATTTAATTTATTAATTATAACGAAGAGAGAGAAAAATAAACATACTTTTAGGACCTACCCTTAGCGGAAAAAATGATAGGAGCTCGTGTTGATAACGTGTTGTAAACTTTAGGAGCATAACATGAACACGGGTACCAATAAAATACAATATTAAAATTTAATATAATAATAAAATAAAATAAACCTAATATATAAATATATGAAATAAATAAATAACAAAAGTAAATAAAATAAATAAATAACATAATTTTATAGAAATATTAACGAAAAAAATATATTTAAATTAATAAATACATAATAATGTTTTTTTAAAAAAAACAACAACCATTTAACATGTTTATTAGTTATATTATATTAAATTATTAACATTAATATCTTTTGTTATTATTTTAGGTTTCATTAATTTTTTTACGATATAACAAAAATATCAATGTCAAGCCTATAAAATTTGTAAAATATTTATAAAATTATCAATGTCATGATAGAAATTTAATACCATAGTTACACACACCTAAAACTATTTTTAAAAGAACGCTACAACATAGGAGACTTTATATTAGGTAGGTAGTAATATGGATTTGAATCTTTGTCACTAAAGTTATTTGACTCTTTGTTTGAATCTTTGTCACTAAAGTTCTTTGACTCTTTGTTTGAATTTCTGATTATATATATAATTTTGTGTGTCGTGATTAGTATTTTTATGATAACATATATTTTTAGTTCAATAGAAGGGAAAGAATTCGAACTACAAATCTCTTGATCATTAATACATATTATATGTCAGTCGAGTTATGCTCATTTTGACATATTAAATTATAATCTTAATTTGTATAATAATTTAATTCACATGCTAGTTTCTAATGTTTTAAAGATTTTTTTTTTTCAAATTTAAGTTGGCTAAACCTAGAAGCATAATGTGGAGCAATTTACTTTAATTGTAGTAAACGAACTTTACTATGTGACATTCTATTATAATGATGTGAAATCTTTTGTGTTGTTTTTCATTCTTTTTAATAATTGTTTTTTAAATTAAAAAAAATGAGCCATTGACATTTTGGTTAAGGAATATACAATCATTTAACTTATGAGTTATGCTTATTTCTTAAAAATAAATTATCGATTTATTTAATTAATTACTAATATAAATATTGACTCAGATAATTGCTGTAAATATTGTTGGATTGGTATAAGTATTGTGTCTTTTTTTTTTTTTTTTGAAAAGCATTATTGTGAATTTTAAATCAAAGAAGGCAAATATTTAATTATTAAAATTGATGCCAGATTTGTCAAAGGTCATTTAATAACTTAATTAGATAAGAACCTCGAATTTAATATAAGATCTCTGTATTAAGATTTGGTTTAAAGGATATTTTCACATTGGGAGATTTTTTTTTAATTTTAACTATTTAGCAAAACTAAATAAATAAAATAAAATGATTTGCTTTTTCAATTTAATAAATGTATGGTTTGAGAATCGACTTTTTTTCATCCTCCAATAAAAATAATGAATTTATCTATAATTATGATTTGTTCAATATTTTGTGTTGTTTTTCATTCTTTTTAATAATTGTTTTTGAAATTTAAAAAAATGAGCCATTGCCCACTATTACAAAAATTGGATTACGTGATGTTTTTCTAATGTCAAATGAATGGTATACTTGACGCTTGTAAAAACGTTGAGTATTTGACTATTAAGAATAATGTGATAACTTGATTATGAAAAAATATCCAGAGAAATATTTCTTGATATAATTTTCGTATAAAAAAAGATAATACACTTGACGTGTATTGATTTTTGACATTTATTGCGTATCATATGTGATCACTCTTATTTTTTATTTGTCAAATGTATTTTTATCTTGACACGAAATAATGAAAAAGTAATCTAACTCTGTACACATTTCCAAGGTAATCTATGATTTTTTTTTCAAATTAAACATTCGAATAAATAAACAGTTGCACATATTTTAGGTTTACATATCAACCCAATATATCCAACACAACTTAATAATTTCATTCTTCTATTACCTTTTATGTATATGAACGATTCCCAAATTTACAAGACAAATCCACAATAGTATATACTCTATCGACCCACCCCAATATATGATAATTCCAAAATTACAAGACCAATCCATATGTGTTATATATTCCAAAAATCACAAGACTAAAATTATATCCCCACCACACATTTCTTAGAAGTATATAACCTATAATGACTATGAATAAAACATTTACACAAAAAAGTTTTAGGCATTCCCATGTAGCCACATACACAAAATTTATAGGATGCAGATATAGCGACCCAAATATTCAACCCATTCCATGTGTACTTCATCCAATTCAAGTTGTGAGTACGAGCTCCTCGTATCAATTTATAAAACATAAAAAGTCAAATGTATATTATTTACACTATTTACAATGTTATAATATATATAAGTAGTTTAAAGACATATCGCATCTGTGATAATATTCTTCTCTTTAGTCACAATTTCTCACATATATCTCATAACATGATACCCACATTCGACAGTTCCCATTTATAAACGACACTACAATACAAAACCAATAATTAATATATATCATACAAATACACTAAATATACATCATTCTATTAATTTTTTTAATACTCTTATACTTGGCTTTACTGTTTTCTAGAATGTGGTTTTTTTAGTCTTTTGCAAATTCTTTTGAGACTGAAAAATCGTCATTGCCCTACATTTGCCAAAGAATATAGTATAATATTTAAAATGATATAATCTTTACAAAAAAAAAAAAAAAAAAAAAAAAAAAGAAGCAAAGTTGGCTTACATATTTGTTATGTATTTGATATCTTCTCGCGAACTTGTTCTCAATGAGTCAAGATAGTACACCACGTCATCATACGTATTAAGAACAATTAATGAGCAATGATCACTTAATAAAATACACAACTAATTAGTATGGAACATGAAGGTAGCTCATTATATTAATATGTTCTTGGGCTAAAAGCACTTAATATTTTTTACTCCATCATAGATCAAATATGCAAAATTTTCGACCTAATTTTCTCATATTCCATTTGGTATACAAGTACAATGATCCCAACACAATTCCACATTGGAAAAAAATAAGAAAAAAAGAAGTGTGCTTTCAAGTTTGCTGAGTATAAGGAGCAATAACTAATTATACTTACCCGGTGCAATAACTAATTAATCGTGTTTGGAAGCCATTAATCTACTATAAAAGTTCCAAACTCTAATTTCTCGAGTATTTTGGCATGCGGATATAAGAGATGGATCTACAAAAATGTACTACAACCCTTTATTTGAATCAACAATGAACGAGTTTAGGTACCTACAATAATAGATTGAACACATTAACTATGCTAATTAATAAAGTGATAATATATCATAAACAAATAACATTTTATTATGCGATATAAGCCACCATTGATAAAGTCTTCACTTTTTGCATGCTATAAAATTCGATCATATCTTCTCGCAGAACATAACTCTTTGGGTCAAAACTAAAGAGCTCAACGGGTAGTTGGAAGGAAATACTAGTCCCATCAACCATTACCTTTTCAGCGTACCTAAGAATAGACTTCAAGGATATTGATAAACTGGATGGTGCACTAGTAACTTCATTCTTTTTCGGCATCGTCCTTGAAACTTTTTCCTAACACAATTAAGATAGAACATGAGTAAAATGTTCATTCCTAAATAAGATAGAAGAACATGGGACTTACAATTCACATTTAAGATCGGTGGTACACTAATAGCGATCATTTCCTTCTCCTTTCCCGCATTCTCTAAAACTTTCTCTTAAAACTACCAAGTTATAATTTTATAAGTAATTAATAGTAAATTTACTTCATAATACAATTCACCTTCATGATCGGTTGTACACTAATAGTTTCCTTCTCCTTTACCATCTTCGTTGAAACTTTCTCCTAAAACAACCAAGTAATAATTTCATATGTACTTAATAGTAACTATACTTCATAAATAATATTGAACATGCATGCATGGGACTAGTACATAGTTATACTACATATAAATAATATTGAACAACCAAGTTATAATTTCACCTTCTTCCCTTCCCCATGTGTGGTTGATGCACTAATAACTTCCTTCTCCTATGATATAAATATAATGATACAAACAAGTTAAAATTATCATAACTAATAATTGTAACCTTAATGCATAAATTAAATAAGATAGAACATGAGACTAACTGTGACCCCAATATTTGAATTTTGCTTCTTTCGGATTTTATTCTTGGAGCAACTACCATGCTCAAATCTTGGCATGTTTTGAATTTGATCTTCCCATACTTTAATGCGCTTACGAAGTGCTTCATTTTTATCAACAATTTTTTTTTTTTTTTGTCTGTATCCTCTCTTTTCACTGTATGGAAGTAAACAGTATGGGGAATCCTCACAATCAGAGAGCTACCCAAGGCTTGAGTCAAAACATCATTAGGTGAATCATTTTTTTTAGAAAGTGGATCTCCATTCTTTATGATCTCATCCTAAATGGAAATGATATATATTCAATAACACATATAAAATATTATAATCATTTCATGCAAATGTAACATTGGTAATCTTACTATTCGATTCTTGTTGGACATCCCCATTGTCATATTCTCCTTTTTTGTTTGTCCGAGCTTTTTTCCACATATTAGCTTGTCCAAAATCACATTTGCTGGATAAAGATAATTTTTTCTGCATAATAAACATATTGTTAAATATAAGAATATTTGTAAAATAGTTAAATTTAAGAATATTCTTACCACTTCCTCGACAAGATTCACATAACCTCTTCTGGACATCTGATGATTATACTTGTTCTTCTTTCTTTGTGCTGCTTGTTGATTTTTCACTTTCTATATAAATTTAATAGTTCAAAATAAAAATGACAAGAAAGTGACAAATATTGATGTTCTTAATGAAAAGTTTAATACCTCGAACTCCGGAGATAATCTTGATTCGATAAACTCTTGCCAAAGATGTGTTTCAATTATGTGAGAGTACATCAAAGGTGGGTGTAACAAAAGTCAGGATTCATCCTTAAAAGGGATAATATATTGTGTCGTTAACCAAGACTTGAATTGACGAAATGTAACGCCTGTAGTTTTGTGAATAACCTTCTTACTTCTACCGTCAATTATAAAAGCACCCTAAACATTTAAAAAACTTGATTATTACTTTCCAAGTAAAATATTAATATAATACATCAACAAAGGAAAATATACATTACAATATTAAAAAGATTTTCTTTTATGTCAATTGGTACACATTTTCAAGATGTATATGTAATTGGGATATGATGATGCATAACAGATCCAATGAAAGATTTTAACTTATATCTATTGTCTCCAATTGGTACTCCATTATCATTATATTCAACCAACTTTTTCTCCCTTACACTCCTAATTTTTGTTACCTCATGCATAACAGTCAGTCCTCGCGTTCACCTTTTCTTTTTGTTTAGTATTTCATCTTGCTTCAGTTCCATATTTTCATTGACATTATCCAAAATTTCTTTGACATCATCCAAACCAAGTTTCAAGTCCTCATCACTTGCTAGTTCCATGGGGTAAGAATTATCCTGAAAAATAGAATAAAGTTTAGTTAGATGTCAGATACAACAAAATTATAAAAATTAGTAAGTGAAAACCCACCCATACATTTACTTTTTAGGAATCCATGTGCCTTCACAATCAACTCGTACATATGTTGAAATGTTCTCATCAAAATCAATTCTAGATTCAATATTTAACATAGCTTTAGGCATTCCTTGACAATGTAGAGCAGTATCTCCAAGTTCATCATCATTGTATTGATCCTCAAAATCTCTTTGTGGTGGAGTAAGAACAATAGACCATCGACCATCACTTGGATCATCAACATAAAACACTTGTCTTGCTTAGGATGCTAGTATGAAAGAATCATTCTTGTGGCCTATTCTATAGTCAACTAATACAACACCAAGCTCATCAGTTTTAAGGTCACCACTGTTCTCAACCCAATCACATTTAAAAATGGCAATCTTAAAATGTATTATAATTTAGTTCCCAAATCTCTTGTATCACCCCATAAAAGGACATGTCTCCAATTATAGGATTTTTATCTTTTTTTAGCTGGATACTTAGCACTGTTTTTGCAATTAAACTAATCCCATTATTGTGTACACTTTTATTTTTGTCATATGATATTGTGTGATAGTGACATCCATTAATAACATAGCTATTATATTAGTCACAATTGGATGGGGACCATGGGCAATCCACCTCAAGTTATCTAATACCTACAGATCTCCCATTTCAAGTTCATTTCCAACCCGAGAGCCAAAAGGTTACATAATTAAAATATAAGTGACAAAAGATTATATTAAATAATATATTTAATGTTTTACCTTTTCTTGCAACCAAGATATGAAATTCCAATTATGTTCATCTTGAATCCGTTTCTGGTTTTTTGATCTACTTGAGAGTTGTAATTCCAATGTGATCATATGTTTCTTTATGAAGAAACAGAAAAATGTTCAAATATAATTATTTTCAAATTCATGTATTTAAAGAAATAAATGAATCCAAGTCACAATAACTTACTCTATATATGGTTGCACATCAATTATATTCTCCAAGACATATCGATGAGCTTGGAGAATACCACTTGACAATGGTCTACCAATTTCTGAATTGTCTGAATTGTCTCTTATCTTTTGACACCCAAGTGTAATAGGTTCTACTCCACATAAAAAATCCAAACAAAATTCAACTGCTTCTTCTAATATATAACTTTCATCAATACAACCTTCTGGACGATGCCTATTCCTTACAGAGTTTTTAATCACTTTCATGAATCTTTCAAAGGGATACATCCATCACAAATATATAGGCCCACAAAGTTTGACTTCTATAACAATGTGTAATATGAAATGCACCATTTTTGTGAAGAATGAGGGAGAAGATATTTCTCTAATAAACATAATATAATCACAATGTCTTCTTGCAGCTTCTCTAATTGTATAACATCTAGGGGTTTGTTTCATATAGAATTGAAAAAAATACATAGACGAGTTATAGCATATCGAACATGTTTTGATAGTACAGATCTGATGACAATGGAGAGCAATTGTTCTAAGAGCACATGACAATCATGAGATTTTAGACCATTGAGTTTTAAATCTTAAATCTTTCATTGACACAAGATTTCTAACATTGGAAGAATACCCTTCAGGAATCTTCATTTCTAATAATGTATTCAAAACACAACGTTTTTCTTTTCTAGTAAGAGTATAACAAGCAGGGTGGAGGAAGATTTATCCCCATTAATAGGTGTAAGCTCTAGTCAATTTTTTAAATCAGCTAAATCACGCCTATCTTTCAATCCGTTTTTTGATTTCTAGAATATCAAGAAGTGTACCTATGATATTTATGCAAACATTTTTCTCGATATGCATCACATCTAAGCAATGTCTAACATGGAGATGTTTCCAATAAAGGAGTTCGAAAAAAGCAGACATCCTATTCCAATTACCTTTAGTACTTTCTTTTGTGTTTTTTCTTTTGTTCTTTTTTTTTTTATTCCTCTTTGAAAATCAAGATCTTTAGTTTTTTTTTTTCAAATACAACCTCCCCAGAAAAAGATTCTGGAATACTTCCAAGTTCTCTCTAACCATCAAATGATTTCTTTTGATGTCAAAAATGATGATTTTGTGCTAGAAATTTTTTATGGCCAAGGTATGCCATTTTTTCCCCATAGTTCAATCTTAATGAAGTTGTGTTATCTCCACAAATTAAACATGCCTTATAACTTTTGACACTACATCCACTAAGGTTTCCATATGCTAGAAAAACATTGATCGTCCACAATAGAATTGTTCTTAAGTTGAATAGTTCATCTTGATAAGCATCATAACATTCCACACCACTTTCCCATAAAAGTTTTAAATCATCAATTGATGCCTCTAAGTATATCCCAATGACATCCCCTGGTTGTTTTAAACTTGAAATCAATATTGATAACATCATAAACTTTCTTTTCATACACAAACATGGGGGAAGATTATAAATGACCATCATAACTGACAACAACTATACTTAGAGTTCATATCACTATGTGGATTTATTCCATCAGCTGACAATGCTAAACGAAGATTCCTAGGTTTAGAACTAAAGTCTGGCCACATGGTGCCAACTAACTTCCAAGCTGGGGAGTCTGCAAGGTGACATAATTTATCATCCATTTTTCTCGCATTTTCATGCCAGGTCTGGTTTTTAGCACATTCAACACTTCTAAACATCCGTTGAAAACGTGGTATGGGTGGAAAAATACCACATTATTTTGGCAGAGATTTTCTTCTTCTTATTTGTGTCTTTACAATATTTCCACCTTGACTCACCGCATTCAAGATACACAATTTCATTGACATATTCCTTTCGATACAAACAACAATCATTAGGGCACACATGAATCTTTTCATATTTCATTCCTAGTGCATCTAATGTTTTCTTTACTTCATACATTTAGGTAGGGAGGTCATTAGTATAAGGTAAGATATTCTTTAATGCTTTTAGTAGTTTTGAGAAACTAATGTCACTCCATCCATGTCTAACTTTTAAGTTATATACAACTTCACTAATGTAGACAACTTGGTAAACTTTTTTGCATCCTTCATACAATGGCTTCTCAGCATCATTAAGCAACTTCTTGAATCCATTGGGATCTTTTGAATATTGTTCATGAGTAATTTCAACCATTTCTTTTATATTTCCAACATCATTCTCTTCATACCTACACTCAGGGGATTTTCCATGCAAGGATGAACTATGAAGTTCCTCCCCATGCCAAAATCAATTCGTATAATTTTCATCAATGTCATTAAATTATAAATGATCTTTAATATCATTGCTATTATGTCTTTGACAATTTTTACATTTTAAACAAGGACAACGTATAATAGTATTATTTATATTGGAAAATCCAAATTTGATGAAGTTTTCCACATCCAACTCAAACTCTTTAGATAATCTATTCTTTGTCATCCATGATTTATACGTACTTATAATAAGCTAATCTTGGAACTACAAATTTTTTTTTTTTGACAATATTCCAAATTAGGTAACTCATACAACTTATAAAAATTGTATGGAATTGATATTTATAGAGAACTTAAGAACTTGAACTCTAAAAAACTTCAAATCTGTGCTAATGTTGTAATGAATAGATGGTTTACTAAATTCAAAATCTTAAAAATTAAATGGTGTAAAGAGCAACTACAACCACTTTTTTATCATGCTAAAATAGAGACTGATGATTTGAAATGAGATCAAATGCTTTCAAATTCTAAATGTGCCCATTATCAACCAAAAAGTATTCACAATAATAAGAACAAAAAAAAGGAATTGTGTGTTCTTTAACCTAGATTAGAAAATAAAACCTTAATAATTTTGCACAAAATAAGAAAAAAGTATAGTCAATATTAGGAATGAAAGACAACTTTCTTCAAGTACTGTAAAGAAAACTAAATGTTGATTGCAAAAAATCAACCATGGAAGATGATTAGTATCAAATAACAAATTCTGATCCCCCACAAATAAAAGAAATAAAATAAAATAAGAGGCAAAAGGGAACAATATGTTCCAATTAATCAAAGAACGATAATAATTACAAAAATGAATAGACAAACTTGGAGTGAGAACACCAAACAAGGAAGCATCGTAAGTAAAAAGACTTGAACTAGTTTTAAGGCATGGAATACCAAAGAAGTCTAAACAAAAACCATTACCTGAATAAGCATGAACGCCAGAAATACAAGTTTCTTTTCATTCTCTCAAAAGAGAATAGATTATGGGAACATAAAAATGAACTACCAATATGGAAGAGAGATCGAAACAAGGCACATGCAAATAAGTTGTAGATACAACCAAAACAAAATAAGGCACGCATAATGCTAGAGAGAGATCATACCACACGGAGGAGAAAAGCGGAGGTGAGAAGGATGAGAGAAGAAGAAAAGGCAGTGTTGAGCGGTGGAGCGAAGAAGAGCGGTGGAGCGAAAACAAGTGACGACGAGCAAAGACGAGTGGGCTAGGGTTTGAAAAGATCAGATAGAGATGTGTTTACTTGACATGAAAAACGTGTCAAGTAAGAGCTTCTTATACTTGACACAAAAACGTGTCAAGTAAAACCTTATATTATTTGACACAAAAACCGTGTAAGTAATGGTTCATGTAAAAATATCCGAAACATTTCGTCAATTTTTTAACCCTTTTACTTGACATTTTCTTTTTTGAAAGGTCGTTATTTTACTTTGTTTCCAAAGAAATGTCAAATTATTAAGAACTACAAATGTCAAGTAATGTAGATTTTGTAGTAGTGGACATTTTGGTTAAGGAATATATAATAACTTATGAGTTATGCTTATTTTTCTAAAATAGATTATCGATTTATCTAGTAATTACTAATTTAAATATTGACTCATATAAATGCTGTAAATATTGTTGAATTGTTTTAAGTATTGTGACTCTTTTTTTTTTTGAAAAAGCATTATTGTGAATTTTAAATCAAAGAAGATAAATATTTAATTATTAAAATTGATGCCAGATTTGTCAAAGGTCATTTTATAATTAATTAGAAAAGGATCTCGAATTTAATATAAGATCTCTGTACTAAGATTTGGTTTAAAGGATATTTTAACATTAGTTGAGATTTTATTTTTCTTTTAACCATTTAGCACAATAAATAAAATAAAATGATTTGCTTTTTCAATTTAATAAATGTATGGTTGACAACTTATTAATAGATAGCTTGAGAAAATCGACTTATTTTCACCCTCCAATAAAAATAATGAATTTATATATAATTATGATTTGTTCAGGTTTAAAGTCTAATTTCCAATCATATATTTATAATTGATGCATCATAAACAACCAATATTCAATATTTTTTTTAATAAAAAAAAAGGAATTCAGGTTTGTTTTCTTTTGATTTTTTTTTCTTTTAAAATTTTAAATGTAAAAAGATATATTTTCCATTTTTGAAATTTAATTGAAGTTCCTTTAATCTCAAAACTTTAAAATTAGAAAACTTTTATCATTAATTTTTTTTAGTAGAAGCTCAATTTTTATTCATATTGTTAAGCTTCCTTTAGCAGTAATAAGGAAATACTAAATAATTAATTAAATAATATGTTTGAATTAACTTGAGAAAAAATGTTTTTCAAAAAACTCATTTTTATTTGAACACTTTACCGATTAAAATCCACATGAAAAACTGTTTTAAATAGTTGTAAAACACTTTAATTTCTTTTAAAGTGACTTATTTATTAAATTAAACACTTGAAAATATATTCCAAACATATCTTAAATTACAAATCAAATGTCGAATTTGGACGATCATATTTATTTAGTCCTTGAATTTCAAATAATAAAATATTGACATCTAACAATTGTTATTTGAAATATTTGACTAATACATTATTCATACTAATAAATGATGATTTGACCTAGGATTGCAACAAAAAATCAAAAAATCGAATCGAACCAAATCGATCACCAGTTTGGTATGATTTTTTTAGTATAATATTGAATATATTAGTTTGTATTTGGAGAAAACTTACAAGTATAGGTTTAGATAGGTATTGATTGGAAAATTAATAAAAGCCGATCCAAACCAAGGTTATATATATACCCTTAAAAATAAATTTTAAAATTAGGTATCTTTTAATATTTTAATTACTATATGGTACATGTATATTTGTTGTTTAGAAAACAGACTAATTGTTATGGAGCACGTATGTATGTCGTTTAGAAACGTGCCAAGAAAAAAATAAAAATGTTTGCTTTCAATCTATTAAAAAAAAAAATGAATAAACCTGATTTTAATATGAAAATAGCAAGAAGGACCAATTCAATAAAAAAAAGAGTGAAAGTAAAAAAAAACATTAGAAGAAGAAGAAAATGTCATTTTGGTTGAATCCTTAACTAAATTCTAAAAACAAAAATAATTTTTTAAAGTTACTTTATTTTAGTTTTCAAATTTTGTCCTTATTCTTTAAACTATTGGTAGAAAGTAGGGAAAGAAATTTGAAAGGTGGAAGTAATGTTATAAGCTTAATTTTCAAAAACAAAAACAAAAAAACTAAAGTCTCGTTTTGTGACCATTTTGTTTTTGAAAATTAAACTTATATCATCCACTTTCTTACCATGATCTGCAACTACAATAGTTGAATTCCAAAAACAAAACAACTTTTTGAAAGTTTAATTTTTTTAATTCTCAAAATTTGTATTGATTTTTTAAATCATTGGTAAAAAATTGACAACAAACAATAAATTTGGAGGAATATTGTCCATAAGCTTAATTTTCAAAAACAAAAATAAAATATAAAATAATTACTAAATGAGGTCTAAATGTTTATCAAACAGGATCTAAATCTTTTAAAGAATTTTTTTTTTTGTCATTATCAAATTTTTTTACGATAATTTTGACATTGTTTTATATTTAAAATGTAACATAGATGTATTTTGAAAGAAAAATAGAAATTGCATTTATAATTTTAAAGTAAAACATTAAACATATGTTTTTTTTTTTCAAAATCCTCATAATTCTTATTTGAGATTTATATCCCCTAATTTTCTCAACTTCTCTCTCTATATCTCTCCTTGACTAATTTCTCGATTGTTCCTCACCTCGTCAACTTTTTTTTTTTTAATCTTCTATGTTAATTGCATTTATAAAATTAAGTCAAATAAATCTCACGGTCTAGATGGATTATAATTAAATTAAAAAAAGATAAAAGAATATGAACTCATAACAATTAGGTATAAATAAATTAAAAGAACGAAAATTGAGTTACATGATCTAAGAAATCACGAAAAGAAAGAAAATGCACATTTTTTAAAAGGGAGGGATAAAATTTAAAATTAAAAATTACGAAATTAAAACTAAAAGAATCAAATTAACTCTGGTATGATATTCCTTTTAATTTCTAGTCTCTCCTATCATATTCCTTTATTTTCTAAAATAATCTTTTTATATAAAAAGAAAACCTATAATGACAAAATCGTCATCACCAATCGATTAAACTCCATTTTACTTCTAAATTTGTTGAATAATTTCACTTCATTACAAAATGAACAAATGATTAATTAGGCTATGAAACACTTGTCGGATTTCTTTAGCAACTATTTTTCATTCAAATATTCTATTTTTTCCCTTCTAATAGAATAACATCTCAAAGGCAAACTATTCACTTCAAAAGTTTCTCAAAACACAATTTAGGAGTGAAAATATTTTTTTTAAAACAAATAAACAAATAAAGAAAAATGATCGATAACAGTACCTCTTCATTAACTTGGTAAAAAAATTTCTTTTGAAGAACAAAAAATTATAGTCTCCATTATCTTTTGAAAGATTTTACTTGTCAATATTTTGTGGAATCTCAAATTTTGCTATGACAATGAATGCATTGGGCATTAATTTCTTTATTCTTATAGCTACTATCACACACTCATACACTTACAAGAGTTGTGTCTCATCGTCATCAAATCTAAATCGTCATGTCCCTTCAACATCAACAGACACATGAGAACTACTACGTGAGTTGGAGAGTCACCTTATTAAGGGTAAGAAGGAAATTATTAAAATATATAAGAACAAAAAGAGAAAGAGAATATAAAATAGATATTTCCAAATCTTACGTCTTTTCAAATTTTTTCTATGGTCTTTCTCAACTCACACTTTTTAAATTTGATCCAAATTCCCAAATCTTAAGTGATTCCACCTTTATCTAATTTTTAAAATGGATTTACCACTATGTAAATAGATTTTCCAAATAGATCTTAGGTGTGATCACGGAGCATTGTGAAAAATTAAAACTTTTTAAAGTTACTTCTAACAATTTTCCATTTGTAATACTAAAATTTTCATTTCATTAATTTAAACTTCAAACTTACTCAGTTACATCAAGTTTAGCCATAAACTTTCGATTTCATCCATTTAAATCTCAATTTTAAATAATTACATGAATTCACACACCCATTTCATACAATTTATTAAATTTAAAATTTAAGTGGATGAAATAGAAAGTTTGAAATAAAAATTGATCCAATCTATTACAAAATTATTATTTTTCTTAAAAAATTAAATTGAAGGCGATATATATATATATATATATATAAAAGAAAGAAACAAAAGATGAGATGGAAAAAACAGAAGGGATGGTTAGCGGGACAGACTGTTTGGAAGCAGGAACAACAGGGGCAGCGTGGACCTTTGGCTGTTTCTTAGACCCGGCCGCCGGTTACCCAGCTGTCAAAATTACCACCGTCACAGCTGCCCTTTTCCCTTACACGTGTGCTATCAACCTCGACACGTGCGCTGCGGTCCTTTTTTTTTTATTTTCTTCCTCTTTGATCCTGTGGGTCCCACACCCATTCAATGTCTTTCACGTTCTGACGTTGACCGCACCGTTACGTTACATTACAACACCGCCCACAGAACACACAACACAACCCCGTCCACTATTATCAAATTCCCATTATAATTTTTATTCGTTAAATTATTAATATATATATATTTGGAGTCTTTTTTAAATATAAAAAGAATATAATTTTCCAACCTTTTCATTTATTTCAAAAAGAAACTATTCCTATATTCAAAATTTCTTAAATTCCATTCGGTAAACAATCTAAAAACAAAAGATTTCATGAAAATATAGTTATATTTTATGTTATCACATATCTATTTGGTAATAGATTTAGACTTTAGATTTAAGTGATTTTTTAAAAATACATTTGATAGTGTATTTATGAATAGTAGGATTAATTATAATTAAATATAAACTATTACTTATTAATTTATGAAGTTATTTAGGTTGAAAAACTTTATAATTACTATTTTATAATATCATATAATATATAATATATTATGTATATTTTAAATTAATCAAAATATTTGGATTTATTACATAAATACTATATTTTCGTTAATGTTTTTTTTAATCTCTTTTAGTATATTTCTACATTTTAAAATATCAAATTCAAAATCTGTTTATATTGAAAAGACAAAAAAAATGTTTTCATAGAATCCAAAAACAATTTTCGAAAACATAATTAATTACCTAGCATAGTTATTGAATTTTGTAAATCAAAAAATATAAAATAGGATTTTAGTTGTCTACCAAAAAGATCCTTAGAAATCTTTCAAAGTTTTGAACAAAACTTGAGACTTGAAATAATACGTGATAATGACTTTAAATAAAAATTTGTATCACCACAACGTCGTCAAAATTTTAATGGATTTATGTTCTAAAAGCAAGTTTGAAATGTTTATAAAAATTTAGAGGTATTATTGTAAGTTTTGGAAGTGATTTTGAAAACATTTTCTTTCAATGATTTAGCCTAATTTTATACCTCTCAGATCTAATATCCACCCCATCCCATCCCTTTCTATTTATAATTATTTTTTTTTAATGAAAAGAGTACATATTAAGTCTTTTTTATAACTATTTAGTTTTTAGTTTTCGGTTTTTTAAAAATGAAGCCTATAGACACTAGTTCTATTTTCAAATTTCTTTTTTTGTTATCTATTTTTTATCAAAATTTAAAAATTAATAAAAGTAGTTTTAAAACTTGTTTTTGTTTTTAGAATTTGACTAAAAATTTAATTAATGTATTTAAGAAATATACAAATTATTGTAAGAAATATAAAAAATACACGTAATTTTTAAAACAAAAAATAAAAAACGAAATAATTACCCAACAAATTTAAAATTTTACATTTTATGATATTATTTGATGCTGATCTAGAATATGTGGACATAGGTACATGATCCTTTAGTTTTAAAATTTTTTACGTTTTAGATAACAAATTCCAAGTATATCTCAATACTGTAACAATTTGGAAATAGATAGAATTCCAAATATACCCTTAGTTATTAAAAAAAAACTTGCATATGGTAGGGACCACCCTAACTAGTGTGGAGTTTGAACTTATTCTTCCAATATTATTTACATCTCTCTATGTAGTTTGAAAAAAAAAAAAATAGAGTTAAAATATATTCCATTATTGGCAATGAGTGAGAGAAAAAAAAAACACACATACATTTATAACAGAGATTTTCTGCCATTTTCTTTTAAATATTTTAAAGATAAAAGATGAAATCAATTACTCATCCAAATTTGAATCATTAAAATAACATCTTAATTCAGGAATTACTTTATCCCGATTAGTAATCATTTTATTTTTTTATTTTTTTTAAAAAATAAAGTCTATGAACACTTGTTTTGTTTTTTAAATTTGACTAAAAATTCAGTTATTGTACTTAATAAATATACAAATTATTATAAGAAATATGGATGAAATAGGCTAAATTTTTCAAAACAAAAATAAAAATCAAATGGTTACTAAACTGGAGTTTTGTTTTTTAGTTTTTCAAATTTTTTTAAAAATTAAGCATATATGTTTTTTGGTCTATCTTTTAAAAGTATTTTTCAAAATTTTAACCTTCTAAAATTAAGACAAGTACCTTTTATCTTATATATATATATATATTAATTTAGTTACAAACTCAAATATGTTCTTTAAGAAATATTGAAGACAAATCAAAGGAATTGTTGGTCTAATTTGTAAAGGATTAAATTAAAAGTAAATGGTTTTTCCTGAAAATAATTATTTTTTAAGAAAATGGCAAAAGGTAAAGCCCTAAAACCTAAAATTATATTTTAACCTTTTAGAAAGCCTCTGTTTCCCCTCCTTTAATTACTTTATGCCAAAACTTCCTTTTTATAATGCTTAGTGTTATTTAATTATCCCTTAATCATGGGTGCTAATCCTTACACGTCGGATTAACTTTGTTCTCATTAGAAGAAACATTTTAATTTAAGACTTGTTTTAAATTCATTATAGGATGCGACAATTAATTGCTTGTACTTTATTTTCTTCCCAAATTTTTATATAATTTTCATGCCCCCTTGCTTTCTATTAACTATACTCTATATTAATTATATCAAAAGAAAAATGCTATAATATATTTTAATAATCCTTACAAAAGATCGGTTAAAATATATATTTTTACAATGAGAGAGAGATTGTCCACTAAATGAGTTTGAATCGTTGGAGCTTCACTTATACGGAGTGGGTGAATCAAACTTTGGACCTCAAAGTTGATAATATAAATTTTTATGTAGGAGTATACATGGGTTGGATTGAGAGTATTTTTTGGATCGATCCGAAAATTCGGATTTGTTCGATTGACAATCCAAAAGACCCGAACACAATCTCCAACCCAACCCTCGAATTATAACTTATTTTTTTCTTATTAATTTAAAATACGTAAAATGATCTACAATACATAGCTAATATCTAAAATCTTATACCATTCAAATGTTAAAAACTAAATATCTATGATATTTATTACAAAGTTTAAACAAATACAAACATCATAACAATTTTAAAAGAAAATTATTAAAAATTCATAAATTCATTAATCCAAAATAGTCAATCTTTAAACAAAGAAATATATATATATATATATGATTTGGGTTGGATTGGATCGACTTTTACTTAGCAAACCCAAGACCTAACCCAACCTAACAAAAATAGAAAAACTTCAACCCAACCTAACCTAAGAACAAAACTAACACAATTCAACCCTTATAGTTTGAGTTGAGTAGTCTGGGTTGTTCAGGTTGTCGGATTTTTTTTTAACACTCTCACTAGAATTATGCCAGTTGAGTTATGCTCATTCTAGCTAAGATGCTAATTATTAAGTAAATTACATAGATGGAATCAAACCTAAGCTAAAATGGCTAAAGTGAGCTTAAGTTGATGGTAATAGGCATGACATTCCTCCTTAAATGTTAGAGGTTTGATCTCTCATCTCTGTCGTTGTTGTACTAAAAAAAAAAAAGTTAAAATGAGACGATATGCGAGGTTGAGAAATTGAATTTCTAACCTCGAAGTCAATAATATAAATTTTATATCAATTGAGCTATACTTGTTTACTTAAATAATAGTATTAGTAATTTAACAACCAAGTTAATTTGTTTTGAAGAACAACCAAATCCTACAAAAAGGTTGTTTTAAAAATTTTGTTCTCATCCTTAAAATTTACCAAATGTTTTAACAACTTAAAAGAAGAAAAATACTATTAAACATAAATTATTTTCAAAAAAACAAAGAGTACAAACAAAACCATTATTGAGCATAAAGCATAAGAAACAAATTCTACATGCATTTATCATGCATATCATGCAACTCTAACAACTATTTAAGAAATATATTTGTTTAATAATTCAATGAATATCAAAAGGAAAAAAAAATAATTGATATATTTCAACTTGTTTGGCATATAGGAAAGGAAGAATGCAGGGTACAACAGTACAAGTACAACCATCATTTTTCTTCATTGATTGAATTTATAAAAAAAAATTACTTCTCTTAAACCACACACCATTATCCAAGTGTTTATAAATTATAGGTTATTTGGCTCGTCCAAATTCCAATAGTGCCCTTCAAACACAAATAATTGGAATAATAGCCTAAACAAGTAGTAACAATCAACAAACATCATCCACTAATTTTTTGTTTCATATTAAAAACTTTTTTTTAGTAGAATAAGAATCGAACTATAGACCTCGTGGTTGTTAACACATTCCGTGCCAGTTGAATTATGCTCGTTTTGACATCCATTTTTATGTTATTTTATTTTAAGTCAAAAACCACTTTTAGTCTCTGAACTTTTAATAAAAATAACCATTTATTCTATAATTTTTAGTTTGTAACAATTTAGTCCTTGTATTTTCAATTTTGTAACAATCTAGCCCCTGAACTTTAGTACGTAACAATTTAGCCATTGTAACTTTAAAATTTGTAACGATTTAATTCCTATCATAAAAATCAATGTTGAGATTTAATGAAATTCTTTTCGGATAAATAAGCATATAAATAAATTAGAGACTCGATATTTTTATATAAAACAAAGCCTGCATCATAAAATAATAAAGTTTGACATATGATTTTGATGAATTTTTTTACGTTAAAGACTAAATTGTTATAAATTTAAAAGTAAAAGGATCAAATTGTTATACACTAAAGTTTATAAATTAAATTGTTACAACATTGAAAATATAAAGATTAAATTGTTACACACCAAAATTCAGGAACTAAATTGTTACTTTCATAAAAGTTTTAACTAACCTTTATTATATTTATCTTTTCATTTCTCTAGAACAACTCTAACTACAATATTTATTCATTAATTTATATATATATAAATATATATTTTGCGTACATAATGATTTCAACGTTATTTTATTTTTTAGTTGTCAAAGCTTTTAAGGTCAAAAATGAAAAAGGAAAAAAATGTAACAAAGCTTTCAGCCATAATATGTTTTTATCAAAATTCAATTGTCAATGTTATTATAAGTATGATGAGACTATTATGTTTATCATTTTCTTTCAAACATCTCATTTCTTTTTTAATATTAAAAAAATGTAGGAATTCTTGAACCACATGAATTTAAGCGACATTTATCATAAAAACAAACCGTTTATTTTTATAATATTTACTATTATGTAGGCAAGTTGGGTTACAATTAATTGACTATCCTTGAAAATTTTCATGAAAATAAATGAACTCAAATGAAAAAAAAAAAAAACTATACATTTGAGAAGTGATAAAAATCATTCTAGCCTTTTTTTTTTATTTTATTTACAAATATCAATTTATTTATACCCCTAAATTTATGAGATTGTATCACTTTAAACCCTAAATTAATAGTTGTATTTGTTGGGGTTGATGTCTTAAATCCCGTGGGTACTGTAGTTTGTAATTGTAATATACAGACGGTTTATTTAATAAAATCTGATGAATTTTATTTGACATTTAGTAGCATCAACCTACAAAACTAATAAACTAACATCCGAGATTATCTTCTGTAGCTTAAACGTGTATGTAGAGACATATAAGTAAATTATGTTTAAGTGATAATCTAAATAGTTTGTAGTAGATGGATAAGACTGAGTACCTTATCCTGGTGATCTAATCCTGATCATTCACGTAGAAACATACGAGGGTTTGTATAAGATCTAATCCTGGTGATCTAATCCTGATCATCAACCTACACTTACTTTGTAGATGTTACAATTATTGTAAAGTGCTACAACTGATCTAATCCTGATCATTCACGTAGAAACATACGAGGGTTTGTATAAGATCAAACCATTGAATGAATAGTCTCATTATATAACGCCATTAATAATATAAACTTATATTTCATTAGAATGACCATAGGTGACATGACTTGAATACTGAGTGAGTTGTAAACTCCTGCCTATGAATGCGATCCTTTGATCTGTATAGGTGAGAGTGACCAAATCGCCGACTTAATAAGCCTATCATTTTGAGGATTCGTCTTATTGGGTAACACTACAGAAAATGGAATTCACTCATTCCTTAATGTCGGGGTAAGTAGATAAATTGCTCCCTTAAGGGCTCATTTCGGGACTTGTACAATGTGGCGTCACATCTTCTCTTGGCTCGAGAGAGGTTTGGTCATAGTTGGGCTATCACTTGTTGTTCATTAAAGGGATTAGTGGTACTTAAGAAGTTAGATGTAACTATAGGGGCAAAACGGTGTTTTTGACTCAGCTGTACATACGAGTAATTTGTGAAGGGTCATCATATCGTTGATTGGTTATATCCAATGGACACAAAAATATATATGTAGTGCGAAGACTGCAGTTGTCGGTCTTTAGTGGAGTGACTGACAGTTAATGGATGTTGAGCAATTTAATTAAACGAGTTTAATTAATTATTCAAGTATTATTGGAGCTTCAATCTACAGTTTCACAACGGGGATTGTTGATAATTAATTTTGGATTAATTTGAAGTGTTTGAATTAATTGAGTGAATTAATTATACGTGATATAATTAATATAATGTATTTGATACATTGTAATAGAAAGCTTATCATGAGAGGAATTAATTTTTTGGATATGATTCAAATACTAATTGTATGTATGAGATGATTAATGGAATTAAAACTATAAGTTATATTGTATTTTATACAATATAAAAACTATAGGTTATGTGTTATATTCGATATAACATATACTTTAATATGTACTATATGATAAGGTGGTTTTCATATATATATATATATATATATATATATATATTATTTGATTTAATTATGGAGGGATTCTCTCTTCCAAGAAACAATTTAGGAAATTTTTTTCTCAAAATCCTTGTTCTCTCTCTTCCAAAATCATAGCAGAGCCCACGCACTCATGCTAATTTTCAACCCCTATAGAGAATACAGAGAAAAATCTTATATGTGGTAGTGACCATTTTGACTTTTTGTTCGTGAACGTTTGTTGAGAGGAGATCGTGAAGAATTATTGGCTTGGATAGGTGTGACTAAACCCCAATTTCTTCTATAATATTGTTATTTTGCATGACGTAAATTTGATTAAAAATGCATAATTTTATTCTCTATAATTCTTGTATTTTGTGAAATTTGAAATTGGGAACGATCCTTACTTCTGTATTGGACCTCGCAGTCACTCTTAATTAATTTAAACTCTGAATTTTGAGTGTAATATCAATTTAAACCCCAAACTAATAATTGTATCAAATCAAATTCTGAATTTTCATAATTATATCAATTTAAACCTTAAACTTTTATAACTATATCAATTTAATTCCTAACTTTTCATAAGTGTATCGAAATAAAACATAATGAAGAGTTTAAATTGACAAACTTGTTAAACTTCAAGGTTTAAATTGATACAATTATTAATTTAAAGTTTAAATTGATATAACTCCCACAAGATTTAAATTGATACAATTATAAAAGCGGGAGTTTAACTTGATACAATTATTAATTTATGGTTGATATTAATATATTTATGAAAGTTTAAGATTTAATTGATACAACTCTCACAAGATTTAAATTGATACAGTATAAAAGTTCAGAGTCTAAATTAATACCATACCTTATCATTCTTTTTCTAGATCAACATTATTTTTATTTCTTATTTCTTTTGTATGTGGCGTTAAATAAATCAATGGATCCTCTTAAAGAAAAAAAAAAAAAAAATCGATTGAAGTAATTGAAATGACTTAAATACCCTTACCCTTTCTAATTCCGCGTAAGATGTCAATTCGTGGTGTAGTGGGATAAAAGAAAATGACCGTCAGCCCTCAACAAAAGTTTATATAATTATTATTTTGTAATATTATATTACTTTATTAAAAAAAAAAAAAATTGAATTTATAACATCGCTTTGTTTCCAAACGTTTTTCTTTATTTTTAAATATAATTTTGAATTTATAAACAGTTTTAAAAAATAGAATTCAATTTGAACACATATTTATTGAAGTATCAAATCTAAAAATATAGACTTGAAAATATAAAACAAAATCTAACTCCAATACACCCTTAAATTATCAACTCTTGGATAATAATTATTTGAGAAAATACTCTAAAAAATGAAAATACATATTTTTATAAATAAAATGTTTCTGAAAGCTTACTTAAATTTAGTGCAATAGTTATTGGAACTATTAATTTAGTTGGACAAATTTCGAATGAATATATTAGAGGTAATTTTTGTTTTTATTTTTATTTGGTAAGTAGAAGAATGAAGTTGAAAAATTGAAACTTTCATCTCTCTCTTCCAATTATTTCTCTCTCTTAATTTTAGAAATGGAGTACAAGATTGGGAATAATCTTCCACCCAAAGAGGGGAGTCCAGAAAAAACTATATAAACCGACTCCCGCTATTTCTTCAACATTTCTCCTTACCATAATCCAATAGCTTCCATTTTCCTTCTCTCTTCCTTTCAATTTCTCCCTTTCTTCCTTAATGGATTCCCCTTCTCATTCCTCCGTCATCGTCATCGGCGCCGGTGTTTCCGGTGAGTCCGTCTTGTTCTATTTCCCTTTTTAATGCTTTAGCTTCGTCCATTATTACTCATGCTTTCTGTTTCTGTTTCTCTCTTTATTCTTCTTTTTCTTCTGATTTGGTCCATTTTTTGATCGGAAGGCTTGTCGGCGGCGAAGGTGTTGGTGGACAATGGAATAGACGACGTGGTGATTTTGGAGGCTTCCGACCGTATTGGCGGAAGAGTTTGTAAGGAGAATTTTGGAGGTGTATCGGTGGAACTTGGAGCCGGATGGATTGTTGGAGTCGGTGGTAAAGAGCCGAATCCGGTTTGGGAACTTGCTCTCAAATCTAGTCTCCGTACTTGTTTCTCTGATTACAGCAATGCTCGCTATAATATCTACGATCGGAGGTTTGAATTCCTGATCCTGATTGATTTTATTTCGTGTTTTTCCCTATTCTCTGTGTTTCGGATGATTTCTTTTATTCCTCCGCCATTTTTGCTCTGATTTTTTCTTTTTCGTTTTAGAGACATTGTTTTTAGTGGGATTGAACAATGTATTCATGATTTGAGATTGAATTTGAACCTTCATCTGTCTATTTTGCCTTCGTTTTTGTGTTTCGCTTTTCTTTTCTGGGTCAATTTGAAGTGAGTCTAGGTTTTTGAATCAATGAGTTTGCAGTGGGAAAATTTTTCCGAGTGGAGTTGCGGCCGACTCGTACAAGAAAGCGGTGGACTCGGCGATTCAGAAGCTGAGGAACCAAGGGGCGGATGCTGATGATGTCTCCATTGTATCGGAGCCGCCTTGGTAACTTTTTTCAAAAAGTCTAATGTTGGTTTGATGAGCATCTCAAAAAGAAGAAGAATTATGGCATTAAGTTAATTAACATTTTCAAAGCATATTCTTATGTTATCTCTTCTTTCTTTTTGTTTAAAGTACGCCAAAGACGCCCATGGAACTCGCCATCGACTTTATACTCCACGATTTTGAGATGGCAGGTCATTTTATGCTGTCCCATTCTTGTTCTTTTTCTTATTCTAATATTCTGTATGTGAATATTGAATTGGAAACTGGGTGTTTTTGTGTAGAGGTTGAGCCTATATCGACGTACTTGGATTTTGGAGAGAGGGAATTTCTGGTTGCAGATGAAAGAGGGTATGAGTATTTGCTATACAAAATGGCTGAGGATTTTCTATTTACCTCAGAGGGAAAAATCTTGGACAGTCGTCTCAAACTCAACAAGGTGAGAAAAAAGGGGGAAATTTGTTTTGCTTTTAAAATATTGACTTTTAGCTAATTATATGTTTTTAAATGAAAATTTTGTCTGTTCTGGTTTTGATTACCCAATCATATGATGAAACAAAAGGACGGATATGGGCTTTGATAAAAATACAGTAAAAGAAACAGAAAAAGTATAGGATAGAAATCCCCGGGTATCTCTTTTGTTTGCATGTGCTATTCTTATTTGTCGTTGAGATTGATGATTGACCCACTTTTGGGAGTTTGCAGATAATGACGTTTCTGAAAGCAATTTCCATTCATATTATATTATTACTATTGTCATTTGCCAGTTTATATTAGAAGCTGTGTGTTAGCCTAGGTGGTAGTCAACTTGTTAATTTCGCTTTTGCTTTAACTCTTTTAGCGGCTGAAGAAACTTTATGATTTGCATTGGATACCTGGCTAATGAGAAAAATCGGTCTTCGGATTTGTGAGGTTTTACGATATATTTATTTTGGCTGCCAAAATATTTATTTAAGATATTGGTTGAAATTAGTGGCATCCGTCTGTGTCATATGATCGCGATATCGCTTTCATAGCTTGTTGCCAGATGATTTCCTGTGGACATCTTTTGGAGCCCAACGCTGAATAGGCCTACTACAGATGATTTCAATAGTAGCTCAAGTTGTTCTAATTTTGGGTTTCTTTACAATGAAATTGACACTAAAAAGCTTTGCGCTCCCCCTTTTTCTCTTTTTTTCTTTTCTAATTGTTCTTTCACTGTGAAGTAATCTTTGAAACTGGGGAATCAATCCGTTGAATGCTTCTGTTAATTGCGGTTTTTGAATTTTTGATTTACCCCTACACCCAACAATGAGCAGTAAGTTGTGATAGCGTTTCCCCTACTTGAATAGCAAAACTTTGACTTGCCAGCAATGTCCTTTGCTTGTATCATATTTGACAGAATTGTAATGACAATATGCAACGTTTTGAAAGCCTTTTTACCATTATTAAATTAGTAGGGTCACTGGATACCAATTTGCATTTGGCTGCACAGTGGTTTTTATGACCATAAACAATAACCCATGGGGTGAGATGTCAAATCAACTCAAATAAAAACATGAAAGTGGGGAGTCTTGTCAATATCTCCATTTAATGGGCTGTTGTTTTGGTTCCCTTTATTGCCCAACGAATCTGATGCGAATTGCAGTAAATGAGGGAAGCTTCCCCTGTATCATCGTCCTGCTTCACTAGTAATCACTGTGATCTTTAGATAGAAGCCATAAATGGGGCAAAGATTCCCCATAATCTTGCCCAAATAAAAAATTGATTCGGGTTCTGGGTGGGAGTTGACTGCTGTGTCCAATTCTTATCTGTTTCTGTTCTTCTCCATGACGACTTTTATCCATCATTTTATGCAGGTTGTTCGGGAAATACAACACTCGAGAACCGGGGTTACTGTAACAACGGAGGATGGATGCATCTATGAAGCCAACTATGTGGTTTTGTCTGTTAGCATTGGTGTACTCCAAAGCGACCTCATTTCTTTTACTCCACCTTTACCCGTACGTTTTCTTCTTTTATTTATTCCATGTTGTTTGTTACTACACTACTAATCTCTCTCTCGGTGTCTATATTTCTGACTTTTGCCCCCACCAAGACCAAGAATGCTCCCTACAATTTATGACGACGTGTCGTTTCTGTTGCCTCTTGATTTGTGAACCTCTATTGAGAGACCTAAGATGGGTGGGAAGAATCTTGACCTTTCAATATTCATAACACAATAAATATCTCTCGGGCTCTGTCCGTCCTGTGAGGTGGTGGGATTTTTCGCTCTGACTTGACTTCTCTTCATATATATCTTTAAAAGCCCTGGTCCATTATTTAATTTTTCACCTAGTGGATCAGAATTTATGATGGCAAGGCCTCCTACTGACTCATGACGTAAGAATCGGATTCCCAATGTGTCTATGTGCGACTCCCATGCATCATCCCCCAGTTTTGCATTTTGTGACTCATATCCTGTGTGTGTGTGTGTCTAATCTACACGCGATCGGTTTTTTATTTACCTTTTTACCTCTTTTTCTTTAGAATACTATACGAATATGCCATTAAACCTACGAGTCTTCATCATCCTTTAACATTTCTTGTTTACTTTCCCACTCGTGTTTCTATTTACTGAACCATTGATTGTTGGTTGGTGTAGTATTTCCCCACTGCCTTCTGTTTCTGTGTGCTGATATTTCTTGTAATGTTTTATTTCTATACGTTTAGTATTATTAACTAAACGGGATGGTTTAAAATATAATGAAACAGAGGTGGAAAACAGAGGCCATAGAGAAATGTGACGTGATGGTGTATACAAAGATTTTCCTCAAGTTTCCATATAAGTTCTGGCCGTGCGGACCCGGAAAAGAATTCTTTATTTACGCCCATGAAAGAAGGGGCTATTACACGTTTTGGCAGGTCCGTTAACATACATATATTTTTTGTTAAAATTTTTTCGTTGTTGTTGCCAGCTAACACTCATCTCATCGTCACCACTTATCCAAAAATATTAAGTGAATAAACAAAGCTTCTTAGCTAGAAGAATTGCATGCTTGCCAATATAAGCCCACAGTGATAGCCAGCCAGGTCTTAGGTTGAACTAGTAGTAGCCGTTTGACCTATGTGCTATGCATCCATATTTTTTTAACATGTTTGGCTTTTTATATTAGTTTACTCTTATCATTATTAACTTATTATACGGTTGGAAGTACTTTCATAATGAGTCGTGCATCAGGTGCACATGGGTCACATGCAACCTATCAACTCTCACATTTATTTAATTCTTGATCCTTGGATTGCATATCATCCTGTATATTTGCTTTGTAGTACTGTATTGGTTCTCAGAATACGGATGTCATCGCATTGGTCTCTTTAGTTGGATTGATTTAGTTTATGAGTTGTCAAGTATCTACTTTTAGTATGTGAATTCAAAATTTTTAAATCTACTCGTTAAAATACAACATAGGCTGATATAAATTATAGCTTTTATATCTTAGGGTATGTTTGGGAGTTATTTTGAGATGGTCAAAATAACTTTTTCTCTTACCAAAATCAATTAAAACGATGGTGTTTAGCCTGAACTAAAATTGATTTTAGAAAAATCTAAAATCATTTCAAATTGATTTTGGAGGAATTAGTTGATAGGTGGTTTTTGTTAAGTGATTGATTGAGAATAATTCCCAAAATGTTTATCTAATTCAGTTTTTTGTTGAAATATTGTTGGTTAGTTATTTGTGAAATCCAATTTTTTAAAATTTTAAATACTGGAACAAAAGATAACCTGTCTGTCATTAAATGGTTAATAAAACAAACAATTATATATATTTGGAATTTTCTTATAAACATTCACCTTACATATCTCCACGACTTCAACTGACAATGTTATGGCATTTGATACTCGATCTTCCTTCTATGACTTGCTATGGATTAATAATCATACTATTGTCAAACTGACTATATTATGATAACATCAGAACATGGAGAATGCCTATCCTGGGTCCAATATCCTGGTGGTGACAATTACGAATGGAGAATCAAAACGAATCGAAGCTCAATCTGATGAAGAGACATTGAAAGAATCCATGGAAGTGCTTAGGGATATGTTTGGACACAACATCCCGGATGCTATTGACATACTTGTTCCTCGCTGGTGGAGTAACAGGTTTCAACGTGGTAGCTACAGTAACTACCCCATCATCTCCGATTGCCAAGTTGTTCAAAACATTAAGGTTCACTGCCTATTTATCTATCTGCAAATTTTGACTCATAACTGACTGCATGATTGGTCGATCTGTAAACACTTAGAAAGTAGACAACTCTTTGTAGAAGCCTGCGAATATGATAAATTCCACAACTGTATTGTCTCAACCCTGTATAACTAACAAATTCTGTTAGGGGCTTGTTTGGCCCAAAGAATAGGAGTTGGGGGAGTAGCTTGTTTGGCCCAATGAGTTTTTAAATCCACTGTGGCCCCCAACTTAACGGAATATTAATTCTATGACTTATTAACTTCTTATATTGTGGGCTATATGACTAAATAGTTTTAAACTTAAGAACTCTCTAGACTAAAGAATTTTACTCTGTCCCAAACGCCCTCTAAAAGAGCATATAGGGCTGAGTTGGAATATGTGACATGATAAAACACAGACAAGCTAATGTAGTGTGTCCAGCAGTTGTTTTGTTTGATTTTTCTTTGGTTGTTAATTAAATTACTTCCTTAGTGGGCTCAAATCCTCCAGGGTTAACCTCTCGTATCAGCTAGATTTGAATCATAGTGTGGAAACACTTGTTGAGGAATTTTTAGCATTTTAGATTTGTTTGATGATAGACTAGATATTTCATTTGAACTAATGTACTTTTGCTGGTGTGTCATTTCCAGGAACCCATCGGACGCATCTACTTCACTGGGGAACACACAAGCGAAAGATTTAATGGCTATGTACATGGTGGATATCTTGCAGGTTTTTGAAACACCTTCTAACTAATTTAATTTTGTTAATTAGAAACTTTATTCCATGCTTCTAATATATGTTTGTCTGATGAGAATCTCTTTTATTGACCAATGTAAACAGGCATAGACACAAGCAATGCGTTGTTGGAAGAAATGAGGAAAGATAAGGAGAGAAAAAGTGATGGCCAATCATTCTTGTTAGAACCCTTATTAGCTCTAACAGGATCATTGACATTGACACAAACAGAGGCCGTCTCAGGCCTTCACAAATGTGATCTTCCAACACAATTGTACCTTAACGGCAAGCTCGGTATCCAGGAAGCGATTTTATGACTACATGGACGACATGCTGAGGAACATAGATCTCATTTGTACGATGAAGAAAACACAGTGGGTGACACAGATGATGAGAAGATGAATTTGAATTCGAAGTCGATTTGAGACTCGATACCATCCATGAAGAAGAACGCATGAAATGAAAGCAGGAGATAGGTGAAGAAAATAAAGTTATGTGATGATGATCTTCATAGAAATCAAGGTGTGCGCCCACTTGTCTGATAGTTGAAGGGGTTTACTATTAATATGGGGCTTTAGTTCTAGAAATTATTTTGTTGATGAAAAGGTTCTAGAGGAATTGGTGGGGGGGAAATATATTGGATTTTCTAATTGTATTGTTACTGATCTCTTAATACAAGAAAGAAGTTGATCTCTCACTTTTTAGTAGCGTTCACCATTGCTTCATCTTCGTTCATTATTTGACTAATTTAAAATCTCTGTTTGTGAGCTCCATAATAGGTTTGAAGTTCAATAATATTAATTTGGACTCAGCAATTGGATATTTTAAAATATTGACATAACATATTTGATTAGATTAACATTGGTACGATGAGACAATGAAATAGTATGATAGTGTAGAGTTAGTAGACCAACCGAATAAAATATACGGGCCAGATTGGATCAGTTAGGTCTCTCAATGGACTATGCATGCACAAGTGGTGTCTCCTAAATCAAAATTTTATTCAACTTGTCAAATCTTCTAATATGTCACTTTATACCATTACTTATTACACAAGATGCAATTAAAGTTTTAAAGTACAACTTTCAAGATGCGTTACAATGACAATTTCAATGCTGAATTGCTTCGAAGACTGAAAACTATTCTCACAAACCAATACGGGTAATTGTTCCAAATTAAGTACGTTTAAATTTGAATGATTGAGCCATTGAAAAGAAGGTACGCTTTATTGGTATGCCTAATTTTTAGTTCTTTTATGTCTTTCTTAACCATGGTTTCATATTTCTAGGATCTCTCTTATTTGTATGTGATCTCAGTTTATTCATATTCTAAGATCAAATCAAATATATGGCGTAAATAACATAAGTCCAAGTCATAAGAGCAATTTTCTTAAATTTGACGAACTAAATGTCGTAGAATTGGATAGTTGTCTTTTTTTTTTTTTTTTTTTTTTTTTTTTTAAGGAAAAAGTAGAACTATGCTCGTGTTGTTGGAGTAGATAGTCATCTTGACTCATGAGAAGGATCTAGTTGGCTTTTAGAAGTGTGTTTATATATATATATCATTATGAATTTAATAGTAACAAGTTGAAGAAGTTGTGAAGTGTTTGGAGGAAAGGAAAGGAAAGGAAAGGAAAGGAAATGAAAGGAAAGGAGATTATCAGTCAAAAAGGGATACGAGAGTTTCTCTCTCTGTCGGTGGGGGCGGCTGTCCAAATCCTCACTAACTTTTTCAATTATTTCCATTTGCCCCTCAACATCCTAAAAACTAATTTCTTTTATTAAGAAAAAAGAAAAAAAAAAAAAAAAAAGGACCATCAATGACCCGAATTTGTCTGTATGATCAGTTGGCCACTGTCGGCTGAAGGTCTGAGATGAAAGAAAGAAACACAGAGAGATTTCTCTCTATGTTTCTGTTTCCTTCCCCATTTGAGCTTTCTATGATTATCCAAAACTCTCTCTGAGTTCAAAAATCACTCCACAGAGCTCAGAACCTGAGTACTTTAGTACTTACCATGTTGGTCCAAGATCGTCAAAACCCAAAACCCCACCAAATCCCACTCGCCAATCCCTTCCCTGAATCCAAACCCTTCGATTTCTCCAACTGGGTCTCTCTCAATCTCTTCAAACTCGCCACCCTTTTCTTCCTCACCCTCACAATCGCTTCCTTCTTCTTCCTCAGAGGAGCTCGCGATTCTGCTGCATTTCTCTGCTTCAACTCTCGCCCCAAGCCCTCTGATCTCACCCATTTGCCCAAAATCAACTTCGATTCGATTCATCCCCTTGTCGACAAGTCCTCGAGTTATGCTTCTTTTAGTTCTGATCGGTGGATTGTTGTTTCTGTTTCGAGTTATCCTTCCGATTCGCTTCGAAAGCTTGTGAAAACCAGAGGATGGCAGGTACTAGCTGTGGGAAATTCTAGAACTCCATCGGATTGGAGTCTTAAGGGAGTTATATTTTTGTCGCTAGAGCAGCAATCTAGCTTAGGGTTTAGAGTTGTCGATTTTCTTCCTTATGATTCTTATGCTAGAAAGACTGTTGGATATCTTTTCGCTATCCAACATGGCGCGAAAATGATATTCGATGCAGACGATCGGGGTGAAGTGATCGATGGGGATCTCGGGAAGCATTTTGATTTGAAACTCTCCAATGTAGATACATTGCAGGAGAGAATCTTGCAGTTTGATTTCGAGAACCCGAATAAAACTGTTGTGAATCCGTATATTCATTTCGGACAGCGATCGGTTTGGCCTCGAGGGCTGCCATTGGAGAATGTAGGAGATGTTGTGTATGAAGAACATTACAGCCAAGTATTTGGAGGAATGCAGTTCATTCAACAAGGCATTTGCAATGGTTTACCAGATGTGGATTCGGTGTTTTACTTCACTCGAAAAACTGGTTCGCAGGCATTCAACATAAGATTCGACGAGCACGCACCAAAAGTCGCCTTACCTCAGGGCGTGATGGTACCATTGAATTCTTTCAATACTTTGTTTCATTACTCAGCATTATGGGCTCTGATGCTTCCTGTTTCAGTTAGTACAATGGCTTGTGATATCTTGAGAGGTTATTGGGCACAAAGACTTTTATGGGAAATAGGAGGTTTAGTAGTGGTTTATCCACCAACAATGTATAGATATGATGACATTGAAGGATATCCATTTTCAGAAGAGAAAGATCTGCATGTGAATGTGGGGAGATTGGTGAAGTTCTTGAGTTCATGGAGATCAAACAAGGCCACATTCTTTGAGAAGGTTATGGAATTGAGTAATACAATGGGAGAGGAAGGGTTTTGGAAGGAGAATGATGTGAAACTGAGTGGGGCTTGGCTTCAAGATTTGGTATCTGTTGGGTATATTGAACCAAGAATGAAGGTATTTGAAATGAGGAAACAAAGGAAGAAAAGGATTGGTGATGGGAGGAGTTTTGTTCCTCATAAATTGCCTGGTTTTCATCTTGGGGTGGAGGAATCTGAGACTGTGAACTTTGAAATAGGGAAGTTGATTAGATGGAGGAAGAAGTTTGGTAATGTGGTGATGGTTTTGTTTGTTGAAAATGGAGATGTGGAGAGAATTGCCATGAAATGGAGATTGCTTTATGGAAGGATCTTCAAAACAGTGGTGGTAGTGGCAGAGCATGGCAGGGAAGATTTGGGAGTGGAGGAAGCTTCTTTGGAGTTCATATACAAGTAAGTAATTCCCCATCCTAGATGAAAATTAATTTAATGCATCTTATACTTCACTTTTTTTTTTTACACATTAGACCCAAGTAGATATAACATAGTGCGAAAAAAAAAAAAATTACAAATATGATTAAATTTAAATAGTCTATCAGTATAGACCATATTATTGGTAGGAGTCTATCAGTGATAAACTGTATAACTAGTATAGAAATCTATCGTTGATAGACTTGAGTATATTTGCAATTTTTTTAAAATGATATTATACACTCAGTAATTATTTTTAAAATTGCTATCAATTGCAATTATTTATTTATTTTTTCCTGCCATGTGGATCTTTCTTCGGTTTCCTAAAATATTTATTTTTATTTTTTATAGTGATTAGAGTGGATTCAGGGGATTGGATATATTTGTATTTTGAGTTGAGTTGCATAGGTTTTTCAACAATTTAGTGTGGGGATTGAACCTCCAATCTCTTGGATTAGAGCATATCACTGTCCTAAGCTCATCTTGGCGGGACTTGCCTAGTATTTTTTTAGAGGGAAAATTTTTATTTTATCATTTTAGTTGATTGGTGAGTTAGTCAATCTTTAATTTAATTTAATTGATTAACATTATTTATTATTATTTTTTTAATGAAAACAATCACTTTCAATAGAAAATACATGAGTATATACAAAATCAATCTTTAATTAACTTAACGTTGGAATTACAATAACTAGTCGAATTAATGTTTTGGTTTTTTTTTCTTTTCAAAATTCGGCTTAAAAACTACTAACAAAAAATTAAATTAAAGCACTTGATAGCAAAGAGCAAATTGCAAAATGTCGAACCGTGCAAACTTTTTTTTTTTTTTTTTGTTTTTTTTTCCTTTTTTAAACATCGACTTTATTATCATGGTTTTTAAAGTCCTTAAAAGCAATAATTTAGTCCTTGAATTACAGTTGGTAACAATTTGATCCTTACATTTTCGTAATAGTTCAGAATTTAATCTTTGTAATAAAAAATGGTAACAATTTAATCATTTTAATCTTTTTTAAAAAATTATAACAGCTTATTATTGATCATAAAAAAAATCCTTTAAAATTAAATGTTGATTGTATTATGTAAGTCTAATCTTTAAATTCAATAAACATATTTGTTCTTGGTTAAGTTTATCAATCTCTATATGCAAGTTTTTATATGCAAATTTTTAAATTAGATCTTAGTATTTTTTTTTTCACAATGTATATTTTTTCACACGATACAAATATTGGAAAATATTTAAAAACTAAAGTTTGAATAATAAATTATTACCCTAAGACCGTCCTTTAACCTCATTTTAAATTCTTATCTTTTTTTTTTTTTAAAAAAATTATTTTTAATTTTCAGAATTGTTTCAAAAAAGAAAAAAAAATAATTTTCAGAATTCCGATTGAAAAAAATAATTAAAAAAATATATTAAATAAATGTTCAACAGAACATATCCACAATTACAAAGTTGGCGATTTAACTAAACTAGTAGCTTAGAAGATATCAATTTCATTATTTATTGAAGTTTTAAATTCAATCTACAATTTACTGAAATCGAAAATTTACAGTTTCCCTGAGAAAATATTTATTTATTTATTTTTTCCAGTTGTTGAAGAAGAAATTCACTTCTTTCTTATTTTTCTTATTTTAGGATAAGGTTGCGTTTTTAAAAAGGAATTTCATCCTATTTATATAATTTCTTATCTTGCTGTCTTTGTAAACTTTAGTGGTAATATGATTTAATGTTTTTTTTTTTTAATTTTTATTTTTATGAAGATATATAGCTCTATATGTTAAACATTACAATGTTTGTAAAAAAGGGAATTGATCAGGTGCATGTAAGCTGTCCAAATACTTAAAGATTTTTTTTTTTTGAAAAATGATTATTATTATTATTTTTTAAAGTTTGAGTGCATGAAAAATTAATATTTGGGTGATTTCCCCCTCCAAATTTCTTTGTAGTCCTAGTACAAGAGCCTTCATTCGTAATTTAGATGTAGATTAAAATATCTTATTTAGTCAAAATAGAAATGTGAAGTACCACTTTCAGAATAAAACTATATATGGTTTAGTTATACAGATAACAAAATATTATTAAAAAGAATTACACTAACATATTCTAAAATTGGTGTAAATACATTAAAAAGGAAATAGTGATATGACGTTTATACCACCAAATGGATTCAAATAATCAAGGGAAAATGGGGCACTGGTTTACTACTTTACCTAAAATATGTCATGTATGCTATTTTTTTACTCAGCTTTAGTTTGATAACAGAATAAAAAGAAATCATTTTTAATAAAAATGGACTGAATATTTATATAGAAAAGGTCATGAATGATAAATTCAACAAAATAATTCTCTTTCTATAGGTACCTGTCCATGGTATTTGAAAGATTTCCTAATGCAGAAGGTTTCTTGTTCCTCCAAGATAATACCATTCTCAACTATTGGAATTTACTGCAAGCAGATAAAGATAAACTTTGGATCACTTACAAGGTAATGCAGCTCTCAGTTGTATGATTGTATCTCTCTTACTTTGTAGATCAGTTGAAGAAATGTATAAAATATTTCTTTTTCTCACAGGTCCCTCAATCTTGGACCATTGTCAGTGATGATTCTGTCTGGTTTGCTAAACAAGCAGACTGGGTGAAGAAGGTTGTGAGCACAATGCCTGTTCATTTTCAAGTCAACTATAAGGAAAATAACCCAACCGAGCAAGCTCTCGCGATTTGCAACAGTGAAGTGTTTTACGTACCTCAGCAGTTTGTGGGAGACTTCAAGGATCTTGTAGCTCTTGTTGGCAACTACAAGATTGATTACAGAGTAGCTGTGGCAATGTTTTTCATGGCGATGGATTCGCCATTAAATTTCGACGACGTTTTCAGCAGAATGGTATATAAGAAGACACCAGCAGAACTGTTGAGTAATGTTACAAACTTGTATGCTGCTGAAGTTCCTGCTGTTCATCCATGGAGGGCTTCCAATGAAGTGGAATTTGCTAAGCTTATGAGACTTATGGCTGCAGGTGACCCGCTACTGAAAGAGCTGGTATAAGAGTTGAAAATAATCGAAATCTGAAAGTATAAATGTATGTGTAATTTGGAGCCATATCTTTTCCTCAATTTTTCTTTTTTTGGGTTAAATTATTATTATTTTTTTTTCACATTCAAATTTTTGTAGAGGAAGTTCAAAGGAAATACCAAAGTGAACTGTATATTGTTTTGCTTTCAATTTGCAGAACATAGATGCTCAAATGATGAATAATACTTGAGAGCTAAAAAGATTCAAAAGTTAAGAGAATCATCTTTGACACAAACTAATGATATTATGACAAATTATTGGAAACAGAGACAGAACATTAGAGCCCATAAGTGGTCTCATTGCAAAACAGAAACAACTGGCAGGGATCATGAATAATCTTTGACATTGGAAAAATGAAAAAACTAAGAATTGAAATGGTCATACCATGTTTGTTTTGGTATAGAGAAATTGTTTCAACCAAAGTACTTTTCATACAAGGCTTTAGAAATAGCAACTGCATTTCCTTCAGCTTTAACTGGGTAAAGCTCTGAAGCAGCTTGCCATTTGTTTGAAAACAGTATCCATTCCCTTCTCCAGTCTTCCAAATGGAAGCTTTCATTTTTTCTCAAGCTTTTTGATAGGTAATAAAAATAGGTCAAAGCTCTTGGGAGATAGTAACCTTCCAGTAGCCCACTCCAGTACTTATTTGCTGATAAGGAGCATAAAAATATGTTAATTTGAAAGAGGGGAAAGGAAGAATAATATATAATAGTAGCATTGAAGTGCGTAATATTACCATAATCATGAAGTTTGCTCTGATTGATTTCTGTGTTATCATACCACATAGTCACTTGTGTTCTTGCATTCCATTCATACTGAACCAAGGAGAAAATTTGGAGCTTGCTTTTCTTAACCAATTTATAAAGTGGAAAACAATAAATACTAATGCAAGAAGGAAAAGAACTTGCCTTTAATAAAATAGTAATCCAACAATAGAATTTCTTACCATGGCAAAAAAATTTCCAACGGTTAAACAAAGTTGACAAAAAAAGAAGAAAAAAAAAGCTGTAGTATATATATGTATATATATACAAAACAGTAACATTTCATAGATAGGATTAAATTACCAAAAAAAAAAAAAAAAAAAATCCAATTGGCCGTGAGGGTTGATAAACTCAAGGGCTGACTGTGGTACAAAGTATTTTAATTTAGGGTATAATAATTTGTATTTGGGTGCAGACTATTCTAGTATGAGTTGCAAATGAGGAGAGAGGATGATCATGGTTACAAAATAGTAAATAATAAGAGTTTTCAAATAGTTATACTGTAGCTAAGTGAGTTACGATAATTGGGAGCTTCACTCCACTAAGGCAAGTTGGGAGCTAAACACTTCCTAAACGTGTTCTTAGAAAAGAAATTCTGAAGCTTTTATCTAGTACCTAGTCTCTTTCTACCTTCCTTGCTAAGGTTTGTCTGCATGTCTTCACTGATTTCTCCACAACAGTTTTTCTCTCACTAGTCCCTCTACTCATACTCTCGTTAACAACCTTTATGTATGCTCTTTATCTCACTAATTTCTTTCTATTATGTAGGCCATTTGATAACTATTTTGTTTTTGTTTTCTATTTTTGAATCTTTCGCTTATAAATATCACTTCCAAATGCTTGTTTCTTTGTTTTCTTTTCTACCTTTTAAAAATGTTTTCAAAATATAGGCCAAATTTTAAAAGAGAAAAAAAAAAGTTTATTTTTACTTTTAGAATTTGCTAAGAATTCACGTATTTGTAAATATAATAGAAACATACTATAGAAATTGAAGGTAAGTGGGCATAATTTTTTAAAACAAAATGGTTAGCAAAACGGAAAGGTTAATGGGAAAAGAGTAGCTGTATGCTGTAAGTATCATGCCATTAGAAAGGGACAATTCCTAACCTGCTTCATCTCAGATGCATTTGTGGCCAACTTCTTTGCACTTTCAAGCCATGTTCCAAGCAGAAAGTTTGAATTAGAAGCTAGTAGTCTGTCAATATCTCTAATTAATTGAATAAACCTCTTGCTGTGAAGATTTTGGGCCTTCACATTCTTGCGCTGAAAAGCAGTTACAGCCTTCAAATATTCTTCATTTGCCAGCTTCCCTAGCACTTGCCGTGTTAAGTCAACCAAGTCATATCTGTTCAATTACAATTAACAATAAACTAAATTGATCATATCTTCAGAATGAGGCTCGATTACGACACACTAAGGTTGAATTTTTAGCTTCTCTATGAACATGTTGATTTGAAACTTATCCGGAACATCTGAAGTGGTTGACAAGAAGACTTGGATTGTAAGTAAGACATATCAACTCCTCATCCTTAAGACTTAATTATATGGTATATGCATATGACAATGTGCCATTTTACCTATATGTAGCGCCGTGGATGAGATTATCGTCTGCATTAAGAAGTAGCTGTAAGGCATTGGTAACCTCCTGAGTGGAATACCATAGATGTGGCTTTCTCAAATCAGAACTTGAAGATGGATCCCAATCAGGAAGTTTGACAATGAAATCAGTGTTATGGTCCTGGAAAAAAAAAAATTTAAAGGAATGGATCAGTAAAATCGGGCAAGATGGAGTCACCTAGCCATAAAGCAGAACAAGGTAGAAGAACACAATAGTTTTTTAAAAAACCTCCATATTGCAGCTGGGCATGTCTCACTTATATTATATCTTCAAGTAATAATCATCAAATGCAACGCATCCAGTAAATAAAAAAAGAGATGGGTGCTTCCATCCTGTGTTAACCAATTTGATTTTCTTGAAGTAGAAATAAGGGCAGTCTCAAAAGTTACACAATTTTGATAGAGCTTTTTGGGCAAAGCTACCAGTTTTCATAATTACAAAATAGCAGAGTCTACTCAATGAATTTGGGATGACTTTGGAAAAAACATTAATCAAGTAATTTTGCTAAAAGTACTTTTAAAGTGTTTTTAAAATGTTCAAAGTTATTTTTATAATTATAGAAAATAATATTCTTGTCTGAACATTATGTCTCAACTTTACGTACCGCAATACCATCAGTGCAGTTGTAAATTGTATGATAAAGGATCGTCCAAGCTGCATCAACATAATGATCTGCTTTGCCGTAACGACAACGGGAATAGGTCTTCAACCACTCCTACAAGATATTACAATATTTCATTATGGTCCTCCCATCATTGCCATCAGAGTTATTTCATAGATGTTTATATAAATCCATCATATGCAAGAATACTCCATTGGGACAACAGTAGATATTACAACGAGGAGAATAGAAATTGTGACAGAGGGAATTATTTAAAAAATAAACAGTTCGAAAAGGAATGTGTAACAGTGTAAGAACATGGACTCATTATAGTCAATGTTTAGAACTGCTTAATTTCAAAACCCAGTTATGGATGAATAATATGAGAGGAAGATAAAAAATTAAACTTTTTCCATGATATGACAAAATTTGAATGAATCCTCAACATTAAAATTATAGAAAAACTTCTTTTGGAAACCAAGATATTGTGGTTCTTCATATTTTTGTTTCCTGGTGGTTAAAACTTGGCTCTGAACCATGTCAGTTTCTATGATTCCTTCAAATTCTCTCGAATTGAGAGAATCATGCTAGGATTAACAAACTACTAAAAAAGTCAACATCTTATATATTATCACTGAATCATGCAGAATTGCAACACATATGTACATACAAAAACATAAAATTGATCAAAAGAACAATTTGTTTGATTCCAGAAAATATATATCAGTTATAGTTTATAAACAAACACGCAATAATTCATGTATAGAGTTTCTTATAATTATCAGCATTATAGACTGACTGATGGGCACTAGCTTAGGTTGCACTTACATGCACAATCATTGCATAATACTGTGAATCGCTAAACATCCAGGTCGCCTCAACTATTACGAGGCATTGAGATCAAATTACCTGGACTACAACTTTTTTGCTCCGAAATGCCATTTCAGACATCAATTCATAAACGACTGGATTATGCTCTATTCCTTCCATACACATGCCAACACCAACCTACCATAGTGAAGGAAACACCATGTGTAAGAGGATAAAATATCAAGATTCCCAATCTTTACGCCTTAAAATAGAATAATGGGATGCCGAATGAAATCAAGAAAAATAGAACTATGGTCAACAAGATATACAGATAACAAAAACAGTTTCTGTTATCTTAGAAATATCACCTAGCTGCATGCTTTAGGAGTTTATGTGCTACAGGCATCACACACATATGACCTCAGTAAATTATACAATACAAAACTAAACGTACCATTGTTGAATTTTCACTTGCAAGAGCATCAACTGGACCTGAAGAGATTGCATCCAATATACCATACATTTCAATATTTCCACCGAAGTTATGCAACATACACCTGAAGTCAAACTAAGTTTTTAATAACCTTGTGAAATAAAAGTACAGAAATGACATTATTGGGACGTCCTGTGGCTTCCTTGAAAATGGTAATAAATGGGTTACTGACCATACATAGGGCGTGCCATAAAATTGAGATGATGTTCTCCAAATTGGCCTGACGTCCGCAAAAAGATCAAGAACAATCATTTTCCCAAATGGGACAGAGTGAAGTAGTGCCTGCAGTCCCCATAAAATCGTAGCTAATAAATGGTATTGTGAGACAACCAAAAGGCCAGAAGAAGAGTAATTTTGACAGTTTGGCTATGGATTTCGTAACTCAATCATAATTTTTTTTTTTTTAAAAAAAATCATTTTGGTGCACTAAGAAACCTGTAATAGACCATAGATAAGTGGGTTTTTTTTTTTTTTTTTTTGGCTTAGACCAGCTTTGATTTGACATCAACCACCCGTATCAACCCATGTTGCAAGCAGATGGGCTCTGATTTCTATTGTTTGATTCAGCCTACTTTTAGAGCATCTCTAAGTTGGTTCTGTGGCCACTATTTTCTTCCAATTCATGGATATCAAGACATCCTTCATTTCCATCGGAAAACAATGACACCTCAATAGTGTTCTGAAGTCTAGATCCATTCTCAAGAACGGTATACTCTTGGGACAATTTGAGAAGTACCAATGTATATTCTCAAGCAAGAACTCTCTCTTTTTATGTAGCCAAAATATTTCCCAACCTCCCCTCCCCTAATTTACACTCACTGGTACTTAACAATTCCCTCTCACAAACTCCAACTATCCCACAAAACTAAAAGCCTGTACAACTTTAAACAAGAGATGAGGGAACTGGGCGAGACTATTTAGATCAAGTACATCCTTTACCAGTAACTCAGTAAGTGGTTTGTGTGCGTACGTACTTTCATTTGATCAGGCTTCCAAAATGTAGAGTCTGAATAGAAGAGCCATCCCTGCACACAGATGGAACAATCAATTTTAATACAAATATAAAAGATGAAAATTCATGAAACTAAAATTTTGCAAGTCTGATTTGCACAAACAACCCAAAGCTTTGAATATTATAATAACTCAGCCTAAAAATTAACGGTCCAAGTCTAGTTCTTCTGTTTTTACCTTTCTGTTGTTAAGAATCAAGCATACTAACTAAATATTTATATTCCTACGTTTTTCACTCCATAAAATAACTTTTCAAGTTTAAGTTAAATTTCAAAAGAAAAAAGAAGAAAATAAAATATTATAAGACAGAAAATTTGGGAGGCTATCAGTCGCTCTTTCTTTTGATCACTTTGGTGTGAAAGGAATTGGAGAATCTTCAACAATGCATGTAGTTCTTTCGAGAGTTTCCTTGAACAAACTCTTTTTAATGCTTTAAATTGGTGTAAATGTTCACACCCTTTTACTGATTATTCTACTCTTTTGAATGATTGAGAAATCCTTTTGTAATCCACCAGTGGTAGACCTATCGTTTCATTTATCGATGAAATCTTGGATTTTCTATCTTAGAAAAACATAATAATGATAAATAAAATAACACAGAACGTTTTACTATATAAGCAAAATTTTTGAAAACATGCAAACAAAAATAAAACTATCGTCAAATTAGTCCACAGGAATATTGTCTCACATTTTATCAGCATTCACTTATAGAAAATGTTAAAAAGGGAAATTACAAATATTGTGACTTTTAAGACGACTTTGCCATACCAAAAAAAAAAAACCTAAAACTTCCTTAGATACTGAATTTCTTGAAGTTTTTCTTTTAAATGAATAGTCGGACTACATACAACATATGTCATTAACCATAGTGTAGGACTTACTTTTTAAACACAACTTTATAAATCTGAAAAATAGAAAACATGGAACACCCAAATACCACATTCTCTTTCACCATTTCCTAGAACATTTAATTACATCAACGCTCTTTTATAGTTGTCTTGTTATACAACATTTATCAGTATTTGTTAACATTGTGGTTTATCGGCTGTCATTTTTCACTTCAATAACTCAAATATGTGAAACTTCTGTAGCTTTTCTATTCTAAAGTTAAAGTGCTTTTCTATTCTAAAGTTAAAGTGTTCTCAACCCTATAAATCTATAAGACCTAAATTCTTGCTTACACAATTTCAAACAGACCCTCAATTCCTATTTGTCGCCCAGAAAACCATTCCAAATTTTACCAGCGTCTTGAATCAATTAATTCAGGATACAAAAGGTTCTGTTGAAAAATGATACATTGAGAAATATGATGTTCATTACTTGAGGAACATACTTGCATGAGCCACACAGCATCCTTATCAGCTTTCACCATAGCTTTATAGACAGAAGCTCCAAGTGATGAAATATATGAGGTGTCATTTGTAGGTGGAGTGTTTTCATTGAATGTATCGCTGCAATGAACAGGATACATAACATTCAGTTCTCTACGGCAGCAAGATAGGATAAATAAGGGAAATGAAGGAGCTTCTACCACAATCTAGTTATTGCAATAATCAATGGATCTTGGAAAATAAACAAGATGGATCTTATTTGGTTAAATGCCTATCACAAGATTTTCTCCTCTTAAATTATAGTAATTTATTTTAACATGTTCCAAAACAACAAGCCTAACGGTCCTCATTTGGAAATAAGGAATGCTACTAGTTCTTCACAGGAATGAATAGTTTTACAAAAGGAACTCCTTCGAAGGCTTGATGACTGGCTCCTTGAAGATCCCAATGGTTGGAATTTGAGGGAAAAGCTAGGATTTTAGGTAGCTGACTAGTTGTGCCACTAGAGCGCTGGCATGGCATTTATGGACCAAATGAAATGACAGATCTTTTTCAAGACAAGTCTCTTCAGTTTGACTCCTTTTGTAATCTTGTACAAAATACAGCTTCTTGGTTGACCTCTTTACATTCCAATTCTTTTGTAACTACAACATCTTGATGTATACCGGTGATTGGAAAGCTCCTGTCACGTATCTAGTTTTTCGGGAGGGGGTTTCCTCTACCCCAACCTATATCGGTTCTTCGTTTATTATCCCTCCCCACACCCAAAAAAAAAAAAAAAAAAAAAAAGAAAGAAGAAGAAAAAAGTCTAAAAAGGGAACTCTGAATACAAATACAAATCAATTGTTGCCAGCCCTCGTGTGATTCTGTCTAAGATTCAAATTTCCCCTTAGCTGCAAATTGCAATTTCATATGCTTCTAAAGTTTACCAATGGATTGGTGGACTAACTTATAAAGGGAATCCCGATCCCTTTAAACTGTGTTCGAGAATGAATATTTTTTCAACAAGACAAAAACTAAGCATTGAGAAATGTTTAATACTTTAATGCTAGCTATGAAAACCAAACAAAAAGTGAAGTTTCAACACAAAACTCCATATAATATACAGTGACTTAATTCAAAGGGAAAGTGCTTATCCACCAAAAGGAGAAAATGTACATAAAGGAAAAACGTGATCAAGATATTATTCAATGCTACATTAGTTGTTACCAGTTGTAAATGTCTGTTACGTCCCCATACTCTGCAGAAAATACATAAAATGTGAAAAACAAAAGTATTAGTACATGCATACCTTGAAGATATTATGACATGTTTTGAGAAAAATCCAAATTTCCAATATCTTGAAAACAACATACGAATATGAAATATTTTTAACAGACGTAAAGCTAACATTGACAGGTTAGCTATGTCAGTTGATAAGCACTTACGCATCATTCGATCAAACAAAAGAATAATAGCTGTACTTGCAAATGCATCCTTTTATACAACACAGATAGGGGCTCCCAATATAAAATTGGATGATAAGGAGTTATTTGAAAACTAGTATCAAAATACCTTTTGTCAGATTATAATTTACAGCGACTTTTTGTATATTTTATTTTCTTACATATGTAATTGCCTCTTAATCAGTAATTTTTTCCTTGTATGATATTTTCCTCCCCAGTCTGTTTTCCTTTTTATCGCTTAAAAAACCACAAATTTTCAAATAGTAACTTCAACGTGCACAATAATGTTAACTTTTACTATTCATCCAATAACAATTTTCCAACAATTCCAAGAACAAAAAGAAAAGTGTTTTTTAAAATAGTCTCTTACTTTCTAATTGGAACTAAAAAAATACACACTAATTGTTATCTTGACATAGTGACAAGTGTGCATAATAAGATACCAATGTCAAAGAGTGTGCAACTGCATGATATGAACAAGAGAAATTATGCATATCCACAAAGGACTACTACTTTTTTCGGCCAATAAGCTATATTTACATCAGAGCAGAGATGACAACGATTTGTCTTTTAATTCAAAGCCAACAGATGGAAGTGCACCTTTTATTTGTTGTCTGATAAAAGCCTCTCCAATTTCGACAAATAGTGGATCAGAAGGATTAAGAAGGTATGTGCAGCATGTACTAGGATCAGCATCAATTGAGTTCCTAACAGGGGAAAAACAAAATGGAAAACTTCAATTCGTGGAAATTATATTTAGTAATGGGATGTCTTCCTAGGTTCAAAATTGTTTAAAGGAAAACTGGAAATTAATCATGTTATTATATTAAGGGGGAAAAGAGAACTTATAATCCCCTTATATTTTAACAAAAACACATAAGAATTACAAGTTAAAACAAATCTCATAGGTTGGGACATAAAAGGGGATACCAGTTTCCTAATCTAGTTATGTCGGCCGAGGGAAATATCTCTGCCAAACCTGCTGGGACATTTCCTGAGAATGATGGCAGAACTGAAACCAGAAAGGAAAAAGAAGTCTCAGTTAAATAAAAAGGTCTACAAACAAAATGTGATGATAAATTATCTTCACTTCCATAACCAATAAATTGTTTTTATCTAATAACTTGGAGTAGCAAACCTGGAGTCATCCCCAACTCCTGCATTCGGGATAGTATCTGTTTCTGTAAAGATAATTGTTGATCCAACCAATTTTTCGATAAAGGCCCACCCCACCTTTGGTAAGATAAATGTCAGTATATATGAATGAAAGAAACAAAAGATGAGACCATCAATAAAAGCCTGATTATCTTCGGTAGACATCTTAGAATGCACAGTATAAGTTGGAAGTGTTTCTGTAATTGATTTACACTTAAGTCCTAAGAAAAATGACCAGGTTAGCCCGAGCTGAAAGATCACCACACAAAAGCTTTCCAATTGATCATATAAAAATAATTAAGGAATACTGTAAGTTAAAAAAACTATTTGTAATTGAGGACCACAGAGAAGACACAAAATGAACAAAATCTTCATGCTCATCTGTAACACCTCGATTGCCTCCAAAAATCCAACCTCCCATCTTTTTATCTTCCACAAGCTGGCAGCTTTTCTCGTTATCAAGAGCCCAATAATGGCAATACTTAATAAAGCACAACACCAATATATGGATGTGAATTCTACGAGTGCTTCTATATTTGCATGTAGCATACATGCATAAATTATAGATCATATGTCAAGGCTGAATACATAGGCACAGGGTAAAGTGACATGTTTTAGATGATACTGTTTTGGAAAATTTATGTTTTGAGGCAAAAATATTCTAGAACAATTAATGTCACTCACCCATGTAGATTTCCCATGCGAGCCCAGGCAAGGAAAGCAGGCCCACCAAAGAAATTGTCCAATTCTTTGACGGTAAGGTTGAAATCCTACAAGTAAAAAGAAACAAGTAGCCTCACTCAGGTGAAACTGAAAATATGATAATAGTATAATACTAACAGGCAGTGATCCTAGGAACTCCATTTAGAAAGAGATACAGAAAAACTGAAAAGTTATGCATGAAGGCAAACTGTTAGTGAGAAATAGTGTCCTTGAACATATATATTTCTTTCTACTACAAATATTATGAATGACTTCTAACAGTCGAAAAGAAAACATAACCGAAAATGGGGAGACTTATGACAAATGCCTATGCAAAATGGAAGGAGAGTAGTATTAAAAAAAAAAAAAAAAAAAATCTTAAATCCATTTGAACCGGATCGTTGAATAAGGGGATACATAGCAAAACAATTCAACTCTACAGTGTGTATGGTATCCATGTCCAAAAGTTCATCCTATTTGGAATCTTTCTATTCTCCAATCCCAACCTGGTTGAAATCTCAATCCTAGAATAATTTGAATGTTGAGGAGTTGCTGAAGTGGATTTGGACTCGCCTAAAATAAAATAATACATTGGTAATTGCTCACCCTGAAAACATTTCTCCAAATTGATTCTTGCCCAGTGAATGCCAAAGGTAGGTTAATTCCATGGAGGGCCATCCAGTCTATCTCTTTCTCCCATCTTTCCCAATCCCACCAAACATAGGAATCTGAAAAGTGGATTAACGTATCGCTTACACTACTTAAAAAGAAAAAGTTGTGATACCTAAGTGATCTCTATATGGATAAGCAATTGGGATATTTAGTTAGCATAAATGAATATACTTATCATTTAAAGAGAAGAAAGACCAAGAAGATTAAAAAATTGTGATGAGCATGATATTGATTTCACCGATTGATACCCAGAAGGTCTTTGCTTCAGTTTTCTTTCCCTTCTTATATACATCATGTTCTTGATGGGTGTGGGGGAGAACATATATGGTATTCATCTTCCTCTACTTTCCTCCTCGGATTCACCAAATGAACTTTATTTTGCATAACTTCTATATATTATTTTACAAAAAAATCCTTTTGCATTCTAGAAATTGATATTCACTTGAGATAGAGGTTGAATGAAATCGCAAATAAGAAATCAGCACTTACAGCTTGAAGTAACAACATTTTGGTAATAGTTCCATGGCACAGGCCGCTTAACCACCACTCCGTCACCCTTTAACAGCGGCAGAGATCCTGGTTTAGGAATGGAAGCTAGCTGAACTCCACCAGTCTTGTCCCAGGAAACATGAGCACCACACCAATACTTTAAGTACCAGTAAAGGCCAGATGTAATTTCAACCGCCGTGGTGCCTTTAATACTTGAGAAGATTGCCACAAAAAGTAAAATCAATAAAATCTTATACCAACATATCCCTCTCTCGGTTTATTTATTTATTGGGGAGGAGTTGAGTGGTGATTGGAGGAGATAACATTTATCCCTTCAATGTATTCTGCTTTATATCATTTCTTAAGCCTATGGAAAATTTCACCCAAAGACAATATAGTACTCTGAACAATTAAAGCATTTTGACCATTTTTTGGTGGAAAGGCCAAAAATAAACTCGTTATTTTCCTCGTATAAATACAAAAGATGTAAGTAATCAATGACAGAGAGCAATCTTTATCAAATACAGAGGCAACTTACAATATCTCGGCACCATTGCGACTTGAGGACTTGAAATTACTTATCAAGAAGCAGCTTCCACCACCACAAACATCCTATTGATAAATACAGAATCAGAAACACGATCAAGTTCATGTTCATTGTTCTGAGATATTTGGAGAATCCATGAAAATTAGAACGAATTACTTGAAGATGCATTGCATAATCAGGGCATAAAGATTGAAACATTTCACAGTCTCACAAAACTAAGCCACTTAAATTTCTCTAAAAATGCAATTGAGATATAAGAACTGACAGAACAGAAATTGAACTGCAACCAGAATCGAAATTCCATCGAAAGAAAACGGGGTGATTCTCGGTACCCTAGAAACAATCTGAAACTCGAAGCTATCTACATGAGTTGGAAGCAATCGTCGGAGAAGGGCCTGTGCTGCAGCTTCCTGAATCGAAGGAGGTAGAGTTTTGGAATCCAAACGATGGATTATTGCTTGAATTGCTTCTTGTTCGGATAGAGCGAGTGGAAGTACGACGAGAATCAAAACAAGAATCAAGGAAATGAAATTCGACATTCTTCGACGGTGTTGTTACTTGTTAGACAGTGGGTGTCAACCATGGAAGCCTCAGCTCAGCTCAGCCCAGTGCTTACTGTTGAAGGAAAGCTCGATATTTTGGTCAACCGAGACCATATTGACTCGCACGCAAATTAATATTTCTAAAGAAATTATGGAATTTCAAATATATATATATATATATATATACGAAGTATTCATAACTTTCAAAAGTCTAAAAAAAAATATTTTTTAAAATGAGAATTTATTTCAAATGGTAAAACTGTTAAAATATTTATAAAATGTAGCAAAATTTTAGAATTTATTGATAGTTCTAAAATTTTACTATATTTTGTAAATATTTTAGTTTATTTTTCTATATTTTAAAATAATCTTTTTAAAATTTAAAGGAGGAGTTTAAAATACTGATTACTTTTTTCTTAATAAAAATGGTTAATGTTTTGTTTAAAAAATACTTTTGAACTTAAATTTTTTTAAAAAAATATCCTTAAACGTAAATAAAGGTTAAAAAATATCACACCTGTTAATATATAAACCAAAACTATTAATATCTCAAAACTTTCAAAAGATTATTAGTACCCTTATCTTAAAAGGAAAGTTAAAAAATGTTGTAACTATTTATCTGTACCTCATCACTCCATCTTCCATTTTCTCTCACTGTTTATCTCTACACCCTATTATCTCCCTCTAATTGTTTGTTTACACCCTGTTGGGGTTGATGCCCTAAATCTCGTGGTTACTGTAGTTTATAATTGTAATGTACATATAATTTTATTTGTTTAATAAAATATGAGATGTTTTATTTATCTTTTAGTAGCATTAACCCACAAAACCAATAAACTAACATGTAAGGTTATCTCTTGTAACTTAAACATGTATGTAGAGACATATAAGTGGATGGTGTTTAAATGATAACCTAAATGGTCTGTAGTAAATGGATAAGGCATCCTGGTGACAATACAAATACGACCTGCTTTATAAATGTGTTACAATTGTTGTAAAGTGCTACAAATGATCTGATCTTAATCATTCATGTAGAGACATGTGAGGGGAGTTGTTCTATACAAAGGGATTTCTATAAGATCGGGCCACGAAATGAATAGTCTCATTATATAACATCGTTAATAATGGAGACATGACCTGAATCCTGAGTGAGTTGTGAACTCCTGCTTATGAAGGCAATAATTTGATTTGTATGGATGAGAGTGTCCAAATCGCCGACTCAATAAGCCTACCATTTTGGGGATTCGTCTGATTGCGGAGCTGGAAACACAGCTACACAAGATGGAATTCACTCTTTCCCTAATGTCGGAGTAAGTAGATAAATTACTCCCCTAAAGACTGATTCTGGGGCTTGAATAATGTGGCGTCACATGCTCTCTTGGTCCAAGAAGGATTTGGTCATAGTTGGACTATGATTTATTGTTCATTAGAGGGATCAATGATACTTAAGAAGTTAGATGTAACTACATGGGCAAAACGGTAATTTTAGCCCAACTGTACTTATGAGCAATTTGTGAAGGGTTATTTGACTGATTATATCCAATGGACACAGAAATATATCTGTAGTGTGAAGAGAGCAGTTGTCAGTCTTTAGTGGAGTGATTGACTGTTAATGGATGTTGAATAATTTAATTAAAGGAGTTTAATTAATTATTCAAATACCATTGAAGTTTCAATCTACAGGTTTATAAAGCCCCCTCTATAACTCAACAGAGATTATTGAGAATCAATTTTGGATTAATTTGAATTGTTCAAATTAATTGAGAAAATTAATTATATGTGATATAATCAACTTAACTTAATTATATATGATATAATTAATATAATGTATTTGATACATTATAATATAAAATTAATTTTGAGAGAAATTAAATATTTGAATATGATTCAAATATTAACTGTATGGATTAGTTTCATATAATTAAATTTAGTATAAAGTTGTTATATTAAATACCACAAATGATTGAGAAAAAACAAACTATAGGTTATGTTGTATTTGATACAATATAAAAACTATAGGTTATGTGCTATATATCATATAACATTTATATATAAATTTAAATTAATTTTAATTTAATTATAATTTTCAAAATTAAAGGGAGGGAAATAACTTCCCTCCCCTTAATTCTCTTTCAGTTTATCATGTGGTGAGTGGCCAGTTTTACGAGAGATTCATCTTCTTCAAAAAATTACAGTGCATGTTGACGTTCTCTCTGTCATTCCTAGAAACCTCTCCTACTCTCAGTCTCTCTCCATCTTTCCCAAAAGAAATCTCAGAGCCCACACACCCTTGAGGATTCTCAACTCCCAAAGAGAATATAAAAGGCTCTCTTGTGAAGGTGTCCCTTGGTTTTTACTGTTTGTTTCTGGGAGTTCGTGGTTCGAATTGTTTGTGATTGGAATGAAGGATTTCGTAAAGTTTTTCGGTTCTTCAAGGGTAAGTCTTCTCTAATCCTTCTTCCTCCTCTAATCCTTCAATTGCATGATGTAAAATTTCTGTAATTTGCATAATTGTGTTATGTAAATTTTTTTTTATGTGTAAATCTAAAAATTGGGACGATCCCGCTTCTGCAGTGGACCTCACTGTTCCTTCACACCCCATTACCTTCTATCTTCCATCTACTCTCACTCTCCTGCAATCTATGACCTAACATTTCTCTATTTTCTCTATTTTTTCTCTCTTCTTAATATCTGTCTTGTTAACTATTTGACCTTTGTTTATCTCATTAAAAAACAAAGAAAAAAAAAAGAATTACCCCTTAAGTTAAGGTATATAGATTATAAAAAAGAGAGAGTGAGAATATGGAAAGCACCAAGGGAACCCTTGATCTTATATATTTTAATAAGGTTGTAGTTAGTAGTTGAGTATATGTTAATAGTTAAATACGTTCTTTTTGTATTTGGTTATTTATCGATTTTGTAAGTTTTAAGGGGAGATTTTGATTTTTAATTTTGTGATATTTTGTGGAATCTTATGCTTTAACTTGAAGTTTTGATTTATATTTTGTTAGAAGTTCTGTGTGAGAATTGAAAAACTGGGAGAAAAATAAAAGTATTTATAGGAAAAAAAAATTGATACCTATATAAGTTTAAGGGTATTTTGAAACTTTTGAAAGTTCAAAAATATTTTTGACACAAAGTACAAAGTGTAGGGGTATTTTATATAATTTAACCTTATTTAAAATTAGTTATCTAAAAGTTAATATCAAATACTTGAGTGAGCATTAGTAAAAATTTGAAATTAAGAGCATAAATATGCCAAAAGTATTCAAATCAATTTTATTCCCCTTTTCACCTTTCTTCTTCTTCCAACAAAATTAGTTTCAGAGGTCGAACCTTTAAAGAACTTCTTAGAGGACGAGGCAACATTTGCCTCTCCTCTTCTGTTCCTTGACTTTCATTAAAGACTGGAAAGTCTATAGCTCTTAGAGCAAGGTGGTCAGATCATAGTTAATCCTGTTCATAACAGCATTGCTACGGAACTATAGAAAACTTTCAGGTAAAGTTTTCAGGATGAAACTAATCTGACTGGTCTCATCAATGATAAACTCATTCATCTCTGCCATGTTAAAGTGAACCATCATGTTGAGAACGTGTTATTGAACAGATGCCCCTTCTTGCATACGGGTATTAAAGATGTATTTAAGAGCGTCATGCCTGAGCTGAGCGGACGATTGTCCAAACATTCCTCACAGGGCTCCATGATCTCACGAGCAGTGAGCATGAGCTCATGCTTCTTGGCCAAGACTTTAGAAATACTTGCTAAGATATATGCTCGGGCTTTTTATTTGCCCGTACCCAATGTTCGTATGCCTCCCAAACGTTTTGAGCAAAATTTTGAGCTGGTACTGGAGGACATTCCTCCAACATGACAAATCTTAGATCATCAATAATTAGAACTGTATTAATCGTGTTTTCCAGGTGATGTAATTATTGCTTGTTAACTTATCAGTGACAAGCATGTTTAATGTATCAGAAGTCATATTGAAATGAAGCCATTAGTTTATTTTGCTAACTATGGAGATTGACCCATAAGGTTGGCCATGAAGTCATTAGTTAATTTAATTAAGTATGGAGATCAACCTATAGGGTCGGCCATGGAACTATTAGTTAATTTAGCTAAGTGTGGAGACAACTCATAAGGTCAACCATAAAATCATAAGTTTATTTGATTAAGTTTGGAGACCAACATATGGGGTTGACCATGAAGACATATGTTTATTTCGTTAAGTAAGAAAACTAACTCATAAGGTTGACCATAAAGTCTATAAGTTTATTTAGCTTAGTATGAGACTGTCCTAATAGGTTAGCCATGATACAAGAGTTCATTGGATGACCACAACAAAGTTAAGGAACCTTAGCTAAATAGACCAGAACTCCTAATCCAAGAATAAGTTGAAGGTATGCTTACAAGACTTCGATTAGGAGTGGAGGGAAACTGTTGTGGTATAAAAAATGGTTAAATGTTTTACTCTACAAGGATGGCCAAATATAATAGGTCATTATAAGAGATGAGATTATTTGTAATGGCCAAAATAAGTTAGTAACAACTATAATAGCTAAATTTAAAGGGGTCGAATCTCTAATAGAAGCATTTGATCGCTTTTGTTTTGGAAGGATGAAAGATATAGAAAAATTAAGAAATAAAAAATAGACATCATCATGCTGTGAATTGGTGGGAGTGCTCTTCTGAAAGGGTTAGGGGACTGAGAGGGAAAAAGAATTTCTCATGAGAGGACCTTTCTTCTATATAATTAATTGAGAAGGAGAGAGTGTAGATCATTCCATATTCTTCAGCCTACCTCTGTGAAATAATAAATCCCCAGCATTTCATGAGAGAGGGGAAAAACCTCCAAACCTTCAAACCACCCACTTTCCCTCTCCCCTTCATTAAGGAGAGTGATTTTAATTAATTAATAATCAATTTATTATTTTATTTAATTAATATAAGATTAATATTCAATTAAATATCTCATATTTAATTAAATAAATATTAGAATCATATTCAAATATATATTTCTCTCATATATTAACTTTTAACCTATAGTTTTAATATGAATGAGATTCATATTAATTTATTATTTGAATCACATTCAAACATATTTATTCTCCCATATTATATAGTTTATATTTCAAATTATTCTTTCAAAACCTTGGTCCTTGTTGATCCGTTTTGAGCTAGTAACAGGATCTAATGGACCTACAAATTAAAAGCTCAAATGATCTGAGATTAATTAATTAAACTCTTCAATTAATTAACCAACATTCATTAACTATGGGACCAATCATTATATACCCGTAGTTGAACTCTTACGCATTCTGGGACAAGTTGTGTCCATAGATATAATTGTTACATGTACGTCAATCCTTCATGATTGTTTGTAATTATAACTGGAGCAAATGTCTACTTTACCCTTGTAATTACCTCTGTATCCTTTAAGTATCACAGATTTTCTAATGAACAATTTGTTTATAGTTCAACCATAAACCAAGTTCCTCTGGGCCAATGAGAGAGTGAGACCCATTTTTTAAGTCTTAGAGTCAGCACTTAAGGGAACTACTCATCTATTATTACCCTATACAGGAAGGAGTAAATTTTATATTGTGAACTTATGTTCCCAACTCCCTATTCAATCAAATATCCAAAATGGTAGGCTTATTGAGTCGGCATCTCGAGCCACTCTCACCCATGAAAATTAAAAGATGAGTCTTCAAGGGTAGGAGTTCATAACTCACTCAGGATTAAAGTCGAGTTACTTGTGATCATCATGTGAAATATTAATCTCTTCAATTAATGGATTTTCAAAGAGAGATTAATTATTTTGCGGCCCATTCTTATACAAAATCTTTGTATAGGATAGTTCCACCCCATGTCTTCACATGAACGATTTGGATTATATCGTATGTAACACTTACAAAGTGTGTCGTATTCATAGTGTTACTGTTGGAGTTAATGTCCTAAATCTCATATGTCTTGTAGTTTGTAAATACAAATCACATAACTAATAAAATAAGAGATATTTTATTGACGTTTAGACTGAATTAATCAATCCAATAAACTAAGATCCAAGGTTATTTTATGAAACTTAAACATGTATGTGGAGACATATGAGTGGATCATATTTAAGTGATAACGTAAATGGTATGTAGTAGATGGATAAGGCTGGGTACCTTATCCTGGTGACACTACGAATATGACCCGCTTTATAGATGTTACAATTGTTGTAAAGTGCTACAAATGATCCTGATCGTTCATGTGGAGATATGCGAGCAGGGATATTCTATACAAAGAGTTTGCATAATATCAGACCATGAAATTGAAGGAAATCAAACACAAGGATTTCCATGAGCAGTAGAAGGGATCGTTCCAAATTCTATTCGAACTAAACACAAATAAATACAGTCTAAAAATGGAAACTAACAGGTCATGCAAATACATAAATTATAACATGCTAAACGATGATACAAGGGATAGAGGATGCATACCTTTGAAGAAACATTCTTCAAGAATCCCTCGATCAATCTATAAGCGTCCAAGAATAGCACATTCGAACACACGAACAATGAACACAACCTCCATGAACTCAGTCAAGTCTAACTCGATCCACGAACTAAGTGACAACTACCACAATGGTTACCTTGGTATTCTCGGTATGAGAATCCAGGAGTCGTGGGCTCTGTTTGATCTTGGCTTGAGAAAGAGACTAGAGGCCTGCAATTGAGCAAGTGTGATATAGGAAGCTAGTCTATCGTATAGATGATGTGCTTGATCGTTTAGTAAATGGTAGCCTATCGTATAGACTTAGCCACCTGATTGTGTAGTAACGATCAACTGAGTGACTATCGTATAGTCAAAGCTGCACGATCGTTTAGTCTCTGTCAACGCTATCGCTTAGTGAAATTCTTTCACTTGATAGCTTATCCGTGAGTACTTTCCGAATGAAGTAACTTTTTAAATTTAGGAAAACAATTTTCCTTTTATCTCATGGTTACCATAAAACTACCAATAACCTCCCAATCAATTGGTTATTAGAGAAAAAGAATTAATTATCATATAATTAATATATTATAAATAAATATGATAACCAACTTATCATATTACATTTATAACCTATAGTTTTAATATTTCATCTCATGAAACATATAAACTATAGTTCTTTTTCTATTTTATGGTACTTAATGTCAATCATATTTACATTAATTCCTCCACTTGATGTATCTCATACATCATACCAATTATATCATATATAATTGAATTTCCTCTTGTTAATTTGAACACTTCAAATCAACCCCAAAATTTGATTCTCAACTTGAATCCATTGAGCTACCAAGGGGACATTATGAACCTGTAGCTTGAAGCTCTAATAGTACATGAATAACTGACCAAACTCTTTAGTCACGAGATCCACCATCCTTTAATTATCGGGCACTCCATTAAAGACCGATAGCTGCACTCTTCTCACTACAGATATATTTCTGTGTCCACATCAATCAATCAACAGTGCGATAACCCTTCACAGATCGCTCGTAAGTATAGTTGGGCCAATTTACCATTTTTCCCTGTAGTTACATCTAAATTTTTAAGTACCATTGATTCTTTTAATGAACAATAAGTCATAGTCCTACTATGACTGGGTCATCTCTTCCAAAGAGAGGATGTGGCCATTATATTAAAAACCCGGAATTAGCCCTTAAGGGAGCAATCTATCTACTTATCCCTGCTTCGGGGAAGGAGTGAATTCCATCTTGTGTAACTGAGTTCCCATCTTCCCAATCAGATAAATCCCCAAAAAGGTAGGCTTGTTGAGTTGACAATCTGGCCACTCTCACCCATACTAATCAACGGACCGCCCTCATAGGCAGGAGTTCCCAAAATACTCAGGATTAAGGTCATGTCACCTATGGTCGTTTTAGTGAGATGTAAGTCTTAATTATCAACGTCATTATATAAAGAGACGAATCATCTCGTGGTCTGGTCTTATGCAAACTCTTTGTATAGGACACCCCCGCTCGCATGTCTCTACATGAATGGTCAGGATCAGACCATCTATAGTAGTTCACAACACTTGTAAACCTCTACAATGTGGGTCGTATCTGTAGTATCATTAGGATAAGGTATCCCTCCTTTATCCTTATACTACAGACCATTTAGGTTATTACTTAAGGCATGATTCACTTGTATATCTCATATACATGCTTAAGTTCATATACAATAACCATGGATCTTCGTTTATTGGATATGAGTAAATGTAAATAAAACAACTCTTATTTTATTGATAACAATGTGTACAAAGTTTACAAACTACGAGACTATGGTCAAGAAACTAATAGTGACATCTTTTGCTATTACACGTCAAGTGGTCAACGTGAAGAAAGTGGTCACATGGAATAGTTTGTAAACTCAATATCTAATAAGTTTCTCGCTCTCGTGGAGTCTGGAACAGCAACCTCTCGCTGCCGCTTAGAATGCCAACCTAATTGTCTAGTGGATCATCTAGTCAATCACGAACAACCTTCTTCATGAACAAGCAGCCTCACGGACACCACCACTCAGTAACCTTGGTATTCTCGGAGTGAGAGTCCAAGAGGTGTGGGCTTTGTTAGATTTGGTAGTGGGAATGAGGAAGCTACGACCGAACTCAATGACCAAGTAAGTGAGAGAGTATTATATCTATCATATAGACTTTGTGCTTGATCGTTTAGAAAAGTTTCAGCAGGTACAAGATTGTTTAGGTAATCAGGTGTGATCGTTTACACGATCGTTTAGTGAAACTTGCTTAGGTAATTGAAGTGGAAGATTTTTTCTCAAAGATTCTTCTTCTCTACAAAGGTGCCGATAGGTAAGTTTCATCAGTAGAGGTTCATACGGATTATTTATGAGAATTTCGTAGAGATATCGACTACTTCTTTTAAGGTAGTGTGTGAGAGAAAGCCCGGGTGCTGTCGGCGGAAGACTGGCCTACAAACTGGATTTTTATTTTTCCTTTTTTATGAACAAGAAACACCTTTCTTCATTTTGAATTCTCTAGATGAACAAGACTATTATTAAGTTTAGGGCACATCAATCTCAATATCTATCCATGTCGGCCTTACTCATGGAAGTAGATCTTGCTGTGAAAACCTCAACTTCTGAACGAGGATTCATGCCAAATCAAAATAGTAAATTCAACCAACAAGGCTTCCAACGTTCACAACGGAAAGCTAAAAATTCCCAAGGCACTTAGGGCATACAACCACAATAGAAGAGCCAAACATTCACATATCCTAATTGCAGAAATTGTGAAAAACACCATCAGGGGCAATGTCTTCAGAACTTAGGAGTGTGTTTCAATTGTGGCTAGACGGGTCACTATGCAAAGGCTTCCCAAAGCTCGTCACCTAAGTATCAACTGCCCAGACCACCCAGTCTACCAGTAACAAGGTTACCCAGAAGCAGAAAGGATGAGTGTTTGCTATTACACGTCAAGAGGCGGAGAATCAAGATGCACTTGTATGTCACCACATACATGCTTGAGTCACATACAGATAACAAGGGATTTTATGTTTATTGGTTTGTGGTAAAGCAAATAAAATAATTAACCGAGCAAAATACAAGATGTGAAGTAAATATCATATATTAACAACACAAGTGTTCGTATATACTGTTTACAAACTATAGAACACGAGACTTTAGGGCATCAACCCCAACAATCTCCCACTTGTCCTAAAGCGAAGTGGGGTGTACAATAAACTTAGTACAAAACAATAAATTAGGGCATAAAAGCGGGTAGGAGTGAATTCCCTCTTGCACCCTATGTCCCTAGCTATCTATCCAGTCTCACCCCTGAAATGGCAGTCATATTGAGCCGGCGCTGTTACAAAGAAAACTTATTAATTTATGAACAAGACGCATAATTTAATTTTGTTAATACAATAAATAAAACACTTTTCATCACTAATACATACCATATGTTAAGTTCCATTTGACTATCTTTTTTAACAACATTGTTTTTTGGGCAAAATACATTTTTGGTCCCTAAGGCTTCAAGTAGGTATCTATTTGGTCCTTAAAGGTTTTATATAAATATTTTTAGTCCTTAAATTTGAATAATGGTTCTAAATAGTCCCTAGATCCATTTGAACTGTTAGTTGACTTAACAGTTCGCTGATTGGACTAATAAATGATGATGTGTACTTGTCTACTTGTCAAATTTTATTCTAAAATTAGATTTTATTAGGTTAAAATGTTAGATGGTTTAAAAAGATAAGAAAATAGAAAAAGAAGAAATAAATCTTTTAGTTTCTTGTACTTTTACGTTGAAGACTAGCAGATGCGATATGGAGAATCTGAACCGACAAAATTCTTTGAATTATAATCTATAATAGTCTTGTTCACAAAGTTTACAAACTACGAGACTCTGGCCGAAATGTATGTGTACAAAGTTTACAAACTGGATTACTAATTTAAGAATTATTCGATCTATAATTTATGTTGTGAAACTTTTGGGGTTTATTTCCTAATAATTGTGATTATATATTATGTTTTTCTTGACTATCATTTCACTTTGGTTGGGTAAGTCCGAGTTATACCCACCATAAAAGGAGCACAATTTGAGAACAATTCGGGAAGCTCTGCTTCCTTATGAAGTATGATTTGAATTAAAAACTTATCCTCTTCCTTTTCCTTTTGGTTACTCTACACACAATTCTAATGAACTTATGATGACCTTCTTTCATCCTTTTTCACCTCAAACAGTGTAGGCAAGCTAAAATTTCATATACCAGAAAGTTCATGGCAGATATTTGCTTTCAATATGATGAAAAAGCTGTCATAAGAGAGAAGTTTAATTTTGGGCAATTCCCAATAATGTTGAAGGTTTGTGCTCCATGCTTTGGTTTCATTTGTTTATGTCATCTCTATAATTATTATTACTAAATGATGCTATCTTGACCTTTTGTGTCAAAGTTCGTCCACATAGGTACAAAACTCCTCTTCAGGCTTCATAAGTATCTTTTGAAATGTGGGATGTAATTGAGAAAAAAAACTATTTAATAAGTTTTTAATTCAATTACAAATTTGGTCCTTATAGATTGAAAAAAGTTAGAATTTAGACCGTATAATTTATAATTAAAATTTAGTTCATAAATTTCATAAAATTTTAATAAATAATCCTTATAGTGTGTGTTAAATTGTAAAGATACTCATGTGTTAGGATATTCATATGTTAGGTTGAGATTTGTTAGAATGTTTGTTAGGAGATCTTTAGGATCTGTTAGCTATTTTTAGTACTTGCATATTGATAACTTGTAGAAATACAAGTTATTTATACTGCTTTATTTAGATATTGCGGCCAAAAGAAAGAAAAGTTGCGTCAATTGTATGGAAATTAGCTAAAAAATGTGAGAATTAAAAATTGTCGGCAATATACCTACTGACACCATTGCGATGGTAGAAAAGAATATTTCAAGTCTGTTTTGCAGGAAATCAAATCACCGTATGCATTCATGGTTTAAGATAGAAGAATAACGCATCTACGTCGCATTGCGCCCATCATTCAGGAATGAATAGACGATCAACGTAATGACGGCGCATGTGACAATCGATCAAGAGCTAAGCGATTACCCCAACCTCAACCGCATGCGGGCAAATGATCGAAGATGCAAAAGAGCAACGCAATTGCGGAGGATCTTGGCAAGTGTACAGCTGACCGTTGTGCATTTCTGATGGGATTGATTGCGTAACAGAAGGAATATTCATTCCACCATTTTCGGGATTGCCATAACAATAAAGTGGGGACCATATGCAAAGAGTCAAAGCTTCGTCTATAAATAGCTCTAGCCATTGCACTGAAAAGATATGCTTGAATACAGAGAAAAATGTATATACTGGTCTGAGAGAGAGACTAGTCTGAAAAGCCTGATCGAAGAAGATCCGGAAAGATTTAAGAGACAAGGCCGAGAGGTGAGTCTTAGGAAAAATCCTTTCAATCCCTGCCATTGAAGCTCTGTACCAAGGTCACTTCTACCAGACGAGCAAGCCTGAGAGGGAAGTGCTTCTCTTCATCCATTCCATATGCCGGCAAGTAAATCCACCGTCCAGATCTGTGTCAAGACGTTAGCACATTGTTGTATTTGTTTCTATATCTTTATAATCAATTGTATTCATCTTCTTAGTCTATCATTCGCACCATGTATCAGACGCTAAATATTAGTATTGAATGTCATGATCATTTTCATCTCCATCTTTCTGTCTATTTCCGTTCCTCCATTAATCGCTTTCTCCATGATGTTTCCTTAATCCCTTGGTAATTAGCATGAATCTAACAAGTACATTAATCTGTGTTAAGAAAATAAACATGTTTAGCTAAAGCATGCTTGGCAGCATCTTCACCGGTGACAGGAGTGAAGAAGCTATTCCGCATAGTGACAGTAGGTTGGAAGAATGCGTTATCTAAAGCGAGAAGTACTTCCAGAGATGGAAGCAACCTTGCGTTCATCACATTCGTCCCTGTTTCACTACAGAGATGTAGGAACACGGCCGATCATCGAGAGGTGTACGCCAAGAGAAAGCGGAACCGTAGTTATACCTTTAACGCAATTAATAACTTGCGATGTTTATGCTAGTTATCTTTTCTCTTTCTAATTCACCCATAAAGATTTGCCATCGCATACCACGATCATTTGTATAAACTTCACAGTCAGTCTCGAACTCAACATCATGTATATCATGTATCTTGTATCTTGCCTGTCTTTATCTAAGGAAATTCCATTTTTATGTCATCAAGTTTATGGCACTGTTCCGGTGGCATGAGCTTGTATGATGATAAAGACACTATAAAATTTCCTTTACAAGTTTATGGCGCCATTCCGGTGGCATGAGCTTGTATGATGATAAAGACAAGAAAAGATAAATTTTATGTTTATAAGTTTATGGCGCCGTTGCCGGGGACATGGACTTGTTCATTCATTCACATTCATAGTTGTCCACATGCTTAAAGATAAAATTTGCCTTACAAGTTTATGGCGCCGTTGCCGAGGACATGAGCTTGTATGATGATAAAAACTAAAGACATTAATAAAATTTGCATGTCATATATCTATTTATACTTGTACTCTACTCTTTTGAAACATAGAATACATACAGAAATTATTCATTCAAGTCTTGTTTTCAACGTGGTATCAGTGCCCTGCTAGTTTTTTTTCCCTTCTCTTCGGCCATTGTTTTCGTCAACCCTGTAGTAGACAACAACAACTCTTCTTCTGTTAAGCAACCAACCAGATTGAACATAAACCATCGTCTAGATCTTCTTCTGTTTTGTTCCCTTTTTTTTCATACCATTTCGTTTTTCATCTACACTCAACCATATTGAACATGTTGTCCATTGAAGAGATCATACCTCTGTCGTCCACCCCGATCTTTTTGATCTTCGTTCGTTTCATTCAGATCTCCATCCAGTTCGGTCCATGCATCGTCCCAGATCTCCGCTCGTTCCTACATCTCCGTTCATTCCAACAGTTTTTTTTTGTCCTTATTGCTGAGTCATGAAGACAAGCCAGGCGGTGAGCCGAGTCGATATGGGGAAACCGAGTTGAGTCGCGTCGAGCCAAGTACGTTGAGTCATACCGAGCCGAGCCCTGCTGGTTTTTTTTCCTTGTTGTTTCTATCTATTTCTGTCTGTCTGACTGTTACTGTTGGATTTTCCTTGTTATAATGGGAAAAAATGACATCTTTTGTCCTATCAGAATAATCCTTGATGACACCAACTACATTAACTAGGCCTATCAAATGAAGAGCTTCCTGATTGGTCATAAACTATGGTGAGTTGTGGCAGGTGATGTCGCTAAACCCGTCAAAGGAGCTACTGAAGAAAATAGTAAGTTTGTGGACAGACTAGAAGACTTGGACAACAAGAATCATCAAATAAGACCGTGAATTTCTTTGTAATAGTAATTCCACGTCATCTCTATATAACATGTCCTAATGCCTCAGGAGACTTATGTACAATACATGAAAAAACAGTACAATATACAATAAACTAGGGCATACTCTATACTCCAATATCATCTCCCACTTACCCTAGACAAGATGTCGCATGTCCCGTAGACCTAGACTCTTCAGATGACTCTCGAACACTTTAACCGTGAGGGCCTTTATAAACGGATCAGCAACATTGTGTGATGACATGCAGAAATTCATGTCATCTTAGGCCTTTTAATTAGAATTATGAAGGTTGTTAGGCAGAATATGCGCCAATCGTGTTAGGAATTCATGTGAAAAAGAGTTTGTGTCAATCAACATGTCGAATATCAGCTAACCCATTATTTTGCGTTAATTATGTGCTCAATGGTTTTTTTTTGTAGCTAACGCAGGAAATGAACGCAAATGCGGAAACTGGACCATCACATAGATGACCGCATGTGGAGAAACACTCCATCACAAGGCAAATGCATCGATCAACGCATGGATGTTGTGGTAATCAATCGTATGCATTCATCGCATGAGAGTTGTGCTCGTCAAGCGATTGCGGTCATCATGTAGAGTTGCGGTGTTAAGCGAATGCGGCCATTGAATGATTGCGGCAACGCGACAATGCATTCTAATGGGATCAACGCAAGGTAGGTGGAATGAACGCATCAATGCATCTACCTCGAGAAAATCCAAAGCTGATGCTGACATTTCACCTACTGCGCCATTGGTGGCAGAGGTTCAGAAAGGACTAATGCGCTGAATGTCAGACTCAGAGTAGTCTAATTAATGCTGTCGGCGATCCAAACTCTATAAATAGAAGCTGATGAGAAAAATTCAAAATCATTCGGGGTAGGATCCTTATGAACCGGGTACTTTCCCTGTGATCCAGACAAATTGCGTGAGAAGATGGCTAAGAGTTCTTCACCTCCTTCATCCATTCCGAGTGATGACCGGAGTCCTCAACCGGAGCTAGACCTTGAGAGAGTCAGCTCTTCCGCCCATCCATGGCACCACTGGAAGCCTTGACGCACATCCACTGGAAGCAATGTTTTGCTTCCAGCCGGTCATTTCTTTTTCCTTTCTTTTCCTAAATTTTATTGTATGACATTTTGAATTAAGGAATTAATACAATTTGTTTTCAATGCATTTCTCTATTCCTTCGACTCCATCTCCATCTTCTTGCTTAGAATCTTTACTTTCATTGCAGCACCTAGTGGGAGTGCTTGGGTATTTCATACTTAGTCATATGGATTAGGAGTATGAAACATGTAGCAACCCACCGAGAGGTGTGCATTGCGCGAGTATGTGAGTAATCTTATTTGCTTAGTGTGAAGTTGCTACAATTCTTGTCTATAGGCTAACGCATTGCTTGTCTATGAGTGAAGTCAGCAACAATCAACTGCCCGAAAGGGTAAGTGGTTGGACGCATTAAGCAAGGTATGCATTGTTCACTAGGGATAGTAATAATCTTAGGTCAGCAAAGTTTATGTGATTGTCTTGTATTATGTATGCTTCATTTTCCATTAGCGATACTCGGAAGGGTAGTCTAAGGACAGGATTTAGGCTTGGGAAGGTCAGGTCAGAATCTAGACTCGGGAGGGTCAGATTAGAAAAGATAATACAAGAGATAGGCACTTAGGAATGAGCACTATTTGTTATTAACGCATCGCATGCATCTTAGAGATAAGATACAGTTGAATGCGACCACCTTGCTTTCATGCATTTTGCATCATCGCATAGGACAAAAGTAGAGACTTAGGAATAAGCTCTATGGACACTTTTGCATTCAACACATGCGTCCTAGAATTAGGAGCACCGCATTTTCATTGGAAAATGACTTGTCGTGTATGGTTGTAACATGATTGCATAGTCTGACGTTGACTAAGGTTGTCCTTGCGGTCACTCTTAAGGGTTGCAATGAAAACATCTCTGCATTTTATCTATTTTCCCATTCATTTATTTCATGTCAAGGTTTGTCGCATCTCTACCTTTCATGCATATTCTCATTGCATGGTCTGTTAGATAGGAGTAGGAGTAGGATTAACGTAGCAACATCCCCTCCATTCTTTTATTCAACCGTCGCATGCACATCATCGCAAACACATAGCTACAAGTCCCTGTGTTCGACCTTGGATTACTCGAGAAACTTGCTTCATGTTATACTTGGCGTGAACGCAAGAAAACTTGTGTCAGGATGCATGGTCATCGCATACATTGTTGGCGCATTTTCATTCCAACGCATGACCATTGACTCATGACTATCAACACATATCTTAGGAACATGCATCGTATAACGCATCCACGAGATTTTGGTTGTTGAGTAAAATTGACCTCTAATCTTTCGTGCATCAAGTTTTTGGCACCGTTGTCGGGGACTTGACAGCTAAATGTTTGTTAATTTTTGTGTCTCTATGAGCAAACTTTTTATCTTAGGTGTATTGAAGCTTGTGCGACTAGATTGCAAACAACATTGAAGTGTAGGCAATGCACTGAAAGCCAATGTTGACCCCAAGGTAGGAGGGCAATCAGTCGCAAAAGAGCCGAAGACAGTTCTAAGGTCATGGTGGCCAACATGTGCCCAACAATTGCCGGAAGTTCCAATGGTCAAGGCAACTTGACCCAAGCAGTTGAGAGCCATCTCCTGCATGGAAGACTCCTTGTGGTGACAACAATCTTACTTTTCCAGGGACATCTTCCACTCTTATCTTTACTTTTCTTTCTTAGTATAGGTTATTTTTATTTTCATTGTTATTTTGGATATATGGCTGCTTTCTTGGATGTGGTAGGTTTGCTCTTGTAGGTGCAACAATAAGTCTCCTCGATTCGTAGATCAACTGAAGAATTCCTTTCACCCTTCAACGCATGGCTTCAATCGCATGGATTCCAACGCATGAGCGCATGCATTGTTCTGCCTAAGGTCTTTTCTTGTTATCTTGCATGCCTTATCCTTTTGAAATTCTCTTTTTCCCGATTGCGCTGTTTTGCGATGTTTCTATGATGGTAAGTATAATTCACCGCATCTTCTAACTAATCAATGCAAGGCATTCTTTACTTTTATTAGCTTCTTCAAATTTTGAAAGTCTTAAGTTTTATTTTGCGCAAACCCTTGTTCAAACATTTATTATCGCATTCTTGTAATTTTGTTTTTAGCTTTGCGGTGAGAACGCTACCAACCTCTAAGTTTGAGGGTGGCAACGGTCTCGGAAAATTGCATTCATTATATTGCGATCATTTGGAAAAAAAAAAAAGTTGAAGTGAGATTTTGGGAATAATAACTCTACGGTCAATGCAATGGGGAAATCCATGTTGATAAGAGTTAAGCTGTGAAAGGCACTTGCTCGAAGTTGGATGTCCGCATGACACATATGGGGGCAAGCCAAAACGAAGGCAAGTCGCCAAGATCAGCGCATAAGGGCAACTTCTTTGTTCGGCGCAAGCCAAAACAAACAAGACAAGAGTTGAGTTGAATATGGAATGCAACCGAAGTTGGATGCCCGCATGACACACGTGGGGGTAAGCCAAAATGAAAGGCGTAACCAGGTTCAATGCCGCATTTGAATAAGTCATCGTAAAGTTTTGAATTATTTTAACGAACGCATTCTCAAAAGCTAAACACAAAGTTGCGGTGAATGAATAAAAGTTTTTAAGCAAAGGCTTGCCGGATTTAACTTAGAAAAGATCTTTTTGAAGAAGCAGCCAAGTAGAGGAGAGCATTGCGGTGATGGTCAAAAGTATGTGTAAATTATATTCTGAGAAGCTGGTCATCGCAAAGGAAAACATGAAGGCGAGTTAGAATTTCTTGAGTATAACGCATGCTTGAGGACAAGCACGATTTTAAGTTTGGGGGTGTGATGACATGCAGAAATGCATGTCATCTTAGGCCTTTTACTTAGAATTATGAAGGTTATTAGGCAGAATATGCGTCAATTGTGTTAGGAATTCACGTGAAAAAGAGTTTGCATTGATCAACATGTCGAATCTCAGCTAACCCGTTATTTTGCGTTAATTATGGGTTCAATATTCTATTTTTGTAGCTAACGTAGGAAATAAATGCAAACGCGGAAACCAAACCATCACATAGACGACCGCATGTGGAGAAACACTCCATCACAAGGTAAACGCATCGATCAACGCATGGATGTTGTGGTAATTAGCCGTATGCGTCCATCGTATGGGAGTTGTGCTCGTCAAGCGATTGCGGTCATCATGTAGAGTTGCGGTGTTAAGCGAATGCGGCTATTGAATGATTGCGGCTACACGACAACGCATTCTAATGGGATCAACGCAAGGTAGGTGGAATGAACGCATCAATGTATCTACCTCGAGAAAATCCAAAGCTGATGCTGACATTTCACCTACCGCGCCGTTGGTGGTAGAGGTTCAGAAAGGACTAATGCGCCGAACGTCAGACTCAGAGTAGTCCAATTAATGCTGTCGGCGATCCAAACTCTATAAATAGAAGCTGATGAACAAAATTCAAAATCATCCGGGGACGGATCCTAGTGAACTGGGGACTTTCCCCGTGATCCAGACAAACTGCGTGAGAAGATGGCTGAGAGTTCTTTACCTCCTTCATCCATTCTGAGTGATGACTGGAGCCCTCAACCGGAGCTAGACCTCGAGAGAGTCAGCTCCTCCGCCCATCCATGGCACCACTGGAAGCCTTGACGCACATCCGCTGGAAGCAAAGTTTTGCTTCTAGCCGGTCATTTCTTTTCCCTTTCTTTTCCTAAATTTTATTGTATGACATTTTGAATTAAGGAATTAATACAATTTGTTTTCAATGCATTTCTCTATTCTTTCGACTCCATCTCCATCTTCTTGCTTAGCATCTTTACTTTCATTGCAACACCTAGTGGGAGTGCTTGGGTATTGCATACTTAGTCATGTGGATTAGGAGTATGAAGCATGTAGCAACCCACCGAGAGGTGTGCGTGGCGCGAGTATGTGAGTAATCTTATTTGCTTAGTGTGAAGTTGCTACAATTCTTGTCTATAGGCTAACGCATTTCTTGTCTATGAGTGAAGTCAGCAACAATCAACTATCTGAGAGGGTAAGTGGTTGGACGCATTAAGCAAGGTATGCATTGTTCACTAGGGATAGTAACAATCTTAGGTAGCAAAGTTTATGCGATTGTCTTGTATTATATATGCTTCATTCGTCCATTAGGGATACTCGAAAGGGTAGTCTAAGGACAGAATCTAGGCTTGGGAAGGTCAGGTTAGAATCTAGGCTCGGGAGGGTCAGATTAGAACACATAATACAAGAGATAGGCACTTAGGAATGAGCACTATTTGTTATTAACGCATCGCATGCACCCTAGAGATAGGATACGATTGTATGCGGTCACCTTGCTTTCATGCATTTTGCATCATCGCATAGGACAAAAGTAGATACTTAGGAATAAGCTCTATGGACACTTTTGCATTTAACACATGTGTCCTAGAATTAGGAGCACCATATTTTCATTAGAAAATGACTTGCCGTGTATAGTTGTAACATGATCGCATAGTCTGACGCTGACTAAGGTTGCCCTTGCAGTCACTCTTAAGGGTTACAATGAAAACATTTCCGCATTTTATCTATTTTCCCATTCATTTATTTCATGTCAAGGTTTGTTGCATCTCTACCTTTCATGCATATTCTCATTGCGTTGTCTGTTAGATAGGAGTAGGAGTAGGATTAATGTAGCAACATCCCCTCCATTCTTTTATTCAACCGCCGCATGCACATCACCATAAACACATAGCTACAAGTCCCTGAGTTCGACCTCAGATTACTCGAGAAACTTGCGTTCATGTTATACTTGACGTGAACACAAGAAAACTTGTGGCAGGACGCATGGTCATCGCATACATTGTTGGTGCATTTTCATTCCAATGCATGACCATCGACGCATGACTATCCACGCATATCTTAGGAACATGCATCGTATAACGCGTCCACGGGATTTTGGTTGTCGAGTAAAATTGACCTCCAATCTTCCATGCATCAAGTTTTTGGTTCGTGACTATCACATCACCATGATGCACAATATCCCTTATCAAATTATATTTTCGTTCGATATGCTTGCCTCTACGATGACTCCGAGGTTTCTTTGAATTTGCCACAACGTCACTTTTATCACAATAAAGAGTGATTGGCAATGACATATTTGGAATAACTTCCAAATCGGCAAGGAACTTCCTAAGCCAAACAGCCTCTTTAGCAACTCATAAGTAGCTACGTATTTGGCTTCCATAGTGGAGTCCGTGATGCATCCTTGCTTGATGCTTTGCCAAACTACAACCCCTCTATTCAGAGTGAACACTGATTCTGATGTTAATTTTTGAGAATCTCTACTAGTCTGAAAGTTAGAGTCTGTATATCCTACAAGGATCACATCCTTATCTCGATACACGAGCATATAGTCTCTCATTCTCCAAAGATACTTGAGAATCGTTTTGACCGCCGTTCAGTGATCTAATCCTGGATTGGACTGATAATGACTGAAAATCCCTACTGCATAGCAAATGTCAGGTCTAATACATAACATTGCATACATTAAGCTTCCAACAGCCGAAGCATAGGGAATCCGTCTCATCTCCTCAACCTCTTGAGGTGTCTTAGGACAGTGTTCCCTAGACAAAGTAATTTCATGTCTGAAGGGTAATAAACCCCTCTTGGAATTCTGCATCCTGTACCTGATCAACATTTGATCAATATACAATGCCCGAGACAAGGCTAACCTCTTGTTCTTACTATCCCTAGATCCCTAGAACATACTACGCCTCTTCCAAATCTTTCATTTGGAATTGGGCGGCTAGCCACTTTTTAATGTCAATCAGAAAATTTACATCATTCCCAATGAGTAGGATATCATTCACATACAATACTAGGAAAGCTACTGAGCTATTGATGATTTTCTTATAAACATAAGGCTTATCAACATTCTGATCAAAGCTAAATGATTTGATCACACTATCAAATTTAATGTTCCATGATCTAGATGCTTGTTTCAGCCTATAAATGGACCTATTAAGCTTGCAAACTCTTTGCTCTTGATCTGGAACTATGAACCCCTCTGGTTGAGCCATGTAAATGGTCTCCTCAAGATTAGAATTCAAAAAGACAGTCTTGATGTCCATTTGCCATATCTCATAATCATAAAATGTGGCTATGAACAGGAGTATCTGATAGACTTCAACATGACAATAGGTGAGAAAGTTTGCTCATAGTCCGCTCTCTCGACCTGGGTATAACCCTTTTCCACGAGTCTAACCTTAAAGGTCTGCACCTTTCCATCTACACCTGCTTGTAGATCCACTTACACCCTATAGATTTTACCTCATCAGGCTGATCCACAAGTTTCCAGACATTATTGAAGTACATAGACTCCATTTCCTGGTTCATGGCTTTAAATCACTCATATTTGTCAACATCCTCTATTTCTTGCATATAAGACAATGGATCCTCGACCCCATCATCAGATGTGATGTTTTTGGCTTCAGTCAAACCCATGTAGTGTTCCGGTGGGTTCATAACCCTTCCACTACATCGGGGTAATCTCAACTCTTGAGATAGTTGACTAGATGTACCGACATCAATAACTCTTGTTGATATATTAGTCTGTTCAGCAACTCTTGTTGAACCCTCAGTAGTCTCACTAGAAATCTCATGTAAAATAAGTTTGCTCTGTAGTTTATGATCCCTGATGTGGTCTTCTTCCCGGAAGATGGCATTTGTCGACACAAGCACTTTATTCTCACTCGGATCATAGAAGTATCCACCCCTCGTTTTCCTAGGGTAGCCTACAAAGAGGCAAACTTTTGAACACGGTTCCAACTTCTTTGGGTTAGCCATAAGCACGTGGGCCAAATATCTCCAAATTCTGAAGTGGTGTAAACTACCTTTACGACCTTTCCATAGCTTAGAAGGTATTTCAGAAACACTTTTCGAGGGAACGTTGTTCAAAATGTAACATGCAGTCTCAACTGCAAATCCCCAAAATGAGTCTGGAAGATAAGCATAACTCATCATAGAACGAACTATGTCCAACAAGGTTCTGTTTCTCCTTTTTGATACACCATTTTGCTGAGGTGTACCTGGGGCCGAGAGTTGGGACGTGATTCCATGTTCTATCATATAGTTTTGGAATTAAAGGTCCATATACTCTCCACCACGATCAAATCGTAGTGTTTTTATCTTTTTACCTAACAAGTTTTCAACTTCAGCCTTGTACTCCTTGAACTTGTCAAGAGCTTCAGACTTACGTTGTATTAGGTATAGATACTTGTATCTTGAATAATCATCTATGAAACAGATGAAATATTCATACCCACTTCGAGCTCTAACATTCATCGGATCACAGAGGTCTAAATGTATAAGCTCTAAGTTTTCCTTGGCTCTATAACATTTTCCAGTAAAAGGTCGTTTGGTCATCTTGCCTTCAAGGCATGATTCACATACCAACAAGGAGTTTTCTTCTAAACTCTTGAGAAGTCCATATTTCACCAACTTCTCAATCCTATTGAGGTTGATGTGACCTAACTTTAGATGCCAAAGATGGGCATTTTCTTTAGGAGACGCCTTTGGTCTTTTTGCAGTTGTCGTCGTATTGAACATTTCAGTATTAAGCAAGGCTTTTATGACTAACGGTCTTAGTACATATAAGTTTTTTTCAATTGAACCAAAACCAATCTCCATACCATTCTTGAAAATAAACACTTTACTCTCAGAAAAGAAGACGATATAACCTTGTTCAATGAGACAAGAAACCGAGATTAAGTTTCTCTTGATATGAGGAACTACAAAAACATTATCCAGTAACATATAATTTTTCTTGTCCAAAAATAACTTTAGCCTACCTATGGTGACGAAAACTTAGCCGTCAAAGACTTGATGACTAAAATTAAGTGAACGCAATATGCGATGCGTTGATTATCATGCATCGATGGTCATGCTTTAGACTTACGATATGCGTTAACAAATGTATGCGATGACCATGCATTCCCGTCACAAGTTTTCTTGCACTCACGCCAAGTATGACGTGAACGCAAGTTTCTCGGGTGATCTGAGGTCGAACTCAGGGAAGCTAAACATATGCGGTGATGTGCATGCGGCGGATGAATAAAATAATGATGGAGGGTATTAAGCTACAAACTACTCCTACTCCTAACTAATAGACAACACAATGAGAAGTATGCACGAGAGGTAGAGACACGACAATTGTTGTCGTGAAGTAAATGGATGGAAAATAGATAAAATGTGAGGATTCTTCATCGCAACCCTTAAGATTGATTGCAAGGGCAACCTCAGCCAACGCAAGCTATGCGATCATGCTACACACATTTGAGCTTAACTCTAGGACGTATGCCGCGATAATGCTGAGAAGCCTATGCCTAAGCTTCTATAAACCGCTCACGTGCTCTCGCCGCATGAGCGTGATAGCCGCATACCACCGTATCCTACTTCTTGGATGCATGCAATATCCTCTCTGTAGGGTGCATACACTGTGTGATAGCAAATGGAGCTTATTCCTAAGTTCCCCATTCTTGTTTATGCGTTTCAATCCGCTCTCCTAAGACTTAGATTTGGATTTTAGACTACTCTTCCAAGTATGCCTAAATAATGAATGATGCACTCATAAGACAAGGTAATCACATAAAGTTGGCTGACGCAAGATTATTCCTATCTCTAGGGAACACTAGCATACATTACTTAATGCAACCAACCACTTACCCTTCTAAGCAGTTAGTTGTTGTTGACTTTACTCATAGACAAGCATTGCTATAGTTTTACACTAAGCAAATAAGGTATTCTCACAACACTCATGCAGCGCACAGTTTGCTACATGCTTCATATTCCTATGCTGCATGATTAAGTATGTGATACTCTAGCAATCTTACTAAGTGATGCAATGAAAGTTAAGGATCCTAAGTAAAGAAAGATGGAGATGGAATCGAAGGAAACATAGAAATGCATTGAACACACAATGTATTAATTTCTTAATCCAAAATGTAATACAATACAATATAAGAAAAGAAGAGAAAATGAAATGACCAGCTGGAAGTAATGTCTTGCTTCCAGCAGATATGTGTCAAGGCTGTCGGTGGTGCCATGGATGGGCGGTGGAGCTGACTCTCTCGAGATCTAACTCTGGCGAAAGCTCTGGTTGTCACTCGGAATGGATGAAGGAGATGAAGAACTCTCGAGCTTTCTTCTAACGTGTTCGTTTGGATCACAAGGATCCACCCGAAGGTAGGAAACCTTGGATAAAAACCTTGGATCCCAAACCTTGGGTGAAAACCTTGGATGAGTTGAAATTTTGCTCAGCGACTTTTATTTATAGAGCTTGGATCCCCAATAGCATTTATGGACCTGCTCTGGTTTTGACATTAGCGGCACGTTGGTCATTTTCTGAATCTCGGCTGTTAACGACGTGGTAGTTGAAATGTCAACATCATCTTTTGATTTTCCCAAGATATGCGTTGATGCTTCCATTCCACCAACCTTGTGGTGATCCTGCTATTATGGTTCTCATCGTGTAGCTGCAATCTTGAAATGACAGTAATCGCTTGGTTATCGCAACTTCTACACGATGACGACAATCGCTTGACGATTGCAACTCCTATGTGATGGACGCATGCGGTTGATTACCACAACACTCATGTGTTGAATGTATGCATTCGCATTTGCAATGGAGAATTTCTTCGCATGCGGTCGTCTATGCGATAGTCCAGCTTCCGCATCTGCGTTCGATTCATGCGTTAGCTACAAAGATAGACAATTCAACGCATAATAACGCATAATAGTGGGTTAGTTGAGATTCTTAATGCTGAACGATGCAAACTCATTTTCTCATGAATTCCTAACATAATTGCCGCATATTCTGCTTAACAACCTTCATAATTCTAAATAAAAGGCCTAAGATGACATGCATTTCTGCATGTCATCAGACTACAACAACAGCTGAAACAACCCCACCAGTACCGACTCGAAGAGTCAACTCTCCCTCTTGCAACGTTTTCCAGGAACTAAATCCTTTGTAGGAAGGACTGACGTGATTAGTAGCACCTAAATCAAGTACCCAGACAAAATCATATTCTTTACCAAACACGTCTCCAAGACCAATAAATCACATTTACCGTCTTTAGACTTCTTCCTCTTCTGGAGAGTAGTGGGATCAATATCAGAACCTAAAATACTCTTCTTTAGACCAATTAAGCTCCAAGTTCCATGTCAGAGAACACTTCTCGTTGATGAACTTCATCAGAGTCGGCAACACTTGCTTTCTCTAACTGGAGGTTATCTTGGGAATTGACACTACTGGTTTCTTTATCATCTATCCCTTTATGCTAAAAAAGTAAGAACTGACGTTCAAACAATTCTTGCAATGAGTCCATGATCTCACATACAATGACCATGTTCTCAACCCTTTTGGCCAATGCATCAGGTATGCTAGCTAAAATGTGAAGTCGGGTCAATGAGTTAGCCTTCATCCACACCTCATATGCATTACGAATACTTTGTGGTGCATCAAGGGTCGGGACTTGAGGACACTCCTCAACCATGAAAACTCGAGGTCGTTTACCATGAAATATGTTTTAACAGACTCTTTCCATTGTATGTAATCGGCCAAATTAGAGGCAACTACCGGAAAAACATTTATGTTGCTGAAAAAACAAGCACATTGACCTACATTAGGTTTTAGCAAATACTCGTTTGGAAAAACAACATCTAAAACTGAAATGAACCTCGTGTGACATCTAGCTTCGGTATGACGCTTCAAAGGTTTAGGACAAAAGCCACTGAAGGGTAGTCAATTTATCCCTCCTCTGAATTGAGACATTCTAAACCAACCATTAATACTAGAATAAATCTTGCTCCTATAATGACTAGCCATCATTGATTTGGTCAAGAAATCATTAACTTGCTTAACAATTTCCTGTAAGTGTGACCCATCATTTTAGGCCTTAGAGTTCTGCCCAAGCAGCCAATCCGAAGGGAAAAAATCTGACTCGGGTAAAAACTAAAGTGACCCTGTCCATTTCTGGAGTTCACCTTGATATTGACCAACTGCACAAAACCCATCCGAAGGGGGACGTTGTTAGGCAAAAAGCCTTTTTATTCCAGCTAGCTCAGCAGCCAAAGAAGTGGGTGCAGGTTGTGCCTACGAAGTCTCGCCAGTATCATTTTGAGGTTGGGCTGATGTGCCCTCGCTCAAATTGTGTGGGTCATCAATTTGCGACGGTGGTGGTGATAAAAGTGGGAGTGAATTTGTAAGTGAGGATGGGGGCTACTGGTTGTGGGGGAGAGTTGAGGGTAAGGGGAAGATGATTGATAGGTTCGAGAGGAGGAGAGGAAGGTTGCGCTGGTGAGCTTGGATGGTCGGGGGATTTAATTCTTAAGGGACGAGGATTTCTGATTAGAGGTTTAGGCTCTGGTGACTCAGAAACCTTTTCCTTTCCCTTATCTTCTCGTCTCCTTTTTGGTCTTGGCTCTTGCGGTGCATTCAAGTCGATTGAGGGCCTTTTAGCAGGTAACTCTGAGCAGTGGGGGGAGTCCTTGAGAAGCATCCTCAAGATCTTGATGGTGATGAGGCCATGGACTTCTGGCGTAGGTTCGTCATCAATGCCTACACCTACACATAGGCATAAACTTGAGACTATCCATGGGAAGAAGAATTGCCCCTTTATGTGCCCCACCAAGGCTCTGATTTGTCCTGCGATCAAACGGCCCACATCAATGGGGATGCCACGCGTAATGCAGTATGCGGCCATCACCCAATCCCTTGACACTGTTCTATCATGCATTGTTGGGATCAACTGCTTCTTAACCAAGTACACCCAAAGCCATCCCTCCGGCAGCAAAGACTTTGACTCCAATGTGCGGATGCCTGTGAGAGAGAATAATCTTACTCCTGGTTGAGCCAGTACTGTCAGCACATCTTCCATCATTTTGTCTGAAGGGTCCTCAATGATGTTGTTCCCTAGTGCATCAGGGTTATCTCTCATCTGGAACAACTCGTTGATTTCCCTTGCGCTGAAAAGCACTATTGATCTCTGGAAGGTCACTGCATCTTTGTTCCCATGTAGGCGCCCTTTATAAAATTTACTGACTACCTGAGGCTCTATTATGGATGGGCATTGACAGAAAGTGTCCCACCCATGCTCCACAATTATACTTGTAATCAAGTCCGGTAGTGGGGTCGACTCTGGGTAGCAACCCATCTCGATCAACATATCGACATTTTCCTTTCTCTTTGCTGATCGCTTCTTGGTCGCTACAGGCTTATTGCCTTCTGCTGGGTCTTTGTTTTGCGCTTGTGCAAGATGAGCTGCTTGTCTTTCTTGTTTTTCTCGTTCCTTGCATTGTTCCTTCTTCTCGCACCCGGCGAGCCATTTACCTTTGCTTTTATGCAAGCGCCGATTATTGGCCTCCCGCTTCCTCTTCTTCTCTTATTTCAATATCCTATCCTCGTCCTCCTTCTTCCTCTTTTCTTCTTCTTCTGCTTCCTTCTCTTCCCTCTCAAACTCTTCTTCAAATTGCTTAGAGGCCAGCAATAGGCGCTGTTCCTCTTCGCGTTTCCTAATTTTCTCCAAACGGGCAAGCTCATTGTTTTTCTTCATTTCTTTAAATTCGATTCTTCTTTGCCTATCCCCTTCTACAATTATGAGCATGCCGCGCTCCATCTTTTCTTTTTTATCTTCTTCCTCTTTTCTTTTTCTTTCTTTCTCTTCCAATGCCAAAATTAATCTTTAAGGGTCGATGTCAGACCCTTGCGACGCATTCTCCCTACGACGCCACATCAGGGGGGTTACTTCAGTCTTTTCACCTTCATTCATCGCAATCGGTTGCGTTGCTTCGGGTTGCAGTGGTTCCATTGGTTGCGCTCTTTCCCCCTGATCCTCCCTTATGGAGGTTGATTCTCCATCCTTCGTAGGGCTTGTTGCCCCCTTTTTTGCTTTTTCTTCTTCTCTAAGGCGCCTTCACTCCCTCTAGTGCATTCTTCTTTCTTCCTTTTTAGCCTTCCTCTTCTTTTTGGCTTCCTCGTCTTCATCATCATTTTTCTTTTCTTTGTTTTTCTTCGACTTGCGATGATGTGAAAACTCTGCCTTTCCTTCCTTATGCTCCATTTTCCTCTTCTTCTTCTTGTCTCATTTCTCGACTTCAGCTACTGCCTTCATACCTGTAGCCTTCATCTCCTCAAGCTGGGCTACTTCTGGCAATGCATCCGTGGTAACTTCCTCCATCACAACTTTAGGAGTTGTCATTGCAAGGACCTCTTCTCTGGCTGCTTCCTCGTGATCTCAGCATCAACTGCTTCCATGATCGCATTTTCTACTGCTTTCACCACCTCTTCCACCACTCCTTCCACCACTCCATCCACCTCTTCTTCCACCACCACTATTCCATCCTTGGTGGCTTCGTCCATCACAATCACCGTCTCCTCCACCGTAGGCAGTGACTGATTTACAACCCCTGCCTCGGGCAAGCCTTCTCCTTGCTTCAAAGTTTTCAGAATGTTGCCAAACACCTCATTGTCATCTCTTCTCTTCCTTTCGCTTTCAGTTGAGATGGTCGAAGTTGGCAACCTTTCGGTGCTTCCTCCACTTTGGAAAAAAGAAGGTCTGGGGGGCCATGTGTGTCTCCGAGATCTTCTGGTGGGTCGTAGGAGAACGGGCTTGGGTGGCCAGCCGGTAACTGGCAGCCAAAAATGCTGCCTCTTGCATGGCTGCCTGTTCAATGGCAGAAGGTGAGGTTGAACGGGTTGAAGCTTGGTCGGCCATTGGAGTCATTTTGAAGAAGGAAATGAGTTCTGAAATTAGGGTTTTTGGGTTCCGGGGGTTTGAGATAAAAATTCCTTAAGTTCTTTTGAGTGCAGATAAAGAAGATCAAATGGAGGGGGTAATCCTATTTATAGGTTGGGCCGTGTGGGGCCCAATACGATTTGCACGGCACCTGGCCTCGAGCAGTCCATCAGGCGCGTCGTTCCACCTCTAGTAATTATGGAATTTTCAGAAAGACGTCCTTTCGTCTGCCAAGCTTTAAATGCTCGGAGATATGAATCGTTTGGACTTCCTTCCCCCACTTTACCAATTAACAATTTTCTTTAATGTTTTATTCGAATGGACGCAAGAGTGATTACGACGCATCACATTCACTAACGCAACTATATTTCTATTGAAGACGGGCAACAACGCATATGACCCCACAACACACTCCTTAATCAACGCAGTTCTGGAGGATACCTCAACATAGTGCAATCGACCAAGGTGGGGCAAAGGTCATATGCGAGCGCAACACACTCCTCAACTTAGTATAGTTGAGTCAGATGATTGCAACGCATTCCTAACAGAAACAAGATGCATCCATTAAAAATTCTGCTCTCTCATTTATTACTTCATTTATTTCTATCTACACTTTTCTGTCTTTTTATAATTGATTTTCTTCAAATCCAATAATTCAAACATCAATGTGTACACTAACTGCCAACAAGAAACTTAAATGCGAGAATAAATTGAATGCTAAAAATAACGGAAAGAATAAAATTGCAATGACAACATAAAGTCTAAATTAAATGCTTAATAGAATTAACGCAAAGATATAAAGTTCAAAAAAAAAATAAAAAAAATAAGTTGACCGAAAGGAGATAAAGGGTTGATCAAGATATGGACCGGAAAGATGCGTCGTTCAGAATGGTTGCAGTCCACATCTCTACAAGCTTACCTGTTTAATGTCTTCATTGACATTGTTCTTTTCCATTAGATCCCGGGGCTTCCGAGTTGCTGGGCAGCGTCCCTGGTGCACGACTTCTTAATTCAGACTCCAGCTAGCCCACCTGGATCTCTAAGTTCTGTATGGAGGATGCTTAAGCCTGCATCACTGCATCATATTTGTCCATATACTGCTTCAACAGTGACTCCAAGGATCCTTCCGAGGCATTCGACGTTGATGATGAGGGTTGCTGGTTTTGAAGTCTTGGTTGCCCCTGATGTTGGTGAAAATTGCCCGTATTTCCTCCCTGATGGTTCATCGGCCCCCCTTGATTAGGATTGCCACCCCATCCAAAGTTGGGATGACTCCTCCAACTTGGGTTATAGGTGTTGCTGAATGGATTGTTCTGGATTGCACAAACCTGTTGTAGGTTCAACGGACAATTGTCAGCCCCATGAGCCCCTCCACAGTTAGCGTAACTAATTGCGGCCACTTGAGCGGTGCAGTGAGTTGCGCTGATTGTGAGATAATGGCTCCTTGATTCATGGCCATTGTCTGGAGGATGGAAGTAACTATGGCCATTTGGGCGGCCAATGCAGTCACTGTCTCGGACAATGGCTATTTCGTTCTTCCTTCGATCATTTCCTCTTCCTCTATACCCATCATCGATCCAGTCGTCCATGTTTCGCGAGATGCGGTCAAGGATGACCTTAGCTTCAGTATAGGTCTTGTCCATGAATCTTCTGCAGCGGAGGCGTCAGCAACAGCCTGCGTTGCTATGTCCAGGCTGTTATAGTAGGTTTCCATCAGGACGTAATCGGGAATTTCGATATCTGGACAATTTTTCACTAATCTTCTGAATCGCACCCAGGCGGTGCTTAGGGTCTCATTCTCCTTCTTCTCAAAGTTCAACACGTCCTTCCGTCTTCTTGCGTTAACGACCGGTGGGAAGAACTTCTTCATAAACCTTTCTACCAACTATCCCCATGATGTAATTTCGTTGGGCTCCAGTGAATATGCCCACTACTTTGCCTCGTCCCTCAAGGTATAAGGGAACAAATATAACCTAATGTTTTCAGGAGTGATGCCAGGGATGGAGAAGTTGCCACACATCTTTACGAAGCTGGTCAGGTGGGCGTGGGGATCTTCACCTTGTAAACCCCCAAACTGGCCCGCATTTTGGATCATTTGAAGCATGACCAGCTTAATTTCAAATCTGGAATTCTCTTCAACAGTTGGCCTTGAAATGCCCGACGAAAAGTCATACAGATTAGGCATCGCATAATCCCTCATTGGGATGTTGCGATCAGCTGCCAGGAATCAGGATCCTGTGCCAGCCGTGCAACCCCTTGGTTCTCAGGCACCGCCTCGTTGTTGTTTTCCATCGCCGCTCTCTTCTGCCGATTCCTGTTTCGACTTATCCTTGCGTGGAAAGTTCGCTCGATCTCTGGGTCCGCGACAAATTCTGGTTTAGCACTAGAACTCATACACCGTCAGCCTGCTCCCCGCGTTAAACAACTAGTACAATGAGATCTGTCCTGCAAAACACCAAAAATCACTCAAACAATAAACCGTTGACTAGTAAACTCCCTGGAAATGGTGCCATAAACTTGTTGGCATAGTATTTATCTTATCTTATATCATACAACGCATGGATGCATATCATAAACTTGTTGCATGTGAGTTGCATATGTGAAATTCTATGTTCATGCAATGCGATACTACTACTGATTATGCTATGTTTATTAAGATTAGGTAGTATGCCCTACCTTGTCACAAGTTTCCTTACGATGAAACCAAGTATAATTCCATCGCATGTTTCTCGGAGTGATCCGAGGTCGAACATGGAGAAAATACGGTACCGGTTAATGCAGTAATTTCATGGTGTTATGCGACCGGTTTTTCAATACTTTGATAAAGATGTTGTACAAAACTAATTACATAAAATAAAAGGAAAGTAAATCCACTAACGCCAAAAGATGGAGAATACGAAAAAAATTTACTCTGTTTTGCAGGAAGACCAAAGTCACCACTTGCGGCCAAGGCTCGTGAGAACTTCATGAACGCATCTTTATCACCATTGTGCCCATGAACGTCATCGCACAAATTATCATTGAAGAAATGGCGCAATGCGATAGTCGATCCTGATCTACATGTCAACCGCATGCGGTAATAAAAACAAACACTGCATGCGAACCAATGATCGAGTGATGCAAATGAGCAACGCAAGAATGGGAGATCAAGACACATGTACAACTAATGGTTGTGCAAAATTGACGGTCTGATTGCATAACAGAACGAATAAAATCCCTCAATCTTCGAAATTTCTATAACTAAAAGTGGGGGACCACTTGGTCGGAGTCAAAGGAACTTTCCTATAAATACCCCAGAGGACTTAATGAAGAATTATGTTATTGGATACTGGGCGAAGTGCTGTAAGATAGAAGAGAGAAAAGGGCTTAGCTAAGCGCTACAAAGTAAGATCCGGGAAGAAGAAGAGATAAGGCCGAAAGGTGTAATCTCAGATTCAACCTGTTAACATCCTCGAGCGAAGCTCTATTCAAGGACCCTGCTATCGAAGAAGCCAGCCTGAGAGCAGAGCTCTCCCCATCATCATCCCAACCACAATCGGCAAGCAGAACTCCATCGATCGGTGACCAAGACATTGGCGCCTGATTGTCCCTATTCTACCTTTTTCTACGTATTTCATGTTTCTTTCATGTTACTGTTCATTCATCATGTATCAAACATTTAATAGAAATATTAGTTGTTTCGATAGTATTCACTATTCATATTCTGTCTTTCACCGTTCCCCCATTATTCACTTTCTTCACTATGTTTTCTTAATCCTTCAATAAGTACTATAAAGGTCCAAGGACTTAATGTAAATTAAAGTTATGTAATACGTTTAGCTAAAGCATGCTGGGTGGCATCTTTATCTATGAGAGCAGAAGTGAAGATGTCATTCTGATCTATCGAGAGAAGGTCAGGAGAGTGCGTTAACTAAAGCAAGTAGTACTTTCAAACATGGAAGCAACCTTGCGTTCATTACATTAGACTCTAGTTTCAACGCAGACATGCGGGAGACGCGGCTGATCATCGAGAGGTGTACGCCAAGAGATGAGCGGAACAGTATTTGCATCTTTACTTGCATTAAGAACTTGCGTTGATTTGTATACTTATCTTTCTTTTCTTTTCTCACCACAAGATTTGCCGACGCAATCCATGTTCTTGCACAGCCTTCACAGCTAGCCCTACTCTTAGCATCTTGTACATAGAACCTGTATCGCATACATCTAGTTTAGGTTTACAGCATTTTTATCATACCCCCTGGGTTGCGTGGGAGTTCTGTTGAACTCGGCAGAGCCCCTTGTGGTCTACTCTTCAGCTCACTTGCAATCTGGTTGGCATGTTTAAGTCGATTAGAATACTCTTATCCATTGCCACCTTTTATGACTATGAAATTTGGCAGATGGATGTCAAGACAGCCTTTCTAAACGGCGATCTTGAGGAGAGTATCTATATGGCTCAACCAGAGGGATTTATTGCACAAGGTCAAGAACAAACGGTTTGTAAGCTTTAAAAATCCATTTATGGGTTGAAACAAGCTTCTAGATCTTGGAATATAAGATTTGATACTGCGATCAAATCTTATGGCTTTGAACAGAATGTTGACGAGCTTTGTGTATAGCGTTCTTAGTTTTATATGTTGACGATATTCTACTCATTGGGAATGAAGTAGGTTACATAATTGACATCAAGAAATGGCTAGCAACGCAATTCCAAATGAAATATTTAGGAAATGCACAGTATGTTCTCGGGATTCAGATTATTCGAAACCGCAAGAATAGAACACTAGCCATGTCTCAAACAACTTATATAGACAAAATGTTGTCTAGGTATAAGATGCAGGATTCTAAAAGAGGTCTGTTACCTTATAGATATGGAATTCATTTGTCAAAGGATCAATGTCCTAAGACACCTCAAGAGGTTGAGGATATGAGATACATTCCCTATGCTTCTGTAGTAGGGAGCCTGATGTATGCAATGTTATGTACTAGACCTGACATATGCTACGAAGTAGGGATAGTCAGTAGGTATCAATCCAATCCGGGATATGATCATTGGACTGCCGTTAAAAATATCCTTAAGTATCTTAGGAGAACGAGGAACTACATGCTCGTGTATGGTACTAAGGATTTGATCCTTACTGGGTACACTGACTCTGATTTTCAAACTGATAAAGATGCTAGAAAGTCTACATCTGGATCAATGTTCACTCTTAATGGAGGAGCAGTAGTGTGGAGAAGTATAAAGCAAAACTGTATTGCGGACTCCACAATGGAAGCTGAATACGTAGCTGCTTGTGAAGCAGCAAAAGAAGCAGTATGGTTGAGGAAATTCTTGACAGATTTGGAAGTAGTTCCAAATATGCATCTGCCTATCACCCTATATTGTGATAATAGTGGTGCAGTTGCAAACTCAAGAGAACCAAGAAGCCACAAGCGCGACAAGCATATTGAGCGCAAATACCACCTGATCCGGGAGATTGTACATCGTGGAGACGTTGTAGTGACCTAGATATCTTCTGAGAAAAACATTGCTGATCCTTTTACAAAGGCCCTCACGACTAAAGTGTTTGAAGGTCACCTACAGAGTCTAGGTCTACGAAGTTTGTAAACTAGGACAAGTGGGAGAATTTTTGGGTATATGCCCTAGTTTATTGTATTCATATGTTTATTGTACTCATATATTTCTCACTTAAATTCAACATTGTGATACTCCACTAGGAGTTTTAGTCCAAGTGGGAGTTTGTTGGATTTTATGTCCTAAAACTCGTACTTTGTAAATTAATAAATATATTCTATTTTGTTTTTCGATAAATTTGTTATTGAAGTTGTAATCTTGAATCCAATAAACTAAGGTTCTGAGGCTATTTAATGTAGTTTGAACTTTATGTACTGACATAAAGGTGGATCAAGTTCAAATATATAGCAAAAATGGTCTATAGTATATGAATAAGGTTGGGCGCCTTATTCTGGGGACACTATGGATGCGGCCTACTTTGTAGTTAATACAAACGATGTGATCTTGAATCGTTCATATAGAGATATGTGAATGGGGGCATCCTATGTAAAGAGTTTACATAAGACTGAACCATTAAATAGTCACTTTTTACGTTCTAAATACCGTTTTATGTATAAAATTGACTATTTCGTTAATTGATGATCTAGGTAACTTAATCTTAATCCTGAGCCAACTATAAACTCTTGTTCACTCAGAATTATCCTTAGATCTGCATAGGTGAGGGCAGCTCAATATCACTGGCCCAATAAGCCTCTCATTTCAGGGGTAAGATCGGGTGGATAGCTGGGAACATAGGGTGCAAGACAGAATTCACTCCTACCCATTATAGGGACAGTAGATAGGTTGCTCCCTTTAGTACTGAATCCAGGTCTTGAACAAGAGGCCCCACCGTCTCCTTGGCCCGAGAGGGATTCGGTTTATAGGTTGGACCTTAAACCAATTGTTCATTAGAGGATCAGTGGAGTTTAAGGAACAAGATGTAGTCTTGGGGGTAAAACGGTTTTTATGACCCAGCCGAGATTACGAACAACCTATGAAGGATTAACTTACTAATCATGGTTATATCAAATGGACACAAATATATCTATAGTGAGGGGAGTGCAACTACGAGACTTTAGTGGAATGACCCGTTAGTTAACGAATGTTGATTAGCTCCGTCTAAAGAGTTTAGCTAGCTAATCTTGGATCGTTGGAGCCCATGATCTATAGGTCCATTAGGTTTTCCTATTAGCTCATATGGAATAAACTTAGAACAGTATGATAGAATAATTTGAATTGTTCGAATTAGGTATAGAGAGAGAAACCGACAAGTATATGTGATATAGTGGTCGGGTTTTTTTTAGCTTAGAGATACAACTTTAATATTTAAATGTGATTTAAATATCAAAAGTATGAATACGTTCATATTTGGAAGCTCGAAAATGATGGAAATGGTCAATGTTGTAAAAAGTCAAAGAGTTGACTTTTGACTTGAAAAGTCAAAACTTTGACCGACCTTATATTCAAATGTGATTTGAATTTCGAGAAAATAAATGCGGATTCATGCTCGGGAGGCCAAAATTAGTCAACATGGAAAAAATCATAAAAAGTCAAAATGTTGACTTTTTGGTCAAAGTTTGACTTTGACCAAATGACTATTTTGCCCTTTGACTATAGTTAATTGGAAAAGCTAAAATTTTGTTGGGTAATTCCACTAACAAAATAGTGGGCTAGATGTTGGCTTATAGTGGAGACATTAAGCTCACTAAGTGAGTGGATTCTAGGTGTTGGGATTTTGTGAAGATTTTTCATGCAATTGTTGCATGCCTTTTTTCTATAAATTGGGCTCTTCAATTTAATTAAAAGACTTTTGCCATTTTGAAAATTAGTTTTCTAATATTTGGGCTGGAAAATTACAACTTTGTGAAGAAAAGAAAAGGAAACACGCAAACCTACTCAAAAAATTCCATTCCTTATTTTCATCTCTTTTCTCTCTCTCGGTTCTCTTCATCCACCAGGTCCCAGAATTTGGTTCTGAGTCCAGAGGATAGTAGGTCAACTCTAGTGGTGGTCCAAAAGAGTTCGAGTTGAGATTCAACGAGGAGAAGCGGCTTTCAGGAGCTTCAAATGTAGCATCTCTACACTTTTAATTCACTGTTTTTCCTTCATGATGCATGCTTATTTCCTTTAATTTAAGTGCAATTAGAGTGTAATTAGGTCCCAATTCCATATGTCTCGAGTTCCATTAGAATTGACCTTCTGATTGCATTATAGAAGGAATAATATCCCTCCATCTTTGGAATTATTATAACAATTTGTGGGGACCACAACGCCAGAGTCAAAGACCTACACCTATAAGTACCCCATTGATTTCAGAGAAATCTTATACTACTTGATACGGGGCTAAGTGCTGCTAGGTTATAGAGAGAAAAGGATGAGCTGAGTGCTTGAGAGAAGAAATTCGGGAAGAAGACGAGATAAGGCCGAGAGGTGAATCTCATATCCAACCTGCCAAACACCCGATCGGAAGCTCTATGCAAAGACCCCTGCTACTGGTGGAGTAAGCCTGAGAGGGAAGCTCTTCCTGCCATCGAATCCATCCTATCCGGCAAGTTGTTCTTCATCAAATCTGTGCCAAGACATTGGCACTTGTTTGTATCTGTTCTATCTCTTTCTCTACTGTTTCTTTATCTCATCATTCACACATCATGTATCAAATGCTTAATAGAAATATTAAATGTTTCGATGGATTCCATTTACCATTCTCTATATATTTCTGTTCACCCATCACTCACTTTCTTCATGATGTCTTCTTAATTCTTCGATAAGTAATCTGAATTGGTTAAGTGCTTAATCTGTATTAAAGTTATGAAATATGTTTAGCTAAGGCATGCTAGACGGCATCCTCACCTTTGAGAGCAGAAGTGAGGATGCCATTCTATTCTATCGAGAGAAGGTCAGGAGAATGCGTTAACTAAAGCGAGTAGTACTTCCAGACATGGAAGCAACCTTCTATTCATTACGTTAATCTCTATTTCACCACAGACATGTGGGACCGTGGTTGATCACCAGAGGTGTATGCCGAGAGAATAGCGGAACAATGTTTATATCTTCAATGCAATTGAGAACTTGCGTTATTTGTATTAATTGTCTTTCTTTCTATTCTATTCACAAGACTTGCCAACGCGTCCCACATATTTTCATAACTTTCACACCAGCCTTGATCCTTGTAACTTGTACATGAAGCCTGTATCTTGTAACATCTAGCTTAGGTTTACTGTATCGTCATGTTTTTATCGCATCTTTATCGCTTTCCTTTATTTTACTGCAATTTACATACTTGTACAAACACTCTTTTAAAAATTGAAAACCCGATCACATGTACCATGAACGTACCGCAATAACCTAAACCATTTCCCCGTGTTCGACCTCGGATCATACCGAGAAACTTGCGATGGAATTGCACTTGGTTCCATTGTAAGGAAACTTGTGACAGCGCATGGCATACTACGTGAACAACCACAATTAACGTATACCTAGAAGTAGTATCGCATCATCATAAGCATAGAACATCATACATCTTTAGCACAAACAACATTAGACTTTTCTTCTTGAATCAAATTCAGGTCATCGTCAAAATCTTGCAGGTCTTCCTCATCCGAAAATTTCATGGCACGAATTATATTAAACTTGAGCTTCTGTCCATTTATGCTCAAAGTGATTTCTCCCTTGTGCACATCAATTTGAGCGCGACCCGTTCATAGAAAAGGTTGCCCCAAAATGATGGGTACATCCTTATTGGCCTCATATTCTACGATGATGAAGTCAGCTAGCAAAATAAATTTATCAATCATGATCAGCACGTCCTTCACCTTTCCTTCTAGATGAACCAGAGATCTGTCAGCCAATTGGAGAGTCATAGATGTGGGTACGAGTTTCCCTACATTTAAGTGTCAAAAGATTGACAAAGGCATCAAATTTATGTTGGCCCCCAAGTCACACAGGGCTTGTGTTGACGTGTTTTCGCTAACGTATAACGTATATGAAATTTAATGCTCATGATGATGCAATACTACTGTTGACCATGCGATAATTAGTGATATTCAAGTAGTATACCCTGCGTTGTCACAAGTTTCCTTACGATGAAACCAAGTATAATTCCATCGCAAGTTTCTCGGTATGATCCGAGGTCGAACACAGGGAAAAAATGGTATCGGTTTTTGTGGTATGCTCATGGTGTATGCGACCGGGTTTTACAATACTTTGATAAAAGCTGTATATAGAAAGTAATTACAGAAAGTAAAAGAAATGTAAAGATGCGATAAAATACAATAAACCTAAGCTAGATGTATAAGATACAGGTTCTATGTGCAAGACACTAGGAGTAGGGCTTGTTGTGAAGGCTGTGCAAGGGCATAGGTTGCGACGACAAGTCTTGTGAGTAGATTAGAAAAGAACGATAAGTATACAAAAAAAACGTAAGTTCTTAAAGGAAATAAAGGTACAAATACTGTTCCACTCTCCTCTTGGCATACACCTCTCGGTGATCGGCCGCGCTCCCACATATCTGTGGTGAAATAGAGTTTAATGTAATGAACACAAGGTTGCTTCCATGTCTGGAAGTACTACTCACTTTAGTTAATGCACTCTTTTGACCTCTTCTCGATAGATCAGAATGACATCTTCACTTTTGCTCTCACAGGTGAAGATGCTGTCTAGTATGCTTTAGCTAAACATATTACATAACTTTATTTTACATTAAGTTCTTGGAGATTCATAGTGCTTATCGAAAGAGTAAGAAAACATCATGGAGAAAATGACTAATGGGTGAATGAAAACAGATAGAATATGGTGGATGAAAGTTATCGAAACAATTAACATTTCTATTAAGTGTTTGATACATCATGGATGAATGTAGAGATAAAGAAAACATGAAATACATAGAAAGTGATAGAACAAATCCGATCAAATGCCAATGTCTTGGCACAGATCTATGGAAGACTGCTTGCCGGATCTGGTTGGATTGATGGCAGGGAGAGCTTCCCTCTCAAACTTGCTCCACCGGTAGCAGGTTCCTCTGCACAGAGCTTCGCTCGAGTATTTGGCAGGTTGGATATGAGATTTTCCTTTCGGCCTTATCTCTTCCTCTTTCCGGATTCTTCTTTTTAGCACTCAGCTTAGCCCTTTTTTCTCTCTAGAGTCTTACAACACTTTTCCCAGTATCAAATAGCATCAATTTCTCTGAATCCGCTGGGGTATTTATAGGAGGAGATCCTTTAACTCAGGCCATGTGGTCCTCACTTGATGGTTATGGTAATTCTACAGATGGGGGAATATTATTCCTTATGTTATGAAATCAGACCGCCAAATCTGCACAACCGTTAGCTGTACACGCATCTCTATCTCCCGCTCTCGCATTGCTCATTTGCATCTTTCGATCATAGATTCGCATGCGGTGTTTGTTTTTACCGCATGTGGTTGATGCGTAGATCAAGATCGACTATCGCATTGCACCGTTACTTCAATAATTGTCTGTGCAAGGTTGATCGATGGGCACAATTGTGATAGAGATGCATTGAATAAGTTCTCTCGAGTCTTGGGCACAAGCGGTGACTTGGTCTTCCTGCAAAACAGAATAAAGTTTGGCGTATCCTCCATCTTTTTGGCGTTAGTGGGTTTTATTGCAACCATTTATAATTATTGTCAAACTAAGTTAATTTTCATACAATTGGCGTATAATTACTCACTTTTGGCCACAATATCTAGATAAGGTGGCCTAAATAACTTGTATTTCTACAGGTTATCACACCCCCAAATTTAGATATATGCATGTCCTCAAGCATATCTTCTACCAAGGAAATCATGCTCCAATCCCATCCTATATTTTTGTGAAAATTTTGGTTGCTCCGAATGTAACCCTTAGGCAAATTCTAGCAAGCCTTACTTTATTCTTCTACATAATAAAACCCTGCTGAAAGAGACTTTTCTAGTTTTCAAGATAGAGTGTTTATCTCTTCCTTGTCAAAATAACTTGATGTATCTATATACTGCGACCAAAAATTTTGTGCGTCATTTATTCACTTAGGGACAGTTGGTCATGGTTACACTCTTTGTTTTGGCTTTTTCCCACGGGTATCATGCGAACATCCAACTACGGTGGTGTGCCAGTTTCAACTTTAGCTCATGATATTCAGAGGAGTTATCCCTTGTCTTCTTTTTCTCTTTTTAGTTTTATGCTATGTTGTTCTTAGTAACCCACCTTCATTTTGGCTTGCTCCTACGGGTGTTGTACGAACATCTAACTACGAGCAAGCTCCTTTCACAAATAAACTCTTATCAGGTTGGGAACAGTTTATTTTGAAATTTCCCTTCCGCTGACATTGGAGTTTTGCATTATTTTTTTTTGGATGAATGCTAAAAAAGACGCTTTTTCTTGAATACTGCATACTTTTGAGTTCATCTGCTCAGACCTTCCCCACCCCCAAATTTAAAGATGAGCACTAGACAAACACTTAGAAGAAAATTTCAAAAAGAAGGTTTGAGCAGGACTTTGAAAGGTAAAAGGTAAAGTACTGCTAAACTAAAAGTTAACTGTGTTAGCCAGAATCTACTAAGTATGAGAAATGTTACTAAGTTTCACATATAAAACATCATAGCAACGCAATGAAGATCGTAAAAATACAAGAGTAAAAATAAAGCACAGATTTATAAAGGAAGATAAAGAGAAAGGCATAGGCAAAAAGTTGAGAGAATATATACTTTGGATTGTATTGAATATTAACAAAGGTTGCGGATAATTACAAATGATCGCAAAAAAATTTGATTTATGCCTATATTCCTGGCAGCTGATCGCAACATCCCAATGAGAAATTATGTGGCACCCAACTTATACGACTTTTCGTTGGGAACCTTAAGGCTAACTATCGAGCAGAATGCCCGATTTGAGATTAAGTCAGTCTTGTTGCAAATGATCCAAAACGTAGGGCAATTTGGGGGTCTGCAAGGTGAAGACCCGCATGCCCACCTGACCAACTTCGTGGAGATGTGCGGCAATTTCTCCCTCCCTGGCGTTACTCCAGAAAGTATCAGACTATATTTGTTCCCTTACACCTTGAGGGATGAGGCTAAGAAATGGGCCTATTCGCTGGAGCCCAATGAGATCATGTCATGGGGGCAACTAGTAGAGCGGTTTATGAAGAAGTTCTTCCTGCCAGCTGTCAACGCAAGAAGATGGAAGGATGTGTTGAACTTTGAGCAGAAATAAAATGAGACCCTGAGCACCGCCTGGGTGCGATTTAGAAGATTGGTGAAGAATTGCCTACATATCGGGATTCCCGATTGCGTCTTGATGGAGACTTTTTATATCGGCCTGAACAGAGCAACGCAGGCTGTTGTTGACGCCTCCGCTGTAGGAGTATTTATGGAAAAAACCTAAACTAAGGCTACGGTCATCCTTGACCGCATCTCGTAGAACATGGATGACTGAATTGATGACGGGTATGGAGGTCGAGGAAACGAGAGAAGGAAAAGTGAAACAGCTGTTATCCCAAAAAAGACAGTGACCATTGGCTGCTCATATGGCCACCGTTACCTCCATCCTCTAGTCAATGGCCATTAATCAAGGAGCCATTGCTCCACAATCAGTGCAACCCGCTACACCGGCTCAAGTGGCCGCAATTGGTTGCGTTAACTGTGGAGGGGCTCACGGAGCTGATAGTTGTCCATTAAACCTGCAGGAGGTGTGTGCTATTCAGCAACACCTACAATCTAGGCTGGAGGAGTCATTCTAACTTCAGATGGGGTGGCAATCCCAACCGGGGGGCCAATAAACCATCAAGGGGGTAGCAGGGGAAATCCTCCATTTCACCATAATCAGGGGCAATCAAGAGCGCAGAACCAGCAACCCTCATCATCATCGAATGCCTCAAGAGGATCGTTGGAGGCGCTTGCCACACCCTACCCCCAGACCACCTTCTCAGCCTAGAAGAGGGATGCGATTGCAGCAATTATCAACCCTTGAGCTGACACTTACTGCCTAATGATTCTTGCGGAATAACTTTGATACCATACTATAACTTATACACAGCGGAATGATTAAGTCAAGGAGATAAACTATAACAGATTAAGTAGGCTCATCTTTTATTATGACAGTGATAAAAGTTTATACAACTTAAGGACTTAAAAACAAAATTTACAACGACAACCGTAGAAACCCTCCGGAAGTGTAATTGGGGTACGTGGTAGACCTTGACCTTAGCAGCACCCTGGAACTCCTCATCTTCCGCTACCTGGGGGGGGGGGGATTAAGAAAATATTTTGAAGAGTGTGAGCTACTAAGCCCAATGAGTGGTTCTTTTAAAGATGAAAATCATTTTGAAAATCATCTTTTTGGGAAACCAATCACATGTTGGCACTCACATTGAACTTAAGTGCAATCAATGGCATAATCACGTAGCTACTAATTTGAATTCTAACATCAACACATAGCAATCATATTCTATCATCAAACAATACAATCACCTATGGAAACCTTCCTATGTCCCCAATTCCCACCAATGTGCACATCGACCATTTTATTTATCCCGCTAGTCATGCCTAGTTACTTGACCATATTTCCCATTGGGCGTCACCGACTTAATTTTCCGCCAACCGAAACCGACCAATTTTCCCGCCAAGCACCTTTTGTTAAGCATGCTAACCACATCCCGGGCATAATCCAAGTTTCCATAGTCACACACAAAGAATATCATGGCTTTACAGTATTTACGATGCACTTCTCTTTTAACTTAAGTAAATACTCATAATGGACTCTATTGTAATGCTTGTGAGAGATGATGGCAAACCCTATAATTCATAGGATAGCAAATTCTAACACCTCAAGCTGTGATGTTCAGGTTATGCAACTATAATATTCACATTACGTACTGATTACTCACAGACACAGTGCTAACAAAGAAGTATAACATTCATAGTACATCAAGCTACTCACTGTACTTTCTGACCAACAAAGTACGTATTATTCACCAAATATACTGACTTTACCCAACTATCATGCTAACAAATGATGCTCTGGAGTGACATAACATTTACCACACATACTAACCTAGCAAAATTATCATGCTAGCAGGGATGATATTTTCTCATGCAACATAATACGCACAACATCTATTGAGTTACTAAAAGCAATGTCACACTCACAACATATGTTAACTATAAAGCTATAACACTCACCTTAGTTGCTTAGGAGCCTTTCTAATAGTTCCCTTTTCTACCTCGGGCTCCCTTTTTACCCCTAGAATCCAGATCCAACTTACAGCTTAGATTACTCATAGTTCTAAACCTTATTTTGAGATACTTCCTTCTACAAAACTATTCTAAAATGACTCAAGAAGCTTACCAAAAAATCATAGCTTATAACTCTTCATGGTTTAGCCGGAAACATCAAAACATCAAGACTAGCCCAGCTTACCCGATAGCTCAACCCCTCTGTCTTTTTCTCATTCTCCAGCCCAATTCCTTATAGCTTCTTCTCCGGCAGCCTCACCATGAAAACTAGACTCTCTTATCTTTTAGGCTTTGGAATTACATCAAACGCTCGAGTAGATTGGGAGATCTCCTCATCTCAAGTTGATGCATTCTCCTCCACCCTCACTATCCAATGCATTCTACTCTCCCCCTCTTTTTACAAATTTTATGATTTGTGATTTGAAAATGAAATCCCAAAGGCTCTATTTATAGGCGTCCAAACCTCCTATGGTGTTGACACCACCTACTTGGCTGCATGGCCAAATGTTTAATCCTCTCTTTATCAACGTAAGCTGACTTCACCTTGGTTCAATGTGTTCTTCCCAAACGCATCCAACACAATTTCTTAGGGTTTAAGAATTTCTCATAATCGAACACTTAAATTTTAATTGACATTTTCCCTTACGTCTTCAAGCTTTATTTGTATTCAATTTAGGGTTTTCAATGCATAATCTATAAGATCGTGGCCAAGTTCAATGCATAAATGCCCGGTCGTTCGATGCACAGGTGGTTTTCTTCAATCGGGCGTGACGTTCGAATGAGGCGTTTAGGCTGCTCTCACTCTCTCCCACTTTTTCACTGGTCTCATTCTTTCCACTCTCGCTCTCTCCCACTTTACAATCTCGCTCTCTCCAAATTTCTCGCTCAAACTCTCGCTAAGGATCTCGCTCTCTCCAGCCTTCTCGCTAGCTTGGATCTCGGCAGTGTCGCTCTCTCCCATTCTCTCGCTCAACCAATCTCACTCTCTCATATTCTCTCGCTCAACCAGTCTTGCTCTCTCCCATTCTTTTGTTCAGCCAGTCTCGCTCTCGCTCTCTCCATTCTCTCCAACTTCCTCTAATCTCGCTAGCTATTGAGAATATGGTTTATCTCCGTGCAACTTCCACAAGAATTTTCCCAAATAATTTTCTATATTTTCCTCAATTCTTCAATTCTTTCTTCACTATTCAGGATTTAAGTCTTCAAGGTTTTCTCTTCTTTTTATCCTTTTACGGTCCTCTCTACTCGTACTTCAAAATCAAATATGGTTATCGTAACTATAATACCTAACCATTATAGTTTACATTCACTCTTACTAATTGTTGATCCACAAAAGGTGACAATTATTACAGTTATTATGACAATTGTAAAATTATTAGATTATTTACATAACATAGGATTTAACTTTCTCCTAATTAACCCTTTAATCACTTATTTAAGTAGGAAAATGGAGATCCGGGTTTCACAATTACTTCCCCCTTAAGAAATTTCGTCCTCGAAATTTACTCGAACTAACTCCGATTTAAGTTTCATAACAACCACTGTTGTAACCTCCTATACCCTCGTCTATTACCATGCTTCCACTGCGCTACTCTAATATCAACTTTCTCAGTGTGTCCAACAATACCTCACCTAGCCATCTCTAAGCTAGATGTTACACCAAATTATTTACAAAATAAACATTTCTATCTCAATTACTAAATAAGAATAACTTAATTTCATACTTACCTTTCTCGGTAGGTCTTTAGGTAGCATTGTGAGTTCCAGCTCCGGTTGCCTGCTAGGTCATGCCACATCTACCATTCCTCTTAGTTCCACTTCGACTAATTTTTAGGTTTCTCTTTTCACACTTCCCTCTGGTTTTACTAATCTCAACCCTCATGTTTTATTTATTTTTTTTAGACCATATACTTTGATACCAAACTAGTATCAACTCACCTTTAACTTCCAAGAAACTTATACTCTAGTACTAAACTTAGCTCGAACCTTCCCCAAGTTTACGTATACCTATGTTCTGATACCACTCTGGTATTAGCTAACTCTTTAACCTTTCCTTATACTGTAAACTGGTATAAACTAATTCCTCATTTGTCCCAAAACTTATGTTCTGATACCAAGTTGGTATCAACTTAAACTTTATACTCAACCTCCTCCCAGGTTTTACGTATACCTATGCTCTGATACCACATTGTCTTACGCTCCCTTCCCAGTCTTAGGGGTTTAAGGGCTGGGAGGGGGGTGTGATAGCACTGCTAAAATAATACATGGATAAGAATGATGCGGTGATACAGGCCCAAGCATCCTCTATACGAAATCTGGAGATCCAAGTGGGCCAGCTGGCATCGAAGTTGAGAAATCGCACATCAGAAACACTGCATAGCAACTCGGAAGCCCCAGGATCAGCAGGAAAAGAGAAATGTCCGTGAAGACATTGGGCAGGAAAGCCTGACTGCCTACGAAGATGAGGATTACGAGCATCCAAAGACAATGCATAATTTCGGTCTATATCTCGATACCACATTTATTCTACTTCATTAAATTTCCTCTTTAATTCTTGAACCATTTTTATGAATCCTTAAATACGAACCTTTGACTCTTCGAATTTTATTCTTTTGATTACTTCAGTGCATTTAATTCATTCTTGCATTTACTTTTTTAAGATTTTCTGTAGTTAGTGTTTGAGCATCTATTTGTGAATGATTGAGTTATAAAGAAAATTAAATAATAAGAATAATAAAAATCAAATGTCTAGGTAAAACACAATTTACGAAAAAATAAAACAAAATAAAATAAAATAAAATAAAATATATAGATAAAATACAATTAAAAAACAAAGAACAATGAGAAAGCAAAATGACAATGGACGCATCTCGAGCATACTAGGAACGCATTACGATCACCTGATTCAACTGTATTAAGTTGAGAGGTGTGTTGCGCTCGCATATGTCCTTTGCTTGTCCTTAGCCGAATGCACTATGTCAAGGCATCCTCTAGAAATGCGTTGGTTAAGGGTCTGTTGCAAGGATATATGCGTTGTTGCCCATCCTCGGCAAAAGTACAATTGCAGTAGTGAACATGATGCGTTATAGCTGATCTTACGTCCATTTGAATAAAATATTGAAGAAAATGTTGTTTGGTAATGCGGAAGGAAGTCCAATTGATTCGTATCCCCGAGCATTTAAGGCTTGGCAGACAAAAGGACGTTTTTCTGAAAATTCCATAAATCGGGAGGTGGAACAACGCACTTGTTGGACTACCCGACGCCAGTCACCGCGCGAATCGCATTCGGCACCACCACAGATCAACCTATAATAGGCCCTTCCCCTTCATTGAAATTTCTTTACCAGCAACCCAAAACCCTAACATTTTGCCCTCAGATTTCTTCTCTCCCAAAATTTCCAAATTTTCAGAACCCTTTTCTTCTCAAATCCGTTTCAATGGCCGATCAACCTACCAGTTTCACTTTCTATCCCTGACGAAGCAGCCATGCGAGAGGCAACATTCTTGGCTGCCATTCGCCGGCTTGTTGATAACTTGTAGAAATACAAGTTATTTATGCCACCTCATTTAGATATTGTGGCCAAAAGTGAGGAATTATGTGCTATTTGTATGAAAATTAACTTAGTTTGATAATAATTTCAAATGCTTGCAATAAAATCCACTAACGCCAAAAGATGGAGAATATGGCAAAAATTCTCTGTTTTACAGGAAGACCAAAGTCACCACTTGCACCTAAGGCTCGAGAGAACTTTATCAACGCATCTCTATCACCATCATGCCCATTGAACGTCATCGTACATACTATCATTGAAGAAACGGCGCAATGCGATAGTCGATCCTAATCTGCATGACAACCGCATGTAGTTATAAAAACAAACACCACATGAGAACCTATGATCGAGTGATGAAAATGAGCAACGCAAGATTGGGAGATCAAGATGCGTGTACAGCTAATGATTGCAGACAATTGACAGTCTGATTGCATAACAGAAGGAATAAAATCCCTCTATCTTCGGAATTTTCATAACCAAAAGTGGGGACCACTTGGCCGGAGTCAAAGCTATTCTGCCTATAAATACCCCAAAGAATTCAATGAAATATTATGCTATTCGATCTGAGCGAAGTGCTGCAAGATTAAAGAGAGAAAAGGGCTTAGCTGAGTGCTATAAAATGAGATCTGAGACGAAGAAGAGATAAGGCCGAAAGGTGTAATCTCAATTCATCCTATCAATATCCCCGAGCGAAGCTCTGTTCAAGGACCCTGCTACCGAAGGAGCCAGTCTGAGAGGGAAGCTCTCCCCACCATCATCCCAACCATAATCGGTAAGCAGATCTTCATCATCGGTGACCAAGACATTGGCGCCTGATTGTTCTTATTCTACCCTTTTCTATGTATTTCATGTCTCTTCTATCTTTGTGTTCATTCATCGTGTATCAAACTCTTAATAGAAATATTAGTAGTTTCGATCATATTCATTATTCATCTTCTGTCTTTCACCGTGCACCCGTGATTCACTTTTTCCACTATGTTCTCTTAATCTTTCGATAAGTATTATAAATATCTAAAGACTTAATGTAAATTAAAGTTATGTAATACGTTTAGCTAAAGCATGCTAGACGGCATCTTCACCTGTGAGAGCAGAAATGAAGGTGTCATTCTAATCTATAGAGAGAAGGTCAGGAGAGTGCGTTAACTAAAGCGAGTAGTACTTCCAGACATGGAAGCAACCTTGCGTTCATTACGTCGGACTCTAGTTTAACCACAGACATGTGGAAGACGCGGCCGATCACTAAAAGGTGTACCCTAATAGAAAAACAGAACAATATTTGTATCTTTACTTTCATTAAGAACTTGCGATAATTTGTATACTTATCTTTCTTTTCTTTTCTCACCACAAGACTTGTCACCGCAATCTATGTCCTTGCACAGCCTTTACAGCTGGCCTCAATCTTAGCATCTTGTACATAGAACCTGTATCGAATACATCTAGATTAGGTTTACTATATTTTTATCGCATTTACTTTACTTTTCTTTTATGTAATTACTTTTGTACTAAAGACTCTATCAAAGTATTGAAAACCGGTCGCATAACATCATGAAAACACCGCATTAAACCGGTACCGTATTTCCCCGTGTTTAACCTCGGATCACACTGAGAAACTTGTGATGGAATTATACTTGATTTCATCGTAGGGAAATTTGTGACACAGCAGGGCATACTACCTAATCTTAATAAACATCGCATAATCAGTAGTAGTATCGCATCGCATGCATAGCATATCACATCATCTCTACCAGTCAACAAGTTTATAAATGCTCAAACACTTAGAAGAAAATTTCAAAAAGAAGGTTTGAGCAGGACTTTGAAAGTTGAAAGGTAAAGTACTGCTAAACTAAGAGTTAACTAAGTGTTATTCAGAATATACTAAGCATAAGAAATATTTCTAAGTATCACATATTGTACATCATAGCAACGCAATGAAGAATGTGAAAATATAAGAGTAAAATAAAACATAAATTTATAAAGGAAGGCAAAGGCAAAAAGTAGAAGTGACTATGTACATGAATTGTATTGAAAATTAAAGAAGTTTGCAAATAAGTACAAATGCATGCAGACTAAAAAGCTTAAGACCTGTACAAGAGTCAAAGAGTAGTTAAGTTACAAGATAAATAATTCAAAGTATACAAAAAGAATGTGTGCATAAAAGAATACAAAAATGATACAAGAAAGAAAAGAATTAAGTTGGTGGAGCTAGAGGGTCTTGCGGCGGTTGAGGCATTGAGGTTGAGCCATCTTCAAATAAAAATGGCTGCCTTAGGTGGGGAGGCACCATCGAACCATGAAAATAGGCGGTGAGAAAATTGAAGTACTCTTGGTTTCGTTCTGCTATCATGCACTGGTGCTGGAATAGTCGATGGGAGTTGCACTATACATTGATTAGTGTTTCCCTTGAAACGACAGTGCTGCGCTGAATCTCATCAATGTGCTCCATAACGACCTCAAACCATTGGTTGAAGAAGAGCTGTTGTTGATTGATAAGCTCTTGCTGTGGGCAAAAAGTTGTCTCATTTCAGCAAACTCGGCAGCCATGGAAGTGAGTGGAGGTTGCACCTGCAAAGTCTCGCTAGCATCGTTTTAAGGTTAGGCTGATGTGCACTTGTCCAAATCGTGTGGGTCATCAACTTGTGGTGGTGGGAGTATGGAAAGTGGAAGGGGAGTTATTGGTGAATTTGGGGCTGCTAGATGGGGAAGAGAGTCAAGGTGAAGAGGAAGAGGATCAGGAGGAGGAGGAGATAAAAGTTGCACTGGTGAGCTGGGCTGGCTGGGAGATCTTATTCTTAACTGACGAGGCCTTCTGATTAAGGGGGTAGGCTCTGAAGATTCAGAAACCTTTTCTTTGCCTTTGTCTTCTTGTCTTCTTTTGGGCCTTGGTTCTTGTGGTGAATTGAGGTCAATCTTCAAGACGAATCTTATGCATGCAATACGAGGGATTGATTCCTCGAATGTCTGCTAAGGTCCATCCCAAGGCTTTTGCATTGTTCTTAAAGATCTGAATAAGTGCTTCCTCTTTTTCTTTGCTCAATGAGGTAGAGATTATAACCGATAAAGTGTTATTGCCTCATAAATACATATATTTGATGTGCACTGGTAACAACTTCAACTCTAACATGGGTGGTTTTTCTAAAGATGGCTTATTACATTGCATTGTTCGTTCAGATAACTTGATTGTTTCAAAACCTGATTCAGTATGTATTGCAGTGCAATTTTCCTCCCACATTGCGTCGATCCCAAAGTCTTCTTCCTCTGATTCTTCTTGAGGCTCGTGCCAATGATCTTCCTGCAGTTCTCCAACATATTGACAATTTTCCATATCACCTGGGTATTTCAATGCATTGAGAACGTTGAACTTAACTTGCTGATCGTCGACCTTTATGGTAATTTCTGCTTTCTGTACATCGATCAGTGCTCGCCCTGTTGCAAGAAATGGGCGACCTAAGATGATAGGCACCTCAATGTTAGCTTCATAATCTAATATAATAAAGTCAGCAGGGAAGATGAACTTATCTACTTGCAAAAGTACATCCTCTATTTTGCCCTCTGGATGCGTTATTGATCTATTGGCGAACTACAACGTTACTGTGGTGGGTCTTGCATTGCCGATATTTAACTTTTTGAAGATTAACAAGGGCATCAGATATATACTTGCCCTCAAGTCACACAACGCATTTCCGACTTCTTTTCCTTCTATTGAGCAGGGCAATGTGAAACTCTATTGCTCGACTAATGCATATAAGAATTCGATTCTCTCATGAGATGCAATACTACTGTTGATTATGCAATATTAGTTATATTTAAGTAGTATGCCTTGCAATGTCACAAGTTTACTTACAATGAAACCAAGTATAATTTCATCGTAAGTTTCTCGGTATGATACGAGGTCGAACACGGGGAAAAACGGTACCGATTAATGTGGTATATTCATGGTGCTATGCGACCGGTTTTTACAATACTTTGGGTAAAAGTGATGTACAGAAAGTAATTACAGAAAATAAAAGAAATGTAAATATGTGATTAAAATACAGTAAACCTAAGCTAGATGTATGCAATACAGGTTCTATGTACAAAAGAATAGGAGTAGGGCTAGATTTGAAGGTTGTGCAAAGCATGGGTTGCAACGGCAAGTCTTATGAGTCGATTAGAAAAGAAGGATAAGTAAACAAACAATAGAAGTTCTTAAAGAAAATAAAGATACAAATACTGTTCCGCTCTTCTCTTGACGTACACCTTTTGGTGATCGGCCGCGTCTCCCGCATGTCTGCGGTGAGAACAGAGTCTAACGTAATGAACGCAAGGTTGCTTCCATGTTTGGAAGTACTACTCGCTTTAGTTAACACACTCTTCTGACCTTCTCTCGATAGATCAGAATGACATCTTCACTTCTGCTCTCATAGGTGAAGATGCCTTCCAGCATGCCTTAGCTAAACGTACTTCCTAACTTTATTTTACATTAAGTTCTTGGAAATTTATATTACTTATCGAAGCAATAAGAAAACATAATGGAGAAAGCGTATAATGGGTGAAAGATGAAAGACAGAATATGCTAGATGACAATAATCAAAACAAATAATATTTCTATTAAATGTCTGATCCATGATGAATGGAAATAGAGATGAAGAAGACATGGAATACAAAGAAAGGGTAGAATAGATACGATCGAGTGCCAATGTCCTGGTCACAGATCGATGGAAAACTGCTTGCCAGTTCTAGTCGGGATGATGAAGGGGAGAGCTTCCCTCTAGGGCTTGCTCTTCCGGTAGTAGGTGCCTTTGCATAGGGCTTTGCTCGTGTATTTGGTAGGTTGGATCAGAGATTGACCTCTCAGCCTTATCTCTTCTTCTTCCCGGATCTTTTTTTTCAGCACTCAGCTTAGCCCTTTTTCTCTCTAAAATTTTGTAGCACTTTGCCTAGTATCGAATAGCATATCTTTCTCTGAATCCTTCGGGGTATTTATAGGCAAAATTCCTTTGACTTCGACAAAGTGGCCCCCACTTTTTGTTATGGAAATTTTTAAGATGGAGGGATTTTATTCCTTCTGTTATGAAATCAGACCATCAAATTTGCACAACCGTTAGTTATACATGCGTCTCAATTTCCTATTCTTGTGTTGCTCATTTGCATTCTTCGATCATCGATTCGCATGCGGTGTTTGTATTTATTACCACATGCGGTTGAAAAGTAGACCAAGATCGACTATCGCATTGCGCCGTTTCTTCAGTGATTGTTTATGCGAAATCGCTTAATGGGTACAATGGTGATAGAGATGCGTTGATAAAGTTTTCACGAGCCTTGGGTGCAAGTGGTGACTTGGGTCTTCCTACAAAACAGATTAAATTTTGGCATATTCTCCATCTTTTGGCGTTAGTGGGCTTTATTGCAAACATTTGAAATTATTGTCAAACTAAGTTAATTTTCGTACAATTGGCACACAATCAATCAATTTTGGCCACAATATCTAGATAAGGTGGCATAAATAACTTGTATTCCTACAAGTTATCACACCCCCAAATTTAGATATATGCTTATCCTCAAGCATATCTTCTACTAAAGAAATCAAGCTCCAATCTTATCTTATATGTTTGCGAAAATATTGGTTCTCCGAATGTAACCCTTAGGCACATTTCCAAATATTGCATTTTCCTTCCATCCTTGCTAATTCTTAGTAAGTCCCACTTTATTCTTTTACATAACAAAATCCTGCTCAAAGACACTTTTCTAGTTCTTAAGGTAGAATATTCATCTCTTCTTTGTCAAAACAACTTGATATATCTATATGCTGTGAGCAAAATTTTTGCGTCGTTTATTCATTAGGGACAGTTGGTCATGGTTACATTCTTCATTTTGGCTTGTCCCGACGAGTTTCATGCGAACATCCAACTACGGTGGTGTGCCAGTTTCAACTTAACTCATGTTATTCAGAGGAGATGTCCTTTACTTTCTTTTTCTCTTCTTATTTCTATGCTGCGTTGTTCCTGGTAACCCACCTTCGTTTTGGCTTGCTCTTATGGGTGTCATACGAACATCCAACTACGAGCAGGTTCCGTTCACAACTAAACTCTTATCAGGTTGGGAACGTGATTTTGAAATTCCCTTGCACTGACATTGGAGTTTTGCCTTCTTTTTTTTCTTTCTTTTTTTTTTAGTCGAAATGCTAAACAAAGGACGCATTTTCTTTTAATACTGCATATTTTTCATTTATCTGCTCAGACCTTCCACACCCCCAAATTTAAAGATGAGCAAGGACCTCATTGCGTTGTTTGGATAGACTAGACAAACACTTAGAAGACAATTTCAAAAAGAAGGTTTGAGCAGGACTTTGAAAGGTAGAAGGTAAAGTACTGCTAAACTAAGAGTTAACTAAGTGTTAGTCAGAATCTACTAAGTATGAGAAATATTTCCAAGTTTCACATATAGTACATCATAGCAATGCAATGAAGATTGTAAAAATACAAAAGTAAAATAAAGCACAAATTAATAAAGGAAGATAAAGAGAGAGGAAAAGGCAAAAAGTTGAGAGAAGTATGTATTTTGAATGTATTGAATATTAACAAAGATTGCAAGTAATTACAAATGATCGAAAAATAAGTTACTTAGTTCCTGTACATGAGTCAAAGAATTGGTTAAGTTACAAAATTTGAAAAGAATGAAATACAATGAAAGAATGATCGCAACAAATAAATTCAAAATAATTGAGGAAAGAAAAAGAATCTAAGGCTGTGGAGCCAGCGGGTCTGGTGGAGGATGCTGAGGCGTTGTAGTGGAGCCATCGTCAAATAATAAGTGCTGCCTTAAATGGGGAGGCACCATCGACCATGCAGATAAGCGGTTAGAAAGTTGAAGTACTCTTGGTTACGTTCCGCTATCTGACACTGGTGTTGAAAAATCCCGTGCATGTTATGTTGGACATTGATGAGTGCTTCTCTTGAAGTTGCAGTACTGTGCTGAATCTCATCGATGCGTTCCATTGCAACCTCAAAAAAGTTGGTGAAGAAGATATCATGCTGAGCGACAAGGTCTTGCTATTGGTCAAATAGGCTTCTCATCTCAGCTAACTCAGCAGCTAAGGAGGTGGGGGCTGGTTGTGCCTGTGAAGTCTCGCCAGCATCGCTTTGAGGTTTGGCAGATGTGCCCTCGCCCAAATCATGTTGATCATCAACTTGTGGTGGTGGGTGCATGGAAAGTGGAAGGGGAGTTGTTGGTGAAGTTAGGGCTGCTGGTTGAGTGGGAGAGTCGAGGATAAGGGGAAGAGGATTAAGAGGCTCGTGAAGAGGGGAGGAAGGTTGTGCTGGTGGGCTTGGAGGGCTTGGTGATCTTATAACCAAGGGACAAGGTCTTGTGAATGAAGGTTCATGTTCTGGTGAGACAAGAACCTTTTCTTTGCCTTTATCTTCTCCTCGTCTCTGTTTTGGTCTTAGCTCTTGCGGCACATTCAGGTCGATCATAGGCCTTTTCGCTGGCAACTCCAGGCAGTGTGGGGAGTCTTTGAGGAGCATCCTCAGAATCTTAGAATTGATGAGGCCATGAACTTCAAGCATGGGTTCGTCTTCAATGCCTACACCCGTGCTTAGGCATAAACTCGAGACTATCCATGGGAAGAAATACTGCCCCCTTATGTGTCCCACCAAAGCTTTGATTTGCCGTGCGATCAATTAGCCCACGTCAATGGGGATACCGCGCGCAATGCAATATACGGCCATCACCTGATCCCTTGACACTGTTCTATCATGCGTTGTTGGGATCAGCCGCTTCTTGACCAAATATACCCAAAGCCTTCCCTTCGGCAGCAAGGAGCTTGATTCCAGCGTGCGAATGCCTTTTGGGGAGATCGTCCATCTCGTCCTCGATTGTGTTAGTACCTTCAGCGCATCTTCCACTATTTCTTCTGAGGGGTCTTCAATGATTGCGGTCCCTGGTGCATCAGGATTGACCCTCATCTGAAATAGTTCATTAATTTCTCTTGCGTTGAAGAGCACAACCGTTCCCCTGAAGGTCACTGCATCTCTATATCCATGTAGACGCCCTCGGTAAAATTCCTGCACTACTTGTGGTATAACAATGGATGGGCACTGACAGAAGGCGTCCCACCCATGCTTAACAATCACGCTCGTAATGAGATCAGGTAATAGGGTCGACGTAGGGTAGAAACCCATTTTGATCAGCATATCGTCATTTTTTTTTCTTTTGACTAATCGTTTCTTGGACAATGGTACTTGGCTTTGCACTTGCGCAAGGCGGGCTGCTTGTCTTTTCCTCTTTTCCCGCTCCTTGCGTCGTTCTTCCTCCTCGCACTCAGTAAGTTCCTTGCCTTTGCTCTTATATAAGCGCTTGGTATTTGCTTCGTGCTTCCTCTTCTTCTCTTCTTTCAATATCTTATCCTCCTCTTCCTTCTTTCTTCTTCTTCTTCTTCCTTCTCTTCTCTTGCAAATTCTTCTTCAAATTCCTCAGAGGCCAGCAATAGGTGCTGATCCTCTTCGCGTTTCCGAATTTTCTCCAAATGGGGAACCTCATTGTTTCTCTTCATCTCTTCAAATTTAATTCTTCTTCTCCTATTCCCTTCTGCGATAATGAGCTTGTCGCACTTCATCTTTTCTTTTCTCTATTCTTCTTCTTTTCTTTTTCTTTCTTCCTCTTCCAGTGCCAAAATTGGTTGCTGAGAGTCGATGTCAGACCCTCGAGGTGCATTCTTTCTGCAACGCCGCATTAGGGGGGTTTCATCTGTTTCTTCACCCTCATCCACTGCAAGCAATTACGTTGCTTCAAGTTGTGGTGGTTCCATTGGTTGTACCCTTTCCCCCTGATGCTCTCTCACGGAGGTCGACTCTCCATCCTTCGCAAGGCTTGCTGCCCTCTTCTTTGCTCTTTCTTCTTCTTTAAGGCTCCTCCTCTCCCTTCGGCGAAATTTCTTCTCTTCCTTCTCTGCTCTTCTCTTCTTCTTGGCTTCCTCATCTTCATCATTATCTCTCTTATCTTTTTTCTTCTTCGACTTGCGATGATGCGAAGACACTGCCTTTCCTTCCTTATGCTCCCTACTCCTTTTCTTATTCTTATCTTCCTTCTCGGCTTCAGCTGCCGTCTCCATACCTGCAGCCTTCATTTCCTCTCTTTCAGCCCCTGCCATCTTCAACTCCTCTGCTTAGGCCTCTTCTAGTAATACTTCCTTTGTGACCTCCTCCATCGCAACTTCAGGAGTTGTTACCACAACTTCCACTTCTTTGACTGCTTCCATTGCGATTTCAGCCTCTACTGCTCCAATGATCACAACCTCCACTGCCTCCACCACTTCTTCTACCACTTCTTCCACTACTTCTTCCACCACCACTACTCTATCCTTCAAAGTTTCTTCCATCACAACCACCGTCTCCTCCTCCGTAGGCAGTGGTTGGTTTACAACCCCTGCTTCGGGCAGACTTCCTCCTTGCTCTAGAGTGCTTAAAATTTTTCCAGACACTTCCTTATCATCTCATCTTTTTCGCTCGCTTTCAGTTGAGACAAACGGAGTTGGAAAACTCTTGATGCTTCCTCATCTCTAGAAAACAGAAGGTTTGACGGCCAATGGGTTTCTCCGGGTCGTCTGGTGAGTCGTGGGGCAGAGCGAGTTTGGGCGCCAAGCTGGCGACTGGTAGCTAAGAATGTTGCCTCTCGCATAGCTGCTTGATCAGGAGTGGAAGGTTAGGCAGCTTGGTTTGAAGCTTGGTCGGCCATTGAAGTGATTTTGTAAAGAAAAGAGTTATGGGTTTTTAGGGTTTTGAGTACTGGGAGACTGAGAGCAAAAGCCTTAGGGTTTTCTTTAAGTTGAAGGTAAAGAGATACCAACAGAGGGGATGGTCCTATTTATAGGTAGGGCCGTGGTGGGGCCCACTGCGATTTGTGCGGCGTCTGACCTCGGGCAGTCCATCAGGCACGTTGTCCCACCTCTCGTAATTATGGAATTAATAGAAAAGAACGTCCTTTTGTCTGCCAAGCCTTAAATGCTCGGGGATACAAATCATTTGGACTTCCTTCCACTTTACCAATCAACAATTTTCTTTAATATTTTATTCGAATGGACGCATAATTGATTACAACGCATCACTTTGCCTTAACGCATCTATATTTTCGTTGAAGACGGGCAGCAACGCATATGCCCCCGCAACACACCCCTTAATTGATGCATTTCTAGAGGATACATCAACATAGTGCATTCGACTAAGGATGGGCAAAAGTCATATGCTAGCACAACATACACCTCAATTTAGTATGGTTGAATCAGGTGACCACGATATGTTCCTAATTGGTTCAGGATGCGTCCATTAACATTTTTGCTCTTACATTTATTACCCTATTTATTACTATTTGCACTTTTCTTTCTTTTTAATAATTTTCTTCAAACTCAATCATTCAGATATTAGTGCTCAACACTGACTATAGAAAAACTTAAATGCTGGAATGAATTAAATGCTTAGAATAATAGAGAAATAAAACTTAAAAAGGTTAGAAGTTTGTATTAACTACTCAGAAAAAAGATATAAAGTTCAGAAAATAGTAAATTGAACCAAAGCATGATAAAGAAGTTGATTAAGATATGGGCCGAAATGACGCGTTGTCCTGAAATGGTCGCAGTCCATATCTCCGCAGGTGGTCAAGCATGTCTGCTCAATGTTTTCATGGACATTGTTCTTTTCCTGCTGATCCTAGGGCTTCCGAGTTGCTGGGCAGCGTTCCTGGTACGCGATTTCTTAGCTTTGACGCAAGCTGGCCCACTTGGATCTCTAAATTCCGTATGGAGGATGCTTGGGCCTACATCACCACATCATTCTTATCCATATATTGTTTCAGCAGTGCCTCGAACGATCCTTCCGAGGCATTTGATGATGATGAGGGTTGCTGGTTTTGTAGTCTCGATTGCCCTTGTTGATGATGAAATGGAGGATTTCCCATGCTGCCCCCCTGATGGTTCATCGACCCCCCCTTGGTTGGGATTGCCACCCCAGCCAAAGTTAGGATGACTCCTCCACCCTGGATTATAGGTGTTGCTGAAGGGATTATTCTGAATGGCACACACCTACTGCAAGTTCAGTGGACAACTGTCAGCCCCATGAGCCCCTCCACATTTAACGCAAGCAATTGCAGCCACTTGAGCCGGTGTAGCAAGTTGTGCTGATTGTAGGGCAATGGCTTCTTAATTGATGGCCATTGATCAGAGGATGGAGGTAACCGTGGCCATCTTAGCGGCCAATGCAGTCACTGTCTCAGCTGAGATAATGGCTGTGTAACTTTTCCTTCCCTCATTTCCTCGTCCTCCATACCCATCTTCGATCCAATCATCCATGTTCCGCAAGATGTGGTCGAGGATAACCTTGGCCTCGATATAGGTTTTTTCCATGAACCCTCCTGCAGCAGAGGCGTCAGCAACAACCTTCGTTGCTCTGTTCAGGCCGTTATAAAAGGTTTCCATCAGGACGCAATCGGGGACCCCAATATGCAGGCAAATTTTCACCAATCTTCTAAATCGCACCCAGCCGGTGCTCAGGGTCTCGTTTTCCTTTTGCTCAAATTTCTGACCAACTTTGACGGCTGGCAGGAAGAACTTCTTCATAAACTGCTCTACCAACTGTCCCCATGACGTGATCTCGTCGGGCTCCAGAGAATATGCCCATTCCCTTGCCTTGTCCCTCAAGGTGTAAGAGCACAAATACAATCTAATATTTTCTAGAATGATGCCAAGTACTGAGAAGTTGCCACACATTTCCACAAAGTTGGTCAGATGGGCATGCGGGTCTTCACCTTGCAGACCTCCAAATTTCCCTGCGTTTTAGATCATTTGTAGCATGATCGGCTTAATCTCAAATTGGGCATTCTCCTCTACAGCCGGCCTTGAAACACCTGGCAAAAAGTCGTATAGATTTGGCACCGCATAGTCCCTCATGGGGATGTTGCGATCGGCTGCCAGGAATACGGGGCTGGTCGAGCCACCCTTTGGCCTTCAGGCACCGCATCATTATTATTTGCCATCGCCGCCCTTCTTCGCCTATTCCTGTTCTTTGCTCGATCTGAGGGTCCACGATAAATTCTGGTTCACCACCAGAACTTATACACCGTCAGGCTGCTCTCCACGTTAAGCAGCCAGTACAATGAGAACTATCCTTCAAAACACCAAAAACTACTCAAACAATAAATCGTTGACCAGTTATTTCCCCAGCAATGGAGCCATAAACTTGTTGCTCGACTAACGCATATAAGAATTCGATGCTCATGAGATGCAATACTACTGTTGATTATGCAATATTAGTTATATTTAAGTAGTATGCCTTGCGATGTCACAAGTTTACTTACAATGAAACCAAATATAATTTCATCGCAAGTTTCTCAGTATGATCCGAGGTCGAACACGGGGAAAAAATGATATCGGTTAATGTGGTATATTCATGGTGCTATACGACCGGCTTTTACAATACTTTGGGTAAAATTGATGTACAGAAAGTAATTACAGTAAACCTAAGCTAGATGTATGCAATACAGGTTCTATGTACAAATGAATAGGAGTAGGGCTAGCTTTGAAGGCTGTGCAAGGCATGGGTTGCAACGGAAAGTCTTATGAGTAGATTAGAAAAGAAGGATAAGTAAACAAACAATAGAAGTTCTTAAAGAAAATAAAGATATAAATACTGTTCCACTCTTCTCCTGACGTATACCTTTTGTTGATCGGCCGCGTCTCCCACATGTCTGCGGTAAGAACAAAGTCTAACGTACTGAATGCAAGGTTGCTTCTATGTCTGGAAGTACTACTCGCTTTAGTTAGCACACTCTCCTAACCTTCTCTCGATAGATCAGAATGACATCTTCACTTCTGCTCTCACAGGTGAAGATGCCTTCCAGCATGCCTTAGCTAAACATACTTCATAACTTTATTTTACTTTAAGTTCTTGGACATTTATATTACTTATCGAAGGAATAAGAAAACATAATGGAGAAAGCGTATAATGGATGAACGGTGAAAGACAGAATATAATAGATCATAATAATCGAAACAAATAATATTTCTATTAAATGTCTGATACATGATGAATAGAAATAGAGATGAAGATGACATGGAATACAAAGAAAGGGTAGAATAGATACGATCGAGTGCCAATGTCTTGGTCACAGATCGATGGAAAACTGCTTGTCGGTTTTGGTTGAGATGATGAAGGGAGAGCTTCCTTCTCAGGCTTGATCTTCTAGTAGCAGGTGCCTCTGCACAAGGCTTCGCTCGAGTATTTGGTAGGTTGGATCGGAGATTCACCTCTCGGCCATATCTCTTCTTCTTCCTGGATCTTTCTTTTCAGCACTCAGCTTAGCCCCTTTTTCTCTCTAAAATTTTGTAGCACTTCGCCCAGTATCGAATACCATATCTTTCTCTAAACCCTCTGGGTATTTATAGGAAAAAATCCTTTTGACTCCGGCCAAGTGGTCCCCACTTTTTGTTATGAAATTTTGAAGATAGAGGGATTTTATTCCTTCTGTTATGAAATCAGACCATCAAATCTGCACAACCGTTAGTTGTACAAGCGTATCAATTTCCCACTCTTGCGTTGCTCATTTACATCCTTCAATCATCGATTCGCATGCGGTGTTTGTTTTTATTACCACATGCGGTTGACAAGTAGACCAGGATCGACTATCGCATTGCGCTGTTTCTTTAGTGATTGTTTATGTGAAATCGCTTGATGAGCGCAATGGTGATAGAGATGCGTTGATGAAGTTTTCACGAGCCTTGGGCGCAAGTGGTGACTTGGGTCTTCCTGCAAAACAGAGCAAATTTTGGCATATTCTCCATCTTTTGGCGTTAGTGGGCTTTATTGCAAACATTTGAAATTTTTGTCAAACTAAGTTAATTTTCATACAATTGGCGCATAATCAATCAATTTTGGCCACAATATCTAGATAAGGTGGCATAAATAACTTGTATTCCTACAAGTTATCAAACTCCTGGGATCTTTCATTTTAGTGGGGATGTTGTTCTGAAACAGCTTACTACATTCATATGTTAATGTGACCGTTTCATTCTCCCCGATCTTCCTCTTGTTGGCAAGTATGTCCTTAAGGAATTTCACATAGCTTGACATCTGTTCCAACGCTTCTATTAAGGGAATGTTGATATGTAATTGTTAGAGAACATCCAGGAACCTCTTGAATTGTTTGTTGTCATCTTTCTTTCTCAACCTGACGAAAAAGGTGGATGATGCCACTGTACTTCCTGTTCAATTGGTTGTTTATTGAGGTCCTTTGGTTGCTGTGTTTTAGGAGCTGGAGGTTGCGATGACTTTGATGCTGACTCTTGCTGAGATTCATTCTTTGTAGATGTATTTTCTTCTTAACTGGTATTTCTGTTATTCGTGGTTGATTGGTCATCATTGATGATTAAGTCCACTAGCCTTTTTACTGAATCCGGTACTAGTGGCACAGAGACCGTTGTCTTGCCACTTCTCAATGTCACTGCTTGACATTGTTCTTTATCACGTGGTCCTGGTGCTCTCGAGCTGCTGGTCAGCGTATCAGGCACTCTATTCTTAAGTTTAATCGCAAGCTGTTCAATCTGTACCTCCAAATTTCTAAGGGAGGAAGCTTGCGTTTGCTTAATTGCCTCATTCTTCTTAATATACTGTTTCAATAATGTTTCCAAAGACGAGGTACTACAAGAGGTATCATAAGAGGACAGTTGGTCGTAGGGTTGTATACTCTGAAAATTACCTTGGCTGTGATTCTGATTAATAAAAACCAGAGGATTACCTCGATTCCCGGGATGACTGCTCTGATGATTACTTTGGCCCCCCTGGTTGTGATTCTCTTCCCAACTTAAAGTTGGGTTATTTCACCAACCAGGGTTGTAGGTGCTGTCGAATGATTCGTTGTGAATAGAGTATATGGATTGTTAATTCAACGGGCAGACGTCCACTGAGTGCCCCTCTCCGCATTGAATGCAATTTATTGCGGCCACTTGCGTCAACGCATTTGCTTGCTCTGAACTTTGATAGAGATGTCCTTGCTGAATAACCATAGTCTGGAGGAGCGAGGTTATTGTGGACATCTGGTCGGCTAGGGTGCTCATTGTATCAGCTGGTGCAATGGCATTTTCTGCTCTTTTTTGTTCTGAACCTCTTTCCTCATACTCGTTATCTATCCACTCATCTATATTTTGTGAAATACGATATAAGATGATCTTTGCTTCTGTATGCGTCTTGTCCATTAGTCCTCCAGCCCGGAGGCATTAGCAACTGCTTGCATTGATCGATCCAAGTCATTATAAAAAATCTCCATCAGAACACAATCGGGAATCCTAATGTGTGGATAGTTCTTCACTAATTGTCTGAATCGCACCCAGGCGGTGCTCAAAGTTTCATATCCCTTCTATTCAAAATTCAACCCATCCCTCTGTCTCCTTGTGTTAACGGCTGGAGGGAAGAATTTATTCATAAAACTTTCGACCAACTGATCCCATGTGCTGATTTCATTTGGCTCTAGAGACTGAGCCCACCTCCTTGCCACATCCTGCAGTGTATACGGGAAGAGATACAATCTAATTCCTTCTTGAGTCACACCAAGTATGGAGAATGCGTTGCATATTTCTATGAAGCGAGTCAAATGAGCATGCGGGTCTTCTCCTTGTAGACCTTCGAATTATCCCGCATTTTGGATCATTTGAAGCATGATCGACCTTATCTCAAATCTTGCATTCTTCACAACTGTGGGTCTTGAAATTCTGGGCGAGAAGTTATAAAGATTCAGCGCCATATAGTTCCTCATAGGGATGTTGCGGTCGGCAGCAAGAAATACAGGGTCTTGCGCTGGCTAATTTACCCCTTGATTCCTGTTGGATAAAAGAATTATTAGGGACGGATGGGGTTGTACATGAAATCATGCGTTAGACATGGTTTAAGCTATGCATTTACGCCCATGCGTCTGAGGTCATGCGTCGGAATGAAAATGTGTTAATCTAGTATGTAATGACCACACGTTCCTATCACAAGTTTTCTTACGCTCGCGCCAAGTATAATGCAAATGCAAGTTTCTCGGGTAATCCGAGGTCGAACACAGGGACTTGACTCAATAATGCTTGTGAAGCAATGCATTTGGGGCGATGAAAAGAAAAAATAAAAAGAAGAAGTTTAATGGATTTACACACTACTCCTACTCCTAACTAAACAGATTGAGCAATAGAAGACTTGCGATGAGAATAGATAGATACACAACACCCATTAATGCATAGTAATGTTTACTATCTTAAATCGCCCGAGTAATCCCAGCTTATTGCACTAACGCATTGCACACCTCTCGGTGGTCAGCCGCATGACTATATCTCTATAGTGCATGGTTGCGTCGAGCATAAGATTGTGCCTATCTCTAGGAATAATGCAAACTTTGCTTTAGTGCATTCCATCTCTTACCTTTTCGGGCAGTTAGAGGCGGCTATTTAACTTATAGACAAGCAATGCAACAACCGATAGGCAAGCGTTGCTACAGCCTTTCACCAAGCAAAGAGAATTAACTCACTATACTCGCACAATGCACACCTCTTGGTGGGTTGCTACATGCGTCCTATCTCTAGGCTACACGATTAAGTATGCAATCGCCTTTGATAAATAAATGCTGAAGATAAGCGAGATAGAGATAAAGATGATGAAGAAGATGACATTGAAGGAATCAAGAGATGCATTGATTTCAATTTGTCTTAATATATTAAGCTAAAGTGTAATAAAATACAGAGGTTATAAGAGAAATGAAGGACTCTGCGTCAAGGCTACCGGTGGTGCCATGGATGAATGGTGGAGATGTCTTTCTCGAGCTCTATCTCCGGTGAAAGCTTCGGTCGTCACTCGGTCTGGTTTGTGGAGGTGAAGAATTCTCACTGAAAATCTTGTTCAAGCTCTCATCTGTGATCACAAACCTCTGCCTTGAGGCAGAAGTTCGGATGCCTGAAATGAAGGTCCATAAGGCTATTTATAGAGTTTAAACGCCGACAACTATCATGATTGCATTATGGTTCACTGTTGCTTTTGTAGCGGTATGGGCAATGTCACATCGTCTTATTTTGTTGACACTCCCAAGGTATGCATCCGAGCTTGATTCAGTTGAAGTATCAACACATTCTACCCATCTTATGATCGTCCTTCTATTATGGTTGTCACTCCATGGCCGCAATTCCCACTTGATCACCGCATTTTCTTGATCACTGCATCTTCCATGCGATGGACGCAATCGATCACCGTAACTTCCATGCGATGGACGCATGCGATCCAACTTTCAGCGCATGCATTTGTTTGTGCAATCACTTGGCTTCAGCGCATGCATTTGTCTGTGATTACTTATTTCCAACGCATGCAATTGATTCCTACGATAGCTACAAAAATAGACACTTTGGCATGGAGTAACGCATAATTTTGGGGTCAATGAGGATTTAGGTGCCAATCGATGCAAAACTCAATTTTTCGCAAATTTTAAGTATTATCACCACATTTTCTACTTATTAGCCCTTATGATTCTAAATAAAAGGCTTATAATAATTGGCATTTCTGCCAATTATCACCCCCCCTCCAAACTTAGAATCATGCTTGTCCTCAAGCATGCGTTATACTCAAGAATTCTTAATTTACCTTCCCGCGTCTCTTTGCGATGACCATCTTCTCAGAATATAATTTACTCGTGCCTCTGACTATGGACGCAATGCTCTCCTCCACTTCGGCTGCTTCTCCAAACAAATCTTTTCTAAGTTAAATTCGGTAAGCCTTTGCTCAAAAAAATTTTATTCATTCACCCCAACTTTGCGTTCAGCTCTTGAGAATGCGTTCGTTCAAAACAATTCCAGATTATACGATTACTTATTCGAATGCGGTATTGAACCTGGTTACACTCTTCGTTTTGGCTTACCCCCAGGTGTGTCATGCGGGCATCCAACTTCGATTGCGTTTCGTATTCAACTCAACTCATGTCGTGTTTAATTTGGCTTGTGCCAGACAGAGGAGGCACGCTTATGCATTGATCTTGGCGACTTACCTTCATATTGGCTTGCCCCCAGGGTGTCATGTGGGCATCCAACTATGGGTAAATGCCTTTCACAACTTAACTTTTTGATGTTACGCTAAAGTGTATATGAATTTCAATGCTCATGATGATGCGAAACTACTGTTGATTATGCGCTAACTAGTTATACTCAAGTAGTATGCCATGCGTTGTCACAAGTTTCCTTACGATGAAACCAAGTGTAATTCCATCGCAAGTTTCTCGATATGATCCTAGGTCAAACATGGGAAAAAACGGTGCCGGTTATTGTGGTATGTTCATGGTGTATGCAACTGGGTTTTTCAATATTTGTATAAATGTGTGTACAATATGTAATTATAGAAAAATAAAGAAAAGCTGTCAAGATTCGATAAAAATACAATAAACCTAAGCTAGATGTATAAGATATAGGTTTTATGTGCAAGATACTAGGATTAGGGCTGGCTGTGAAGGTTATGCAAAGATGTGGGTTGCGACGATAAGTCTCGTGAATAGATTAGAAAAGAAAGATAAGTAATACAAACAATGCAAGTTCTTAAGAGAATTAAAGGTAAAATATTGTCCGCTCTTCTCTTGGCGTACACCTCTCAGTGATCGGCCGCATTTCCCACATGTCTGTGGTAAAACAGAGTCTAACGTAATGAACGCAAGGTTGCTTCCATGTCTGGAAAGACTACTCGCTTTAGTTAATGTACTCTTTTGACCTTCTCTCGATAGATCAGAATGACATCTTCACTTCTGCTCTCACAAGTGAAGATGCCATCCAGCATGCTTTAGCTAAACATATTTTATAACTTTAATTCATATTAAGTTCTTGGAGATTTATAGTGCTTATCGAAAGAGTAAGAAAACATCATGGAGAAAAGGACTAATCGGTGAACGGAAACAGACAGAATATGGTAGATGAAAGCTATCGAAACATTTAACATTTCTATTAAGTGTTTGATACATAACGTGTGAATGTAGAGATAAAGAAAGCTATCGAAAGAGTTAGAACAGATACAATCAGATGCCAATGTCTTGGCACAGATTCAATGGAAATTTGCTTGCCGGATAGGATGATGTCGATGGTAGGAAGAGCTTCCCTCTCAGGCTTACTTCACTGGTAGTAAGTGTCTCTACACAGGGCTTCACTCGAGTATATGGTAGATCGGAATAGAGATTTACCTTTCGGCCTTATCTCTTTTTCTTCCCGAATTCTTCTTTTCAGCTTTCAGCTTAACCTTTTTCTCTCTAAACTCTTACAGCACTTTGTCAGTATCAAATAGCATCATTTTCTCTGAATAAGCTGGGGTATTTATAGGAGGAGATCCTTTAACTCCGGCCATGTTGTACCTACTTGATGGTTATGAAAATTATGTAGATGGGGGGATATTACTCCTTTTGTTATGAAATCAGATCGTCAATTCTGTACAACCGTTAGTTGTACACGCGTCTCAATCTCCCGCTCTCGCGTTGCTCAGTTTCATCTTTCGATCATAGATTCGCATGTGGTGTTTGTTTTTATTACCGCATGCGGTCGAAGCATAGATCTGGACCGACTATCGCATTGCGCCGTTACTTCGGTAATTGTCTTTGCAAGGTTGATCGACGGGCGCAATGTGATAGAGATGCGTTGATTAGGTTCTTGCGAGCCTTGGGCATAAGCAGTGACTTGGTCTTCCTACAAAACAGAATAAAGTTTGGCGTATCCTCCATCTTTTGGCATTAGTGGGTTTTATTGCAAACATTTATAATTATTGTCATACTAAGTTAATTTTCATACAATTGGCACATAATTACTAAATTTTGGCCGCAATATCTAGATAAGATGGCATAAATAATTTATATTTCTACAAGTTATCACATCCCCAAATTTAGATATATGCTTGTTCTCAAGCATATCTTCTACTAAGGAAATCATGTTCCAATCCTATCCTATATTTTTGCGAAAATTTTTTGTTGCTCCGAATGTTACCCTTAGGCACATTCCTTAACATCACATTTTCCTTCCATCCTTGCTAATTCTTAGCAAGCCTTACTTTATTATTCTACGTAGCAAAATCCTACTCAAAGACACTTTTCTAGTTTTCAGGATAGAATGTTTACCTCTTCTTTGTCAAAACAACTTGATGTATCTATATGCTGTAAGCAAAACTTTGCATCATTTATTCACTTAGGAACAGCTGGTCATGGTTCCACTCTTCATTTTGGCTTGTCCCCATGGGTGTCATGCGAACATCCAACTACGATGGTGTGCCAGTTTCAACTTTAACTCATGATACTCAGAGGAGTTGTCCCTTGCCTTTTTTTTTTCTCTTTTTAGTTTATACTATGTTGTTCTTGGTAACCCACCTTCATTTTGGCTTGCTCCTATGGGTGTCATACAAACATCCAACTATGAGCAGGCTCCTTTCACAACTAAACTCTTATCAGGTTGGGAACAGTTTTTGAAATTTCCCTTGCGCTGACATTGGATTTTTGCAATATATATATATATATATATATATATATATATATATATATATATATTTTTTGGTAAATGCGATACAAAAAGACACATTTTCTTGAATACTGCATACTTCTGAGTTCATCTGCTCAGACCTTCCCCACCCCCAAATTTAAAGCTGAGCAAGGTTCTCATTGCATTGTTTGGATAGACTAGACAAACACTTAGAAGAAAATTTCAAAAAGAAGGTTTGAGCAGGACTTTAAAAGATAAAAGGTAAAGTACTACTAAACTAAGAATTAAATAAGTGTTGGTAAGAATTTACTAAGTACGGAAAAAGTTTCTAAGTTTCACATATAATACATCATAGCAACGCAAGGAAGATCGTAAAAATACAAGAGTAAAAATAAAGCACAGATTAACAAAGGAAGATAAAGAGATAGGCACAGGCAAAAAGTAGAGAGAATTATGTACTTTGATTGAATTGAATATTAACAAAACATGTGAAAAATTACAAATGATCGCAACAGAATTTTTTTTCTATGCCTATACATGAGTCAAAGAATTTTGTTAAGTTACAAAATAAAAGAATGAAGTACAATGAAAGAATGTCCGCATAAAAATTGAAAAATTGAAGAAAGAAAAGATTAAGGTTATGGAGTCGGGGGATCTAGTGGAGAATATTGAGGCTGTGCAGTAGAGCCATCGTCAAACAGTAAGTGCTGCCTTAAATGGGGAGGAACCATCAGACCATGCAAATGAGCAGTATGAAAATTGAAGTACTCTTGATTGTGTTCCACTACCTGTCACTGGTGTTGGAAAATCCGGTGCGTGCTGCGCTGGTTATTGATGAGTGCTTCCCTTGAGGTTGCAACACTGCGTTGAATCTCATCGATGCACTCCATTACGACCTCAAATCAATGGGTGAAGAAAAGATGTTGCTGAGCAACAAGTTCTTACTATTGGGCAAAGAGGCTTCTCATTTCAGCTAACTCAGTAGCTAAAGAGATGGAGGCTGGTTGTGCCTGCTAAGTCTCGCCAGAACTGCTTTGAGGTTGGGCAGATGTGCCCTCGCCCAAATCGTGTGGGTCATCAGCTTGCGGCGATGGGTTTATGGGGAGTGGAAGTGAAGTTGTTGGTGAAGATGAGGCTGCTGGTTGAGTTGGAGAGTTGAGAGGATAAGAGGAAGGTGGGTAAGAGGCTCATGAAGAGGGGAGGAGGGCTGTGTTAGTGGGCTTAGACGGCCTGGGGATTTAATAATTAAGGGATGAGGGCTTATGAACAATGGTTCATGTGCTGGTGTCTCAAGAACCTTTTCTTTTCAATCGAAAGCCTTTTTGCTGGCAACTCCAGGAAATGTGGGGAATCCTTTAGGAACATCCTCAGAATTTTGATATTTATGAGGCCGTGGACTTCTAGAATGGGTTCATCATCAATGCCTACACTTGCACTTAGGCATAAACTCGAGACTATCCATGGAAAGAAGTACTGCCCCCGTATGTGCCCCACTAATGCTCTGATCTGCCCTACGATCAATCTACCTACGTAAATGGGGATGTCGTGCACAATACAATATGTGGTCATCACCCGATCCCTTGATACTGTTCTATTGTGTGTTGTTGGGATCAACTGCTTCTTGACCAAATAAACCCAAAGCCTTCCTTCTAGTAGCAAAGACTTTGATTCCAGTGTGTGGATGCCTTTTGGGGAGACCGTTCATCTTGTTCCTGGTTGCGCTAGAACCCTCAACGCATCTCTCATCATTTCTTCTTACGGGTCATCAATGATGGTGTTCCCTGGTGCATCAGGGTTTTCCCTCATCTGATAAAGTTTGTTGATTTCCCTTGCGCTGAAGAGCACTATCGTTCCCCTGAAAGTCACCGCATCTTTGTTCCCGTGCAGACGCCCTCGATAGAAATCCCGCACTACCTGAGGTATAATGATGGATGGGCACTGACAGAAAGTGTCCCACACATGCTCCACAATGACATTCGTAATGAGATCAGGTAGCAGGGTCGGTGCAGGGTAGAACCATATTTCGATCAGCATATCATCATTCCTTTTTCTCTTAATTGATCGCTTCTTTGCCAATGTGGGCTCACTGCTCTCTGCTGGGTCTTTGCTTTGTACTTGCACAAGGCGGGCTGCTTGCCTTTCCCTCTTTTCCTGCTTCTTGCGTCTTTCTTCTTTCTCATGCTCGGCGAGTTCTTTGCCCTCGCTTTTATATAAGCGCTTATTGTTGGCTTCGCGCTTCCTCCTCTTCTCTTCTTTCAACAGTTTATCCTCCTCTTCCTTCTTCCTGCTTTCTTCTTCTTCTACTTCCCTCTATTCTCTCTCAAACTCTTCTTCAAATTTCTCAAAGGCCAGCAATAGGCGCTGATCCTCTTCGCGATTTCGGATCCCTTCCAGTCGGGCAAACTCATTATTTCTCCGTATTTCTTCAAATTCTATTCTTCTTCTTCTATTTCCTTCTGCGATGATGAGCTTACCCCGCTCCATCTTTTCTTAATTCTCTTATTCTTCTTTTCTTTTTCTCACTTCTTCTTCTAATCTTAATATTAGTTGCTGAGGGTCGATGTTAGACGCTCGCGGCGCATTCTCCCTGCACCACCACATCAGGGGGGTTCCATCTGTTTCTTCACCTTCATTTGTCGCAACCAGTTGCGTTGCTTCAGGTTGTGGTGGCTCCATCGGTTGTGCCATTTCCCCCTAAACCTCCCTTACAGAGGTCAACTCTCCATCCTTCTCAAGGCTCGTAGCCCTCTGCTTTGCTTTCTCTTCTTCTCTGAGGTTCCTCTTCTCCTTCTGGCACAATTTTCTCTTTTCTTTCTCTTCTTTTTTCTTCTTCTTGGCCTCCTCATCTTCATCATCATCCTTTTTCTCTTTGTTCTTTTTCGACTTATGATGATGCGATGACTCCGCCTTCCCATCCTTATGCCCCTTACTCTTCTTCTTCTTCTTATCTTCCTTCTCTGCCTCAGCTTCCTTCTTCAATCTAACTCCGGCATCCTTCTCTGCCTCTGCAGCCTTCAACTCCTCTTTCTTGGCCTCTTCTGTCTGTACTTCCCTTGCGACTTCGTCCATCGCAACGTCAGGAGTTATTAACACAACTTCCACTTCTCTGGCCTCTTCAACTGCGATTTTAGTTTCTTCTTGTTCAACGATCGTAATCTTCTCTTCTTCCAATTATGGAGGTTCATCAAATATTGCTGCGATGATGTTGGCTTCCGGGGTTTCTGGGACCAAAATATTGCTTTCTTTTTCTTCTTCTTCAACCACCACTACTCCATCCTTTATTGCTTCCTCTGCTACGACCACTATCTCCTCCTCTATAGATAGTGGCTGTTTTACAACCCCTGCCTCGGGCAGTCCTCCTCCTTGCTCCAAAGTGCTTAAGATATTACCAAACACCTCTATGTCGTCTCGTCTCTTCCGTTCACTTTCAGTTGAGACGAACGGTGTTGAGGTTGGCAAACTTTCAGTGCTTCCTTCTCTTTTGAATGCAGGAGGCCTAACGACCAAGGGGTTTCTCCGGGATCTTCTGGTGGGTCTTGGGGTAGAACATGTTTGGGCGGCAAGTCGGCGATTGGCAGCCAAGAATGCTACCTCTCGCATGGTTGCTTGGTTAGGGATAGAAGGTGAAACTGTTAGGTTCGAAGCTTGATCGGCCATTGAAACGAATTTGAGAAGAAAAGGGTTCTGAAAATTTGGAAATTTTAGGAGAGAAGAAATCTGAGGGCAAAATGTTAAGGTTTTGGGTTGCTGGTAAAGAAATTCCAACGAAGGGGAAGGGCCTATTTATAGGTTGAGCCGTGGTGATGCCCAATGCGATTGACGCAGTGATTGGCCTCGGGCAGTCCAACAGGCATGTCATTCCACCTCCCGCATTTATCAAATTTTCAAAAAAAACATCCTTTCGTCTGCCAAGCCTTAAATGCTCAGGAATACGAATCGATTGGACATACTTCCGCATTACCAAACAACATTTTCTTTAATATTTTATTCAAATGGACGCAAGATCAGTTATAACGCAACTATACATTTGCCGACGACGGGCAACAACGCATATATCCTCGCAACACACCCCTTAACCAATGCATTTCTGGAGGATGGCTTGACATAGTGCATTCGGCTAAGGACGGGCAAAGGACACATGTGAGCGCAACACACCCCTCAACTTAATACAGTTGAATCAAGTGATTGCAATGCATTCCTAGTATGCTCGAGATGCATCCATTGTAATTTCATTTTCTCATTGTTCTTTGTTTTTTTTATTATTGTATTTTATCTATTTATATTTTTTTCTCATAAATTGGGTTTTACCCAGACATTTGATTTTTATTATTCTTATTAATTAATTTTCTTATAACTCAATCATTCACAAATAAATGCTCAAACACTAACTATAGAAAAACTCAAAAAAGTAAATGCAAGAATGAATTAAATGCAATGAAGTAATCAAAAGAATAAAATTCGAAGAGTCAAAGGTTCGTATTAAAGGATTCATAAAAATTGTTCAGGAATTAAAGAGGAAATTTAATGAAGCAGAATAAATGTGGTATCGAGATATGGACCGAAATTATGCATTTTCTGTGGCTGCTCGCAATCCACATCTCCACAGGTAGTCAAGCTTGCCTGCTCAATGTCTTTACGGACATTGCTCTTTCCCTGCTGATCCTAGGGCTTCCGAGTTGCTGGGCAGTGTTCCTAGTGTGCGATTTCTCAGCTCCAATGCCAGCTGGCCCACTTGGATATCCAAATTTCGTATAGAGGATGCTTGGGCCTGCATCACCGCATCATTCTTATCCATGTATTGTTTCAGCAACACCTCCAATGATCCTTCTGAGGCATTTGATGATGATGAGGGTTGCTAGTTCTGCGGTCTTGATTGCCCCTGATGATGGTGAAATGGAGGATTTCCCCTATTGCCCTATTGATGGTTTCGGCCCCCTAGGTTGGGATTGCCACCATGTCCAAAGTTAGGATCACTCCTCCAGCCTGGATTGTAGGTGTTGCTAAATGGATTATTCTGAATGGCACACACCTGCTGTAGGTTTAATGGACAACTATCAGCTCCGTGAGCCCCTCCACAGTTAACGTAACCAATTGTGGCCACTTGAGCCGGTGCAGCGGGTTGCACTGATTGTGGAGCAATGGCTCCTTGATTAATGGCCATTGACTGGAGAATGGAGGTAACTGTAGCCATCTGAGCGACCAATGTAGTCATTGTCTCTGCTGGGACAACGGTTGTTTCACTTTTCCTTCTCTCATTTCCTCGACCTCCATACCCGTCATTAATCCAGTCATCCATGTTCCACGAGATGCGGCCGAGGATGACCTTGGCTTCGGTGTAGGTTTTGTCCATAAATCCTCATACAGCGGAGGCATTAGATACAACCTGCATTGCTCTATTCAAGCCGTTATAAAAAGTCTCCATCAATACGCAATCGGGAATCCTGATATGCGGGCAGTTCTTCACCAATCTTCTAAATCACACCCAAGCGGTGCTCAAAGTCTCATTTTCTTTCTGCTCAAAGTTCAACACATCCTTCCGTCTTCTTGCATTGACAGCTGGTGGGAAGAACTTTTTCATAAACCGCTCTACCAGTTGCCCCCATGACGTGATCTCATTGGGCTCTAGCAAATAGGCCCATTTCTTAGCCTGGTCCCTCAAGGTGTAAGGGAACAAATATAGTTTGATACTTTCTGGAGTAACGCCAGGGAGGGAGAAATTGCCGCACATCTCCACGAAGCTGGTCAGGTGGGCATGCGGCTCTTCACCTTGTAGAACCCCAAATTGCCCTGCGTTTTGGATCATTTGTAGCATGACCGGATTGATCTCAAATTGGACATTCTTCTCAATAGTTAGCCTTGAGAATCCCGACGAAAAGTCGTATAAGTTGGGTGTCACATAATTTCTCATTGGAATGTTGCGATTGGCTGCCAGGAATACAGGATCCTGGGCCCATCGAACAACCCCTTGATTCACCTCAGGCACCGCATTATCGTTATTATTCACCATCGTCGCCTTCTTTTGCCTATTCCTATTCTGGCGTATCCTCGCGTGGGAGGTTCGCTAGATCTTAGGGTCAGCAACAAATTCTGGTTCAGCACCAGAACTCATACACTGTCAGGCTGCTCTCCACATTAAACAGCTAGTATAATGAGATCTGTCCTGCAAAACACCAAAAACCACTCAAACAATAAACCGTTGACCAGTTATTCCCCATCAACGGCGCCATAAACTTGTTGTTACGCTAAAGTGTATATGAAATTCAATGCTCATGATGATGCAATACTACTGCTGATTATGCGCTAACTAGTTATACTCAAGGAGTATGCCCTGCGTTGTCACAAGTTTCCTTACGATGAAACCAAGTGTAATTCCATTGCAAGTTTCTCGGTATGATTCGAGGTCGAATAGGGGGAAAAACGGTGTCGGTTATTGTGATATGTTCATGGTGTATGCGACCGGCTCACTGCTGCTTTTGTCGCGGTATGGGCAATGTCACATTGTCTTATCTTATTGACATTCCTAAGGTATGCGTCCGAGATTCAGCTGAAGTATCAACGCATTCTACCCATCTTGCGATCATCCTTCTATTATCATTGTCACTCCATGGCTGCAATTCCCACTTGATCACCGATTCTCTTGATCACCGCATCTTCCATGTGATGGACGCATTTGATCACCACAACTTCCATGCGATGGACATATGTGATCTAACTTTCAGCGCATGCGTTTGTTTGTGTGATCGCTTGGCTTCAGCGCATGCATTTGTCTGTGATTGCTTATTTCCAGCGCATGCGCTTGATTCCTGCGATAGCTACAAAAAGAGACACTTTGGCATGAAGTAACGCATAATATTGGGGTCAGTGAGGATTTAGGTGCCAATTGACGTAAAACTCAATTTTTTTGCAAATTCTAAGTATTATCACCACATTTTCTACTTATTAGCCCTCGTGATTCTAAATAAAAGGCTTATAATAACTGGCATTTCTGCTAGTGATCAATTCCCATCGGGCCTCTCATTATTATTTTCCATATTTCTCCTTCGCCTAATTTCGTTCTGATGTGCTCTTGCGCGAAAAATACACTTGATCTCTAAGTCAGCTTAGAATTTCTGGATCAATTCCAGTACTCATAAACCGTCAGCCTGCTCTTTGCAATAAATAGCCAGTACAGCAAAGATCTATCCTACAAAATACCACAAAGTATTCATCACTAACTGTTACCAATCCTTGACAACGGTGCCATAAACTTATAACGATAAAATTGGAGGTTTATGTTGTGTATGTTTTGTATCGCTTATGCACACTACTGATGATGAAAATGAATCAAGTCATGTTGTCATAAACTTGATGTCCGAAATTTAAATCTACTTTATCTTTATCTAACTCTAATGCACGGCTTGTGAATGAAATGAATGATGTGCTATATCTGTGCTCAAGTGTTTTACGATAAAGACAATTTTATGCTATACTACATTCCAAGTATATGCGTTGATAGTGATATGATCGTTGTATGCAATGAAGCAGTGCGTGTCACAAGTTTCCTTACATTGAAACCAAGTATAATTCCAACACAAGTTTCTCAGAATGATCCGAGGCCGAACACAGGGATTATTGTCCTTAAATGCGATACTTATGTGATATATGTGACCGATTTTAATAATGAATAAAGAATGTTGGTTTGTACAGAAATATAAATTGCAATGAAAGTAAAAATGCGTTGGTAAAGTAAATTCCTAAACTACTATGATACAAGATATATGATACATGATACATGATACTGGGGTCGAGGACTAACTGTGAAGTTGTACAAAAGTGTCGATGAATGTGATGACAAGTCTTATGAATGAAGTAGAAAGAGAAAGAGTAAGGGTAAAAACATCGCAAGTTTGTTAATCATGTTAAGGATGCAACTGAGGTTCCGTTTTCCCTTGGTGTACACCTCTCAGTGATTGGCCATGTTCCCATATGTCTATGGTGAAACAGAGATGAACGTGATGAACGCAAGGTTGTTTCCATCTCTGGAAATACTTCTCAATTTAGTTAACGCATTCTTCCAACCTTCTCTCAATAGGCTGAATAACATCTTGACTTCTACTCTCACAGGTGAAAATGCTGTCGAGCATGCTTTAGCTAAACTTAATTAATTCCTTAACACAAATGAACTCACTCACTTAATTCTCACTTTTTACTCCGGGGACTAAGAACACATCAAGGAGAAAATGGATGATAAAAGTATGGAAAAAGACAGATAGATGATAATGGTGATGAGGATAACATTCAATTCTAAAATTAAGCGTTTGATACATGTTTGTGAATGAGAGATTACAGAAGATGAACATAGAGGATGAAATAGGGAATATAAACAAATACGGAAAGAGTGTCAACGTCTTGACACAGATCCCGATCGAAGACTTGTGCTTGCCTGTCACACCCCACCCCAGACCACCTTGGGCTGACACTTATTGCCTAATAACTCTTGCAGAATAACTCTGATACCAATTATAATTCATATGCAACGGGATATCTTTAGGCCCATAATTTATTAACTTAGAACATAATATGTTTAGAGTCATTACAACACAAGATTTACAAGCCCTAAAACCCACAAACCCTAGTCCTTATATGAACAACAGTAACATGTGTACAATATTAACAGTAACCACCTAGCAAATGGTTACAAGTCTTTTAGTCCTTTAGTGGCAGAGCAGACACTGAGCTATTTTCAGAGGATTTGACCACTACCTGTGGGGGGGGGGGGGGGGGGGGGAAACAAAAAATTTGAAAACGGGCTGAGCTTATGGCCAGTGAGTGACCAACAAAGTAAATTCTCATGCATGATTTCAGTAAAGAGTTTAACTTAAACATAAACTTTTACAGTACTTGTACTTCAGCATACACATTTTCCAAGAAAAAAACATATAAGCTGTTATACTCATAAAACAGTAAAATCATTTCTCAATTCAACGTACCGTACTGTGGGTAAAACAATTCTGCTCAGATACCTTCTGAATGTCCTTCAGTATCAAGCTACTAGGATACCTTCTCAAACGTCCTTCAGTATCCTATTGGCTTGGTACCTTCTCAAATGTCCTTCAGTATTAACTTTCTCTTTAAATCATGTAAAGTATAACACATATAAACCATGGCTTTAAAGATGTTAAAGCATGTTGGATAAAATCAACACATATAAATGGTTTTGCAACAATTTCTCACATATGCATGCGTTCAAAACACAATTCATAGCTTGCTTGGAAATCACTTGCAAAACTAGTAGGCATGAGAATATTCTTCTTTAAAACATGCTTTTTATAACATGTTGTAATAAACATTTTAAGCAAAATGTTTTAGTCAAAACATTTTAGCCACTCACCTTGTCTTCTTAGGAGCTTTTCACTCTAGTAGCTCCTCGGGCTCCCTTTTCACCCCTAGAATCCAGATTCAACTTACAGCTTAGATTACTCATAGTTATGAACCTTATTTGGAAATACTTCCTTCTACAAACTTATCATAAAAATTTTTCAGGAAGCTTACTCTAAAGTGTGAGCTTAGAACTCCTCGTGGTTTGGCTGGAATCACAGAATCTTCAAGACTGGCCCAGACTGATCTGACAGTCTGACCCTTCTGCTTTCTTTTCAATCTCTAGCCTGGTTCCTTTGAGTTTTTCCTCCGGCAGCCCCACTCTGAAAACTAGACTCTCATAACTTTCAGATGGCTTTAGAATCACTCCAAACGCACGAATAGATTGGGAGATCTACTCATCTCAAGTTGATTCGTTCTCCTCACCCTCACTATCCAATGCGTCCACTTATGACTAACGCATGGATTTGGCTCAACGCATGGTTTGCTCTACTCTCCCTCTCTTTTCACGTAATTTCTGAATTTGTGATTTGAAAATGAAGTCCCAAGGCTCTATTTATAGGCATCCAGACTTCCTCTGGTGTTGACACCACCTACTTGGCTGCATGGCCAAGTGTCTACTTCTCCCCTCATCAACGCAAACTTGCATCATCTTGGCCCAAGGTGTCCTCTTCACAGGCGTCCACCTTCATTTCTTAGCCCTTAAGAATTTCTCCCAAGATGACACATGGTTTGGATGACGTTTCCTTTGTGACCTCACCCTTATGCATCCAACTCTTGCCCAACGCATAACATAACAATTTAACTTGATCATTTCAAGAAATTATTCATTACCAATGCATAGGCATGATGCACAAATTGGTCCATCAACGCATAGCGATGCTTGGCTGCTCGATGCATGGGCATGCTTGGCCGCATGGTCTGCGCGTGGTACTTGAAGTCTTGGCCGAGTGCACAGGCGCATGGGCATGCTGCCTCGATGCATGACTATTTGGACATACGCATAGGCTGTGCGTTTGGCTCGCTCGACAGCGCATGGCAACGCTCGATGCATGCATGCATGGGTGCTCACACGGGGCATGGTTGCTTCTCAGGCACGCGCAATGCACGGCGTATGGGCGCATGGGCGCTCGCACGGGGTGTGCTCGTCAGGCGCGCGCGCACGGTGCATGCGTTTAACAGCATACGGGCGTGCTTGCTCGATGCATGGCCTAGGCGTTGGTCGATGCTGCTCTCGCTCTCAACGCTCTTGCTGGTGTCGCTCTCTCCAATCTCGCTCTCTCCCACTTTCTCGCTCTCAAGGATCTCGCTGATCTTGCTGCAAGCGTTATTTACTTCCGTGCCATTACTGCATGATTGCCCACCTCATTGTGCCACTCACCTTTTAGCCAATTTCCTTCCAGTGCCTTGTGCACAATACGTATTTCACATAAATTTCCCATAGCCAATTTTTTCCAAATTTCCCCAAACACAATTTCCATATTTTCCTTTTCAAATCCCCATTCCTTCTTCACCATTCCATACTAGCTTTTTTATCAACCTACTTATTACACAAATTTCATTATAATTTTACCAATTAAAGCTGAACTTAAATTATTCAAGGAAAATCTACTTAACACTTAGAAATTTCCTTCCTTTTAACTAAGGATTTAACTTTCACTTAGTTAATCTCTTTTATCACCTACTTAAGTAAGGAAAATAGAAATCCGGGTTTCACATTTACTTCCCTCTTAAGAAAATTCCGTCCTCGAAATTTACTCGAACTAACTCTGGTTTAAGGTTTCACAACAAACACTATTGTAACCTTTCATAGTCTTGTCTATTACCATGCTTCTACTACACTACTCTGATATCAATTCCTTATTTTGTCCATAATACTTCACCTAGCCATCTCTAAGCTAGATGTTGACCCAACTATCTACAACATAACAATTCTATCTCAAATTTTAAATGAGAATAACTCAAATTCATACTTGCCTCCCTTGGTAGATCTTTAGGTATGCATATTCTACCTTCTTTTAATGGCACTTTATCAGCTCTTAATTGGTAGTTTGTCCTCAATCTTTTATCTACTTCTTCAGCTAATTTCTGAAGATCAGAATCCTTTAACTGTTCCCGTTGAATATCTTCTACGAGCGTAGGACGTACTTGAAATGAAGCTAGTAACCCTCCTTTTTGACTGATTGATAATGCTGCCTTGGCATTATACAACTCATGGATCAATGTATCCTTCACTGAATTAATACTAACTTTAGCTGATCTAGTTTTTCGATTTAAGGCATCCGCTACCACATTTGCCTTACCTGGGTGGTAATCAATGGTACAGTCATAATCCTTGATCAACTCGAGCCATCTTCTTTGTTTTAAGTTCAGTTCCTTCTGATCAAAGATATGCTTGAAGACTTTTATGATCCATAAATATATGACACCGTTCACCAAAACAGGTAATATCTCTACAATTTTAGAGCTAACACAACTGCTGCTAACTCTAAGTCATGTGTATGTAGTTACATTCATGCTTCTTTAACTGTCGCGAAGCATAAGCTACTACTTTTCCCTCCTGCATCAGCACACATCCTAACCTTGTCGGGATGCATCACAATAAACTTCAAACTCTTTTCCCGGTGTAGGTAGAGTTAATATTGGTGCTGACACTAACCTTTGTTTCAGCACTCGGAAACTATGCTCGCATTCTGGCGACCACTCAAACTTCGCATCTTTTCTGATCAGGTTTGTCAATGGAAAAGCTATCTTAGAGAAACCCTCCACGAATCTCCTATAATAACTTGCTAAACCCAGAAAACTGCGTACCTCGGTTACATTCAGGGGTCGTTCCCAATTAACTACTGCTTCTATCTTTTGGGAATCAACACTTACTCCGTCAGCTAAAACTATATGTCCAAGGAATACGACTTGATTTAACCAAAAATCACATTTACTAAATTTGGCATATAATTTCTTTTCTCTTAGCATTTGTAATACCATCCTCAGGTGGTCTTTGTGCTTCTCCACATTACTAGAATACACTAGTATGTCGTCTATGAATATTATCACAAATTGATCCAGATAAGAATGGAATATCCTATTCATCAAGTCCATAAATACCGCAAGAGCATTTGTCAATCTAAACGACATTACTAGGAACTCAAAATGTCCATATCTATTTCTGAATGCAGTCTTTGGAACATCTGTGTCTTTCACCTTCAACTGGTGATAGCCTGATCTCAAATCTGATGATATGGGTTAATATTCGATAAGTTAAGTTAGGTTATGAGATGATGAATTGAGACGAATATCTAAGTTTGATTTAATGTTTTAGTGTTAATGTTAAGCTCAAAAGAGAGCTAGAGCCACTAACCAAAGAAACCTATGGATGTCACAAAATAAAGACAAACAAGGAGGAGCTTACCATCCTTTGATGAAGTAGCCCAAGACTCTGAGTGACAAATGTTTTTACTAAAGAGTTCGTTAAAATGATTCTTATGTCTTATGAATGATTTACTCCAAGTATTTCAACACATTATTTACGTTGAATGTTTTTACTAAAGAGTTCGTTAAAATGATTCTTATGTTTAGTTATGAATGATTTACTCCAAGTATTTCAACACATTATTTACGTTGAATGTTTTACTTAAGAGTTTTCAAAGTGTGATTGTTTGGAAGCTAAATAGATGTCATTAATTCTACCTAAGCTGAAACAAACAAAATTTATAACACTCAAACAACAACTAAAACTAACTCGTAGTTAAAGCGGAAGTAAGAGGTCGATCCTTAGGGAAGATTTAATTCTAATCTTTTCTTAAATTAGCTTTGACTATAAGAGCGATAAAACCGGAGGTTTTGATGAAACTAGAAACATACTAAAAATCAAGAGACGAAGGATAAATGTAAAAAAGTATAGATCAATCTTGCTCCTAATTCAAGTTAGACGTTCAATGTAATTTCTATCATTGAGTTCTACAAATTAAATTCACAATCGAATTTTACTCGCAACTACTTACTTAACTCAATTAAGCTAGCCTCTACAAAGGCAAACAACTAGCAATAACCTAATCAAGAGAGCGTCATAAACATTTATTAAGGCTGGATAGGCTTAACCCTAATCAACCTATATGCTTTTACCACTATTGGGTTCGATAGTGGCCATATAGAATAGAAAGCACGCGCATTAGGTTCTAGGATTCAATTGCGTGGATTAATTGTCAAGATAGCTTACTCAATTAACAAAATTTTCTCCAAATCTAGTAATTAATGCATCCTAGGAGTAGCCATCAAACACACAATTACTATTTCCTCGTGTAGATCTTGGCTAGACATTTTATCGAACACATTGAAACTAATGCATTCAATCATGATTGTGATAAAACCAAGCATCTAGGCTATACATGTTCAAGATATAGATTATTCAATATTCTTCAAGAACTAAAAGAACAGATTCAAGAATGCTCAATTCAGATTGGAAATGATAAAGAAAAAAAAGAATACTCAAAAGAATTACAAGCACCATTGAAACAAGAAACAAGATCCAATAACTACTTCACAAACTCATAGACAAATTCATGAAGAATTACAAAAATATTGTTTACAATCCAAAAAGGACATCAAAATCTAACCTAAATGGGAAACAAAATTACCAAAGAGACAAAATGATACAGAGAGAAATCCCAACCTCTATGAGAATTGTGCTTCCTAATTTGAAAAAGTGAAAGAAAAAGTATTTATATTCATAGGATAGCGTCGCGACACTAGGATAGCGCTGCAACGATAAATCATAAAAAACCAAGAAACGTTGGGCTTGATTCACGACGTTGCCCTTGATGTTGGGTTGCTAAAAGCACACTTGTGCGCACGTGGATAGTTTTGTCAAACTCTAGAACGTTGCAACACTGTTGGAAACGTTGCAACACTATTGGGAGCATTGCAACACTACCCTATTTTGCAACAGATGGATGCTTTCTTTCTTCAAGCGTTGTTCGACACTTCTGGGAGGGTCATGATGCTAGGTCTGACGACATTTTGGTAACTACTCCGGATCTCTTCAACTTTATTGACTTCTTGATCATTTTTTTTTATCATTTTTAGCTTAATTTCTTAAAATGACTCCTAATCTCTCCCAGGACTTTTTTTACCTACAAAATGAGTATTAAAAGCAAACAAACAACACAATTTTGAGGGAATTAACGTAGAAAATATATTTCTCTTAAAGACCTATCAGTGATATATGTTTAAGTTTGAAGGTTTTGAGGAAGTTTTCTTAAGATGTTTTCAACGCATAAGCTATCTGCCATGCGACGAGTTACCACTTATGAGCATGAGCATTGCAAAGTAAAATTTCAACACAAGCATAAGTTTTAAAGCCAATAAGTGGAGGCATAGTCCTCTCTTAAAAAGCCTTGAGTTTATATGACATAAGAAAAACTACATTTATTGACATTTGTAACTTTAAATACTTTTCTTTTCTATTATGACCTAAACGAAATTGGAAACAGAGGATATAGAGCAAGAAGAAATCAACATAAAGATTTACGTAGATTACTAATACACTATAAGAAAAACTACCTTTATTGACATTTGTAACTTTTGAGGACTTGACATTTTTATAAAAAAAAATGTCAAGTTTAAAAACATCAAGAATTTTCCTAATTTACTTGACATGTTTTAAATGTTAAGAATAATTGAGTTTAATTAAAAGATATATTCTCCCAATTAGTTTCAACCCTTTTTCGTTTTCCCTCTTTTCTGAAAATTTTACCACGTTCTTCTCATTTTCCCTCATTTCTCCAAACCTTTGCCATCCAGCGGCTCGTCATTTTTCCTTATTTTCAACTCTTTTTGTCTCCTCTGCCGACTAGCCCCGTCAAGATCTGAGCTGACTCTCTCTAGCATCTCCTTCGTCAACTCCTTTGTCGTCCCATCTCAAACCCTACCATCATTTTTTTTTTTTTTTCATTTCTCCTTCCCTTTTTTTTTCTTTTCTTTTTTGCCGTTCTCTTTGTTTGAGATTTTATCTTCTTTGGTCATATTTTGTCTGAATTTTATGTTATTGTCGGATGTTTGGTCTCCATGGAGATGGATTTTTTGGGTTTGAACTCTAAAGAGCCATTGGCTATGGTGAAATATGAGACTCATAGTGATGGAGCACAAGACTCATAAATTCAAAACTTCATACTCATAAATTAAAAACTTCATTTTTTTTTTCTTCTCGTTGTTCTTTGGGAGAATTTTCCATCCTAAGGGAGTATGGAAATTTTTTTATAGTACCTCCACTTCTTATATGTCATATCAACATTTTCTTAATAGTAGTGCGGGTCCATTGTCATCTTGTTAGCTTTTTGATCCTTAAATTCAAATTAATTAATATTTTAATGATAACAAATCTGCTTTTATTTATTAAAAATTTAAGTGTTTTGAAGTATCTATTGCGTTGAGCTCGGAACAATGATTCCAACGCAACTTGAATCGCCCAAATCGGAACTCAAACGAAGAAAATATAGGTGAAACAAGCTTAATGGAAAAATCACGAACTAATGACATGGTATAAATTTTCTCATCATAGTGGACAAATTGAAAGGTGTCATTTGGAGCAATGGATGAGTGACACATTGTAGACTTTTGATGTTTGGATTTTTTTTAAAAAGAAAATATATTTAAATAGAAAATGAATTTAATATTATTTTATATTTGAATCTAACGACTACTTTTGGACACATTGTGGCTATGCGCTTTTAGTTGGGGTTTTAAAAGAAATGATTTTAAAAGGTATATATTATTATATTATTTTTTGTTTGTGTCTAACGGCTAATTGGGTTCAAAATCTTCACTATTGATTTTTTTTTTCCCAAGATCAAATGGCCCTAATTAAATGTGGTTTTCAACAATATTTCTTCTCTATTTAAACACATCTTCTTCTCTAAATTAACGTAACAAATTTTATCATTTTCAATCCTCCATAACTTATTAAGCCACCATTGTTGCTCCCTCTCCAAGCTTCAATTTTCTTCTTTTCATCTTCTTCTAGAGAGAGATATTTTATGTTGTGAGGATTGATTCACTGAATGCTACAACTTGTAAATCTACTCTATTGACAGAGTAATAAGGGTTGCTCTAGAAAGAATCGAGTTCGTTCTTGCTCCCAAAAAAAGAACGTTATAGCGGTTCGACTTAAGTCGTGGAAAGTAGTGATATACCCAAGAGGAGCTTGGGAAGTGGATGTGTTGTGCCGAACCATTATAAAATTCTTGGTGTCAATTTCTCTATCCCTCTCCTCTTTAATTTTGGAATTAATTTGTTATGATATTTTATTACTTGAAATTAATTTCAATTTTTGTTCTTGAAATTAATTGTACATATTGGATTATTTTGATTGGTTATTCTAGAATTCCTACATCCATTATCAATGTTGTTATGAGAACCTTGGGTACTTAAAATAGTATTATTAACTTCTTGATTATTTTGAGTTGAATTATTTTGCATAAAATTATTGTTTAAATACTTGTTAGCAAAAAAGTTTATTAGTTTATTTAATTGGGCACACATTAATACAAAGTTTTCATTAAGTTAAATAAACCCTATTCACCCCCCAAGGTTGCCAAGTCGATCCTGCAGTTAGTATCAGAGTCGGTTGATCTCTTATTTGTAATACAAATTTTAATAAATCATTTTAGATTGATACTCATTTTTTGAGTTTCTCACTCCTAGAATTGGTATTAGAGAAGGTAGTTGTTGTACGTAAATTATTTTTCAAATATTATTTTGGTACTTAAAACATTATATTGATATTTTAAAAAATTATATGAAAGCTTAATTGCTAGAGTCTTATGGAAACTTTAGAAAATCATTTTGTTCATAGACCCCCATTTTTTTTTTTTATGGAAATAGAAATTATGATGTATGGAAAAATAAAATGAAACATTTTATGCTTGCTATGAATTTAAATTTTTTGTATGTTTGTGAGCATGATTTAACTAAATTTGAATTGAACAATGAATTGCTTACATTTAATGCTAAAGCCATAAATTTCATACATTGTGCATTAGAGAGACAAATATGTGATAAAATCTTACATTTTAATTATGCATATGATATTTAGAATTTTTTTGGTAATATGGATAGTTTAGAAAATTGTCCTTATACTACTAATAGTTTATTTGATGTGAAGCAGAATTATACTTCTAATAGTCAAGAAAAGTTTCATGAAGTGATAAACGAAAAATATGATGAGTCTTCTTTATGCATGATGGCCCATTCGAAATATGACTCTGTTGATGAGACCAATGAAGATGATATAAGTCACAAATCTCTATCTTATGATGAGCTATATGATGCATTTGTAAGTATGCGACATGATTTAGAAAAAGTTAGCTCTAAATATTTAGAACTTTCAAAGAAGTTTAAGACATTATCTATTGAAAATAAATCTTTGATAGACGAAAATACATGTTTAAAAATAGAGCAACTAATGATATTTTACATGATGATATGTTTTGTGGTGATTAGAAATGTGACTTAAATGATAGAATTAAGTTTCTTGAAATTGAAAATAGTGAGCTCAAATCTTTAACATATGAAATAAATATTGAATTGAATGATTTGGGGAATGTAAATGAGAAAATTGAATCTTGTTCTTTGGAACTGAAAGATGAAATTGCTAGTTTGAAAGATAAAATTCTTATTTTGAAAGATAGTAATACATCTTTAAAAAAAGATAAATTTTCTCTTATTGACAAAATTAAATTTCTTGAATGCGATATTCATGAGAAAATAACCTTTTGCATATGCTTAAAGAGAAAGAATTGCTTGCAAATTAGGAGTTTGCAATTGCAAAAGAGTCTATAAAGAAATTGACTATATGTGCAAAAAAAATTAGATAAAATTATTGACTTAGGTAAACCTTTGAATGATAAAAGGGGATTAGGCCATGTGAATGAAAATTTTTCTACTTCTAAGAGTATTACTTTTGTTAAGGTCATCTCCCTTTATGTCTCAAAATGTCTTATCTGATATACCTAATTTTATTGCAACTAAATTTGTGAATTCTATGCCTAAACAAAATCATTTTAGACCAAAATATGCTCATAATGTGAATTTTATGTCTAGGCATGAAACAGGTAGATCTATGCACGAGAAATCAAATTTTGTGCCTAAACATTTTCATGAAAAATCTAAATGTATGCATAGTGTTAAATTTGTACCTAAACATGTAAATGCTAGAGATTTATGTGCAAAATCAAAATTTGTGCCTAGTTGTCATTTTTGTGGAGTTAAAGGTCATATTAGACCAAATTGTTTTAAATTGAAAAATGCTCCTGAAAAGAATTTCTTGAATAGAAATAAGGTGCAAAATCAATTAGTTAAAAAGAAAATTTTGCCTAATATTGAATGTTGTTCTTGTGGCAAAATTTGTCATAAAATTGATATTGTTATTTACAAAGAAGGAATCCTAGTAATATTGGAATCAAATTTAAATGGGTTCCAAATCTTTGCTCACTAACAATGAAGGACCCAAGAAATAGGAACCAAAATCTTTTGGTTGAGCTTTCTTTGTATGTGTGATTTCAAGAAGCAATTGGTTGCTTGGATTCTAAATTAAAAATTAATTCAAATTGGAGCAGCTAAAAAGCTTGCTTGAATCCAACAGAGGTATTTTGTAACCTTTATTTTTTTTCTTGAGATAATTATTCTTTTGGTTTATTTATGGAAATTATATCTTTCAAATAGTTTTGAACAGTTGAAATTTGAGTTTCTATGAAATAATTTGATTATTGGTTTAATGCCATGAGAAACGATTGTTTATCTATCTATTTGGCATTTGTCTTTATTGTTTATGATATGCCTTTTTAGCAAATTAGATACTTACTCTATCCTTGTATTTTCTAAAAATGTTTTAAGCAAAAGGATATTAAGGCTTATAATAGATTTTTCGTTGTTCTGATGATTAATGTATCTTGTTTATGTTCTTGAATATGGAATAGATTAAACTTTTATTAATTGCTTTTTGAGCAATAATTATCCATATTCTATAGCTTAAATGGTTGAATGAAAGTTATTTTCGATTGATATTAGTCTTGTTGAAAAGCATGTGATTTGTATGATTAGTTGAAAGATTTGTTAAATTCCTTTTCATAGGGGAAGAATTTATGAAATTAATTTATATTCTTAAACTCCTTGAAATTTTTGTTCATAATTGGTGTAATGTCTTATTATGTCGATACCATACTTATATTTGATCAATAATCTATTCTCTTTTTTGGTGATACTGAATTTTCTAAAATAAATTTGCTATTATTTTGTATCATTATTTGTTTTTCAAACAATTGGTGTTTATGTTATAATATTTGATATTTTGGTACTTCTATTGCTTGATTTTTTTTTTTTACTTGAATGATTTTATCTCCTTGGTTTTAATTGATATTTCTTATTAGGAGAGTGTTTGGTTGTAGGTGGAGTTATAAACTTTTATATATGAATGTCATGTTTGAGTGAAATTGTTTCCCATATTGCAATACTGATTTGTACCCCTCTTATGCATATTGTTCATTATTTTAGGGGGAGTTATTGTATTTTGAGTAAAATTTTGTCTTGAGAATTTATTTGATATATCTATCCTCAAATTGAATTATGTGATAAATGTCTTTTTGTCGCTTATTTAGGGGAGGGCTTAATTGATTTCAAAAGGGGGAAAATTTTGTGAAATTGGTCAAAATAGAATTAGCTTGAGTTTGGTTGATTCTTTATGATCCCTCTTAAATTTACATGTTGTTTGTTATGTTTCTTTTTAGAAGGCATGTTGATAGGAGAAGGAATATGCAAAATTATGTATTCGTGTTTTTTTATAAAAAAAAAAAAAAAACTCATGTCCTTACGTTATTTTTCATAATTATCCTTCTTTGATTGATTCCAAAAGGGGGAGAGGTAATAAGAAAACTGAAAGCATGTTGTTATTGAATATATTATTTGTATTCAAGTGTATTGAAATTATATGTGTGTTGATTGTTATTGAAGTTCATATTTTATATCATACACCCATTTGGATTTCATTTTTTTTTACTTGTTTGTCATCCTGAAAAATGAGGAGATTGATTGGCCCTTAACTTCAAATTAATTAATTTTAATTAATGTTCGGATGATAAAAATCTTGCTTTTATTTATTGACAATTTAAGTGTTTTAAAGTGACTATTGCATAAAGCTCGAAACAACGGTTCCAATCAACTTGAATTGCCCAAATTGGAGCTCAAATGAAGAAGATATATGCGAAACAAACTTAACGGAAAAATTCCAAGCTAATGACGTGGCATAAGTTTTCTCATCATAGTGGACAAATTGAAAGGTGCTACTTAGAGCAATAGATGAGTGATACATGGTGGACTTTTGATCTTTGAATTGTTTTAAAAAGAAAATGAATTTAAAAAGAAAAATGAATTTAATATTATTCTATGTTTATGTCTAATCGCTAGTTTTGGACACATGGTGGCCATGTACTTTTTGTTGTGTTTCAAAATAAATGATTTTAAAAGATAAATATTATATATAATTTTTTGTTTGTGTCTAATGGCTAATCGGTTACAAAATCTTCACCATCGATCTTTTCCAAGATCCAATGGCCGTAATTAAATGCGATTTTCAGATTTTTTTTCTTCTCTATTTAAACACATCTTCTTCTCTAAATTAACATAACAATTTTTATCATTTTCAATCCTCCATAACTCATTAAGCCACCTGTCACAACCCGTCCCAGACTATTTTCTGAGCCTAGGAAAGGACATGACTGCAGTAGTTATCAATTCTTTTGTTGACACTTACTACCTAATAACTCCTGCGGAAATAACTCTGATACCAATGAACAAATTCAACAACCAACTGATTAAGTCAAGGAGTCAAATAACAACTGATTAAGTAGGCCCATTATACTACCACAATGTAATATTTATACAACTCTAAGACTTAACTACAAGGTTTACAACAACAACTGTAAAACCCTTCAGAAGTGTAACTGTGGCTTGTGGCAGACCTTGACCTTAGTAGCTCCTTGGAACTCCTCACCTTCCTGCTACTTTGGGAGGGGAGGGAGAAACATTTGGAAAGCATGAGCTATAAAGCCCAGTGAGTGATGTTTTTAAATAAACAATAACTTTGACTACAACAAATATACTTTTTGGAAATCAAATCATAATCAATGAGTACAATACTAGACATTCACAATTATTTCTCCAGCCAGACCACTGGATTATCTCCATCTCAACTACTGGTTAAACAATCAACCCCAGCTTGACCGCTGGTTATTACATAATATGAACATCCTCATCTTTACTGCTGGTTATCCCTGGCATGATCATACACTTTTTCCAGCACTTTGTCACATATATTAAAGCAACGTATCAACAATTCCTATTGAAACTTTCCTTGTACCCTATTATCCTGCCAATGTGCACATTGACTATTTTTTCCCGCTAGCTATGCTTAGGTAACTTGACTATATTTTCCACCGGTCGTCACCGACTATAATTTTCCGCCAGCTGAAGCCGACTATATTTTCTCGCTAAGTACCCTTTTCAAGCATGCTAACTATATCTCCCGGGTACAATTTCAGTTTCCAAAACAAATATACAAGTAATATCTTAACAAGCATAGTAACAAGATAAACATATATCCCTGATCATGCCAATTTAACATTATCCCCTATATATATTTACCTATACATAGAAATTACATCAACAATACAACAACACAATAACCATTCACCTTGGTTGGTTAGGAACTCTCCTTTCCAAAGTTCCTTAGGTTTCCTTGGTTTCCCTTTTGAACCCTAATTTCCAGGTTCAATTATCAGCTTAGATTACTCATAGTTCTATATCTTATTTTACAATACTTTCTTCTAAAAACATGTTCTAAAATGTCTCAGGAAGCTTACCTCAAAATCTTAGCTCATAACTTCTCGTGGTTTGACCGGAACATCAAAACATCAAGACTAGCCCATCTTACCTAACGGCTCGACTCTTCTATCTTTTCCTCATTGTCTAGTCTGATTCCTTGGAGCTTCTTCTCCGATAACCTGAAAAACTAGACTCTCCTAGCTTTCAGATGGCTTTAGAATCACTCCAAACGCACAAGTATTCTGAGAGAACTTGTTGCCCCAAGTTAATGTTACTTCCTGTCTTTTCTGTCCGATAGCATCTCCCCTCTTGGAACCTCTTGACCAACGCATGGTCTTGCTACCAACGCATAGTCTCCTCCCAATACACTCTTCCTTATGTACTTTGAAGAGAATTTGAGTTCTCATCTGATGTCTTTGGCCCTATTTACATGCGTCCAAGATTGCTCTAAGGCCGACACCTCCTACTTGGCCGCATGTCCAAGTGTCTCTTCCTTACATTATTGCCGCAATCTTGCATCAGCGCAACCCAAGGTGTCTTGCTCCCCTTTGACCAATGCATAGCCCTCAATTTTGCATGGCTTCTTATGCATCCACCTCATTTACTTAAGGCTTAAGATTTCTTTACAACAAGCCACATGTCCGGATGACATCTTTGAATGCGTCCATTCTCCATATGCGTTCATCCTTCATAGCGTTCATCCAACCACATATGCGTTAACCACAAATGTGCCCATCCAATTTCTGCAACCTACTTATGTTCGAACACCATCCATCAGTGCATCCGTCCATTCAATCTTTCCTTGTGCATCTAATTGACACAACTTTGTCATTTATACTAGATGCTCGCAAGCTCCTCTTTGGCCGCATATCCTTCTCCTTCGTGGCTTACCTTTGCTCTATGCTCTCAACTAGGATATTGACCAACATTCCTTCAACACATACTACTAGTTTGTCCTATGCGCCCACATGCCCTTAGATGTCCAACGTATAGCACATGTCCAACGCATAGCACATCACCAACACATAGCACATCACCAACGCATAGTATAGCACTGCCGCATCCATCGCATCCATCGCTGCTTACCAGCGCATAGCAATGTCGCGTCCATCGTATCCATTGTAGCATATCATTGCATAGCACTGCCGCGTTCAATGCCGCATGCTTCATACCGCATCATCGCATGCCCTCGCATCACCACATGCCCTTGCACCACATGCCCTTGCATCACCGCATGCCCTTGCACTGCATGCCCTCGCATCACCGCAATCTACCAATGTATTCCTTCAGCCGCAAACCATCGGCCGCATACTGTCACGTCCAACGCATCCATCGTGCCTACCTCCATCGCTGTATGCCTATATCCATCGCATCCATTACGTCCAACATCCAGCGCCCTTGGATGCGCAACTTAAGGCTACCACATGCATTGTTCTAATCTCTCAAAACATTTGGCTGCCGCATGCGTTGTTCTTGGCCATACTTCAGCCTCTCTCCATGCCCAAGTAACCTCTCAATACTTCATGGCCAATGCATGGCACTGATGCAATATTTTATGTAGTGGAAATATGGATGATATACATTGATGAATTTGCGTTGTGCACTCAAGTTTCCCTAGCGGAATTAAAGTGTAAATTCTTCTGAGTTTCTTGGTAAATCCAAGATCGAACACAGGGACTTGTGAAAATAGATTATGTTGGTAATTTTGATGAAAACTTTACGGTAACCGGGTGAATAAATAAAATGTTTGGTCTGTTGATTGCATTGATTAAAGATAAATAACAAATGTGGCAAAGCTTGAAAAGAGTTGATAGGCAGGAAATGCGATGAATATGTGGTGAATGGGTTGAGAAGGGTTTTGGCTAACACTCCCTAGAATGCGTTCATGCTTGCGATCATGCAACATGCAACAACAGTAAACCACCTCTCGGTGCGAATACCACGGCTTCTAAGGCTAAAAGCATACGATATATGTGATAAGTCTACAGGGTTTACACATAAACCTCTATTTTTATTTATGCGATGACAACATAACATTCACACAAGTATGTGACCACATAATATCATTCCCATTCCTAGGATGCATGTGATGCAAGTTGACAAATAGAGCTTATCTCTAAGTACCTATCTCTTGTTTATGCAAGCCTAATCTTGCTCTTTCAAGTCCAGATTCTAACCTAGTTCTCTCGATACATTAGGTTTTTTCTTTAGACTCTCTCTCGAGTAACTCTAAAGGGTATTTTGCACAACATAAAACAAGACAATCGTGAGTAGTAAACTTCCTAGGTCATGTTAGCTTAGTTCTTCTCAACCCATTCGACTAGTTTAGCTACTCATGCATATTAAGAGAGTAAGCAGATGTAGAAATAGAACTTCCATTGAATAGATATGAAGATGAAGTACAAAATAACAATGCAAGTATAATAAAGAGCCTGGTAGCAATTTTGCCAGGCATTTACACTATTTCTATTCGTGCTCTAAAGATAATCTCGCTCTCGCAAGAGTCGGCCCGATTTCTGCTCTTACGACCCAAGGTTCTCTCTCGAGTTGCCCTGGGCGATCTCTGGCTCCACCACTCTTCTCTTGCTCCGCCTTAAAATGGAAAGGAAATTATGAATAGAAGCAACTGGTTAACTCGTCAACTGATCAATCCCTTCTCTGAACAATGCCCTTGGTATTTATAGAGCATCCATGGTGAAAGGTGGTTTCTCTCTCCTGGTTGTATAAATGGGACAACTTTAATTCTTGACTGATGCATCGAATAATTGTCACCGATAAAACTGAATGTATTTTGTGACCGTTATTGGCTGTCAACTTAATTTGGATCCGACTATCATCAGCTTTCTATCCCATCGCTCTTAATTATCCTTTCACCCGGATGCGCCGACCATGTTGTGCTGACCAAGTTGCGACGATCCTTCTCGAACGAATGTTTGCGAACACGATCAACGCAAAGCCTTGCGGTGAAGTTGCGCTCGACCAATGAATTCCTATGATCGCAATCTTTTCATTGCGTTAACGCATATTTGATGGAACTCAAGACATATGCAGCGGAAAAAGGACCTAATTACACTCTAATTGCTTTTAATTTAAAGGAAAAAACATGCAATTTGAAGGACAAAAAAGCAATAATTAACTTACCTTTCAAACTCTCGGAACTCGCTTTCCCTCGCTGAATTTTGACCCGAACTCTTTCGGACCACCACTAGAGTTGATCTACTATCTTCTCGACTCAGAATCGGATTGTGGGACCCGGTGGATGAAGAAAACTAAGAGAGAGAAAGAGATGGGAAACAAAGATGCAGTTTTGGTTTTAGGTTTTCCCTTTTTTCTTAGCCCAATTTTTAGAAAACAATTTTTCAAAATTGGCCAAACCTTCTCAACTAAATTGAAAAGCCCAATTTATAGGCAAAAGCCATGCAATAATTGCATGAACCAAATCCATAAAAACCCAACACTTATAATCCACTATCTTAGTGGGCTTAATGTCTCCTCTATAAGCCAACACCTAGCCCACTATTTTGTTAGTGAAATTATTCAACAAAATTTTGGATTTTCCCACTAATTTTAGTCAAAGGACAAAATAGTCATTTGGTCAAAGTCAAACTTTGACCAAAAAGTCAACATTTTGACTTTTTATGATTTTTTCCTTGTTGACTAATTTTGACCTCCAGAGCATGAATCCGCATTCATTTTCTCGAAATTCAAATCACATTTGAGTATAAGGTCGGTCAAAGTTTGACTTTTCAAAGTCAAAAATCAACTCTTTGACTTTTTACATCTTTGACCATTTCCATTATTTCCAAGCTTTCCGAATATAAACGTATTCATATTCTTGATATTTAAATCACATTTAAATATTAACTTTGTATCTCTAAACTGAAAAATTCGACCACTATATCACATATACTTGCCGGTTTCTCTCTCTTCACTTAATTCGAACAATTCGAATTATTCTATATATTGTTCTAAGTTTATTCCATATGAGATAGTAAGGGAACCTAATAAACCTATAGATCATGGGCTCCAACGATCCGAGATTAGCTAACTAAACTGTTTAGACGAAACTAATCAACATTCGTTAACTAACGAGTCATTCCACTATAGTCCCATAGTTGCACTCCCCTCACTATAGATATATTTGTGTCCATTTGATATAACCATGATTAGTAAGCTAATCCTTCACAGTTTGTTCACAATTTCGGCTGGGTCATAAAACCCGTTTTACCCCCAAGACTACATCTTGTTCCTTAAGTTCCACTGATCCTCTAATGAACAATTGGTTTAAGGTCCAACCTATAAACCGAATCCCCCTCGAGCCAAGGAGAGGGTGGGGCCCCTTGTTTAAGACCTGGATTCAGTACTAAAGGGAACAACCTATCTATTATCCCTATAATGGGTAGGAGTGAATTCCATCTTGCACCCTATGTTCTCAGCTATCCACCTGATCTTACCCCTGAAATGGGAGGCTTATTGGGCCAGAGATATTGAGCTACCCTCACCTATGCAATCTAAGGATAATTATAAGTGAACAGGAATTCATAGTTAGCTCAGGATTGAGATTAAGTTACCTAGGTCATCAATTAACGAAATAGTCAGTTTTATACATAAAAAGGCATTTAGAACGTAAAAAGTGACTATTTCATGGTCCAGTCTTGTGTAAACTCTTTACATAGGATGCCTCCACTTACATATCTCTATATGAATGATTCAGGATCACATCGTTTGTACTAACTACAAAGTGGGCCGCATCCATAGTGTCCCCAGAATAAGGTGCCTAACCTTATTCATATACTTGATCCACCTTTATGTCACTACTTAAAGTTCAAACTACATTAAATAGCCTCGAGACCTTAGTTTATTGGATTCAAGATTACAATTTCAATAACAACTTTATCGAAAAAACAAAACAGAATATGTTTACTAATTTACAAACTACAAGTTTTAGGACATAAAATCCAACAATATTCTGCACAAAAATATAAAGATCAACTGTTCTAATGCGTTGGACGCATGCGACCACAATATTATAGAATTTATACTTAATGGACGTAATTTAACATATTTCATCAACGCAATCCAACACTGTTTAGGAACTTAGCACTATGATAACGTGCATTTCTGCCCATTATCAGGCACCATATCAACGCATAGTCCAACACTTAGTCATTTTTCTCCTTGGCTTCCAACGCATGGTTACTCTTGGCTATGCCTCTTGCCAATACTTCAGCCAATCATGCGTCCAACCTTACAAAAGCATGGTTGCCCTTTCAACTTATGCGTTAATGTCTCCTAACTCTTAACGCATGGTTCCTTTTGACCTTACACTTAGCCAAATTTCATCAATTAAAGCTTAATTCAACACTTAGAAATTTCCTTTACTTTAGGATTTAACTTCCACTTAGTTAATTCCCTTTTAACATCTGCTCAAGTAGGAAAATCGGGTTTCACACCACTATTGTTGCTCTCTCTCCAAACTTCAATTTTCTTCTTTTCATCTTCTTCTTGTACAAGTTTAAAAAAAAAAAAAAAAAAAAAAGCTATAAATGAATGTAAGAAAAGTGTTCATAACTTCATAAATTAACTAATTTAATACATTACAATTGTTATCTATGAGTTTTCACGTTTTGAAATCGATGCATGATAACTTCAAAATCTAACTTATCAAATAAACTCTTTTCAATATACGCTATACAATAATCATTCATCCATTGACCTCCCATTCGATTATGCAATCAAGTCTTCCCAATATGCATAGCAGAAAATATTTTCTCTATAGTAGTTGTGGCAACAGGTAAAATCAACGTCAAGGTGAATAATTTGAAAACTAATGGATAGACATTTTCTTTATATGCCATGACCATTTTTACTACAAGTCACATTTGTTTTTTAGCTCAACATACTCAATATTTAAACGCATATCAATAACATAATTTGGAAGTTGATCCTCAAGCATAGAGAGTTCAATAGTTAAAAAAGTCTCATGGGTAAAATTGAGCAAGTTAACTAAGATTTTTTCTATCGAAAGAAACAAATGAATTGATTGAATTTAGACATATCATACAGAAAAGCAATACAATATTTGTTTCAATAAAATGATTATTCATCTCTTGAAGGTGCATATCAATGATGACATCGAAAACTTCAACATGATAACGAGGTAAATTTGTAACTAGTTGAGAATTTTGCCGAAACATTTTTAATAGAACATTTTTTAGACTTGAGATTGAAAAGTGAATTTTGAAAAGAAGCATAAAGTTTATAAACTACCCAATTTTGTTGCCAATAAAAAAAAATTATTGTTTGACTATTTATTTATTAAAAAAAGTAGACACATTATATTTTAAGGGCCACATTATTTGACCAACAAACCTTTTAAAGAAATTGTGTAGATGGCCAAAATGAAAAATCCAATTGAAAAAATTGTCATTTTCTGAATTTTTTGAATTATGGCAAAAAACGTAATATGGTGGACCCCATCTCCCTACCTACTTTTCCAATTTTGCCCCTTGCAAATCTAACGCTCTCGTAAATGACAATGAGTATATCTCCCTTGAAAAATCTAGTTTTTATGTATTAAAAAAAAAAAAAAAAAAAAAAAAAAACAAACAAACAATAATTATAGTTGTAGTATATCCATGATTTTAGCAAAATCTAGAGAAGTTTCTAAACTTATTAAGGGGAGATCCTTTTGGAATTTAATTCTTAGAGATGATTCAAAAAAATTAAAGGGTCAATTGCAGATATAGAGATTAAATCAAAAGTATTAGCCGATATAACATAATGTAAAAAAATCGAAACTTGTCTATATTTACAATTTTTTTAAATGATGTTTATTATTCCTAAAAATGTTACCAATTGAAATTACTAAAAATTAAATCTACAAAAATTTCTAACCATTTGGTTAATAGTGCTTAATTTAGATTTCAATACATTTCAATAGTTTCTTTTTCAATTTTGTTCTTCTTTTTTAATTCCAACTACAAAGTTCAAGATCATATCATATCTAATTTTCATTTCAATTTTTCCTTCTTCTCTCCTACACATTCCACTTTTACTATACCTCTTTGCAAATCTAAGTTCGTTTTCTTACTTTCTCTATCTCTTGTTTTTGTGTGGATTAATTCTTAAGAGATGTAACTTGTTTTCGGTAGTGTAAGTGAGAATGGAAGATATTTCGCTTCACAGAATGCTTCGCTCTATGACAGACCCAAAACTTACGTCGTTAATAAGCTTCAAACTTGATCAAAAGAAAATTTATAAAATCACCGAACTACTCATATTACTATTAAAGTGTAGCAACAATGGTAACTATGGAGTTGAACCACAAAGAAGCGAAGAATTAATTTCTTTTTGGGTTAGATTTGACTGTGGAAAAATAGTAAAAACGAGGTTTTAGTTTTTTGTTTTAAAATTGAAAACATGCAAAAAAAAAAAAAAAAAGAAAAGGAAATTGCAAGGGATATATGGCACGGTAGTGGATTCATCTACTTCTTAGATTAAGTAGTCATTCAATGTAATTTAAATCATTGTTTTCCGCCAAAATATCATGTTATCGAATTGTGCATGCATTAGTTACCCAATTGATGTGAATTAACTAATCTCTACAAAGGCCGAAAATCACTTAATTTGAAACCAATCAAGTGTCCTAATTCATAATTAAGGTTTGAAAGACCGTGCTCTAACTAACCTACATGCTCCTAGATGCAATTGGGTCCTTAGCGGCCATAAAGAACTAAAAACAGATGCATTAAGGTTTAGGATTCAACTACGTTGATTAAGTGTTAGGATAGCCATATTCAAATAGTCAATTTATTCTTTAAATTTGGATTAAACATGTGATGCAAATATTCAAGATCAGCCTATGCATATAAGCATGCTCATCTAATCGATGCTACAAGCATAAACTCAAAGCATGGAGGAATACAAGAATACATGTGAGCTTGAATTTAACTAAGTAAGATATGCGATCATGATAGGGGCGTCAATCTAATACACAAAAGAAAATCCAGATCATGCAAGATTTAAAGAAAAACCCAATTCTAATTTAAAGCACAAAGTTCACAAGAAAACTCATCAAATTACAAGAATGCTCGATCCAATAACTAAATGAAAGGATTACCTCATCGATTCATAGATAAACTAATGAGATACATTCCAACACACGTCCATAATCCAAAAAGAAAACAAAAACTAACCTAAGCATTGTGAAAACATAAAGGAAGAAGAAGAAATCATGGCCTCTCTTCGGCTTCCATTGAAAAACAATATAATTTTTCAGCATGTTTTGATCTAAAACGAAAGAGGAATATTTATAGAAAATCAGGGCAGCATCGCAACGCTAGAAATAGCATTGCAACGCTAAAGCGGCTGAACGGGAGCGTCAAGGCAGAAGTACAATGCTGGCCCTAACGCTCACTCATGCGCACATTTCACATTCCATCTGTCAAAGTTCGTAGCATTGCAACGCTGATAGGGAGCGTTGCAACGCTACCTTTTTTGTCGCACAACATTGGGTTGGAGCATCAGCCGACATTGCAACAATGGTGCTGATGAATCTCCGGAGCGTTGCGATGCTAGGAGCAGCATTGTAACGCTCTCCTGCATCACGATCTACTGCCTCCAAGTGTTGCATAAACATTGGACCTAGGCAAATTACAAGCACTGTGACCCTCCAGTAGGGGCATTTTGGTCTTTTTGATTCCTTTGAAGCCCAGATACTCAAATAAACTCCAAATTATTTCAAATTAATCTCGATCGGCTCCAAGTCGCCCATTCTACCTCTTGGTTGCTTGATACCTACAAAATAGAAAAAATATACACATAAAATCCAATAATGAGCCCGAATTAAGTTGGGAATAATAGCTCTTTTTAAGAGCTATCAAACTCCCCAACTTAATTCTTGGTCATCCCAAGCAAGGTAGAAACAAACAAACAAAAAGAATATAAAATATTTGAAGATATGCTAGCTTAATTCGCAATGTTGTTACTTCAATCTTAACAATCAAGTCGAATGAAATTTGAAATCAAGAAAGAAATTCAATTACGATTAATTAATGAAGGACAAGATTAAGAATGATTCTCAATTTATTTATGCATGAGTGAGCTTAGAGTTTTACTAATTAAGCTTGCACAGCCTGGAAAAGTTTTAAAATGTCCTTGTCTTGTTTTCCCCCCTACACTAGCTCGGTTACCAACCTCGATCATACTACACTTACAAAAAAGAAAAAAGAAAAAAGAGGGCAACACTAAGACAAAGGTGCCTAAACACACACACAAAAAACATAAAGGTCATTTATTTTACCTACAGGGCTAGCTTTCATACCTAACCACTGGGAACCTACCACTCTTTTCTCGTAACTTAAACATGTATGTGGAGATAGCTCTCTTTTCACCTCTATCCATGCACACACATACTTTTTTTTTTGGGCAAAAAAAAACTAGCTATTGCCTCATTTTTCTAATGCTTTTTTTTATATATATTTTTTTCAGAATTGCAACTAATTTTCTTTTTTATATATATATTTTTTCTATTTCTCTTTATCCACTTTGTCTACTCTAAAACAAGTGTGGTCACTCCTAAGTCAAAGGTGTAGCTTTCGGGGTGACAACAGAAGTACAAAATAACACAATTCTAAGCATGCAAGGCTTTAATTTTGCAAAACAATGACTTAAAGATGTATGAGAGATAAACAAAAAAAATGAAAATTGGGCTAAAATCATGATCATGTTTTCCTAACGTTCATTCATTCAAATTTTATTACAGGAAGAGTGTTGGGTTTGATGCCCTAAATCTCGTAAGGTCCTATAGTTTGTAAATGTCATATACAAACTCATGGTTTATTTAATAAAATATATGATATTTTATTACATTTTTTTGTTGCATTAATCACAAATCAATAAACTAAGTTCCATGGTTATCTCGTAACTTAAACATGTATGTAGAGACATACGGATCGATCATGTTTAAGAGATAACCTAAATGGTCTGTAGTAGATGGATAAGGTTGGATACCTTATCCTGGTGACACTATGAGTGATCTGATCCTGATCATTCATGTGGAGATATGTGAGTGGGGATATTCTATACAAAGAAGTTTGTATAAGATTAGACAACGAAATGAGTGGCCAGATCGCCGACTCAACATGCCTACCATTTTGGGGATTCGCCTGATTGGGGAGCTGAGAACACAACTACACAAGACGGAATTCACTCTTTCCCCAATGTTGGGGGAAATAGATAAATTGCTCCCTTAAGGGCTGATTTCGAGGCTTAAACATTGTGGCGCCACATTGGCCTAAGAGAGGTTAGTTATAGTGGGGCTATGATTTATTATTCATTAGAGGAATCAATGGTATTTAAGGAGTTTGATGTAACTATAGGTGGAAAATAGTAATTTCGCCCAGCTGTACTTACGAGAAATTTGTGAAGGGTCTTCATACTATGGATTGGTTATATCCAATGCACACAGAAATATATCTATAGTGCGAAGAGTGTAGATATAGGTCTTTAGTGGAGTGCTCAGTAGTTAACAGATGGTGAATAATTTAATCAAAGAGTTTAATTAATTATTCACGAACCGTTGAAGCTTGAAGCTATAGGATGAGGTCTCCTCGGTAGCTCATCGGATTTTATGAGAATCAAGTTTTGGATTAATTTGAATTGTTCAATTAGTTGAAGGAATTAATTATATATGATATAATTAAGTTTATGTAATTATATATGATATAATTACTATAATGTATTTGATACATTATAATATAAAGAATTTATGAGAAGAATTAAATATTTAAATATGATTCAAATGTTAATTATATGAGTTAGATTTCATATAATTAAAATTTAATGTAAATATGATTTATGTTAAATACCATAAAAGAGAGAAAAGAAACTATAGGTTATATATTATATATGATACAACTTAAAACTATATATTATATGTTATATATGATATAACATATGATTGCATAATATATAATGAGTTGGTTATTATATATTCTTGTTATAATTTTAATTGTGAATTAAAATTATTTATTATTAAATAATTTTTTAATTATTTAATTTTAAAATAATTAAGGAGAGTTGTTACAACTCCTTCCCCATCTTTTTCTTTCCATCACTCATGTAAGAAGTGGTGAAGGTCTCTCCTTCAAAAACCTGCAAAAGAAAAAATAAACGATACAAAAGAAAGTTGCTCTCTGTAAAGTTTTTTTTTTTTTTTTTTTTTGCCTCCTAAGGTTCATTTCCACCCTTCAGTATCAACTGGATGTCGCAACACACTATTGGTTTCAACTCATCTATCCTTTGCATCTCAGAAGTAATCTGCTTTAATGAAAACAGTCGCTTCAACCTCGGTATTAATAGAAAATGACATAAAATTTTGTTTGGGATCTTCATATTCTTGCCATCCTTTATTTTGTATCGAGACTCATCACACACTAAAAAACTTTTACAATTAGAATATCTTTTCCAAAATAAAATAAAAACTCGTACTTGCAAGCATGAATAAAATCATATCTTAGTCCTACATCACGTAATTTTCTCTTGGCTTCATAAAAAGAACTAGGTATACATGCACCAGTTGGAAGCGCATCTTTCATCAAATCTAGTAACATGTCAAAGGATTTGTTACTCCAATTATTGAGAACCTTAATATACATCAATCTCACCAAGAAGTTCAATGAGAAAAAATTTGTACAACAGGTTACGTGCTTCATCCATCAACTCCTAGAAAATATTTGAAGTATCCCTTTGTTCGATGTTATCAGGCATTTCATCTCCAAAGTCTTCTTCATCTTCATCATATTCCCATTCTCCCATCGATCCTTGCAAATCATTTAAAAGATTGAACAATTCATCATAACTTTTTTTTATTTAATCTTAATCATCATGGTGTGCAGTAGGTTCTTCCCTTATTCCATCATTCGCTGAAGAAGCTAAAGGAGTCCTGACTCTTTGAAATTGAGCTAAATTTATTGGTTCTCCATGATAAATCAATTAACTATATGAAGGAGATATTTCATTAGCAACTAAATATTGTTCTACTCCATCTAATGTATGAGACATTGAATTCTGACCATTTTTACACGAGCATCTCGTTTCCCCCTCTCCATATACATGACACTTTGCCACTTTCAAGAATTGTGCAACTCCGTCAATGTACTCTCTTGAGAATCTATCTCTAAACTTAATTCAATCCTTATTCATCGTTGAACCAAATGAATAAAGCATGTCTAAGTTTTGGCTATATGAAGAAGATATTCCATTATCTCTAAGTTTTGGCCTTTATGATGAGAACAAGAGAGAAATCACTACATTTCTGGTGTTCCTTCTTACTTTACAAATGGGTCAGTCTATATCAAGCATGTGATGAGAACATTAGTAACGAAAAATGGTCAAATACTTACGATTGTGAACTTTTATTGATAAAAGCTAAATAAATGAAGCTAAAGGGTCAAATATTTTCCATTTTCTATTTTTTTTTTTTAAAGTTTTCATTTTTCCTCACAATCTTTTTAATCAATCAAACAAAACGATTCTTTACTAGAGTAGATGATATGAATTTACCTTTACCTATCAACTTAAGTTTTTTGAGTCAATCGATGATTTAACACTAACAAGTAAAAAATGTGAAATTTAGTTAATTTGCTTTAAACATCCTTAGAAATTCCATTTAAAAACTTAAAGCATATTATATCCATAGGAAGGAAAGATTAAACTTCAAAATTAATGAATGAATCTCATGTACAAAATTAAAACTAAAAAACACAAATAATTCATCATTCATTATATCCATCCATATACGAACCAAAGATAGAATAACAATTTAAATCATAAATAAATGAATATCCCAACTCCAATCTGAAACAAAACCTCTTATCAGAATAAGAACAGAAACACAGCCGACGAATAATATTTATTAGAAAAAAAAACAAAGACAAGAAGAATCAACCAATGCGTGCTACAATAGTGTGCGACAGCGTGTGGAGGTAGCCTGCGTTGGCATTCGGTGTTGGAGTGGTGGCTGTTTGTGTAAAAAGATGGAGGGGGAAAGGGAAAAAATAGGAAAAGGAGGGGGGAAAATCGGTGGCTAGGGGGGGGGGGACGAAAAGAAAAAGGGAAATGGAGGACAGAAAGGAAAAGGGAGACAAGGGGGGATGGAAAGGAAAATGGAAACGAAAGGGGGACGGAAGGGAAATAGGAGGAACGAAACAGAAACGTAAAGGGGGAGAAGGGAAGGAGAAAGGAAAAAATTGAGGGGAAAAGAAGAAAGGGTTTTTAAAGACTTTTTCCCACATATATTTTTATCAAGGAAAAGTTTCAATTTTCATCCGCGTAAATTTTTTTTAAAATATGTACATTACTCTATTTTGTCCGATACATTAAATTTTCATCGAGATAAATATGCCTATGCCAAAGAAAATGAATGCAGAAAAAAATATCGGAACAGATAAAAAATTTTGTAAAAAATTATTGAGAGAAAAGATAAAGTCTCGAATTTTTAAAGTTTTTCAAAGATATTTACCCTGAGTCTCCTACTTTTCTAAGTACAATGTATTTTCATGACTTAATAAAGATTTTAGTAGTTAAGTTCAAGGTACTTGTGACTTCTTTTTTTAGTACATCGTATTTGCATGACTCAAATAGATAGTTCAAGGTATTTGCATTGCTAAGAAATTGGAACATTATTTTTTAAGTATAAGGTACTTGTTATTGCTTCTCATCCTTATATCATTGAAGGTTGTCCCAAATCTTCCCTGTACTTTTTTTCCTAAAAAACATTATAAACATTATTTTAGTTTGTTAAACTCTGTTTTCCTTTTTTTCTTATTTTGGTTTGTCTAGATTTTATTAGATATTATTTTTAGTTTATTAGATTCATTTTTAAATTATACACTAATTATTGGGATTTTTTGGTTTGTTTAGATTTTATTAGATATTATTTTTAGTTTATTAGATTCATTTTTATATTAGGGATATAGTTACAGGGATAAATTCATCCATTTGTAAATTATAATAGTAGATTCAAACTAAAATAGCTTTGGTCTTTCTTTAAAAAAGACATTCTATTTTGGTCATTTATCTAGCTGACCATTCGTTTTATTAGAATTTACATGAATTGGATTTTAAAGTCCATTAGAGATGAAAAAATCTCGGCATTGAAAATTCAAAATATAATGTTTGTAAGTTGTGGGATTTGAACTTATCGACATTTTATTTTGAACTATAGCGATATGACTATAAGGATAAATTCGTCCATTTGTAAATTATAAAAAGTAGTAGATTAAGTCTTTTGACCATTTTTCCAAACTAAAATAGTGTTGGTCATTCTTTAAAAACGACATTCTATTTTGGTTATCCAGTCGACCTTTCCTTTTATTATGATTTACACGTTTTATCGTAAATAGACTATGATATTTTGCTATCATTTGGAAATATTTTTAGAGTTTTATCATTTAAAATAATTTCTTTTTACATTTAAGTATTTTTTTTTCTTTCTGATTAAGGTTGGCAATTGAAATTCAGGCATGTATGAGGATAAGAATAAATTTATTATACATCTATTTTGGAGGAAAAGAAAGAAAAAAGAGACATAAATAAAAGTAATTGTAATGGGTAGCCGTTTTAGGTTAATTAAGTGTATAACAATATTTTCAAAGACTTGTAAATATAGCAAAATTTATCTGCGATAGATACTTATTAGTGATAAGATTTTATTATTGATGGACTCATAGATATATAGTTTATCACGGATAAAATCCTAGAGCTGAGTCTAAATTTTGTTATATCTGCAAATTTTTTTTTTGCATTTGCTAATTTGTTAATGCTTTGGGTCTAATTACTCTATTTACAAAGCTGTCCAAAAAAAACATTTCACAAAAGTATTGATCAGACTCTATTGCTAAATTGAGTGTATATATGAAGATTTTTGTATCCCTAACACATTTTTAAGAAGGGAAATTGCGAGTAGGAAAAAAATTGATATATCATGACTTTAACTGTATTATGAAGGATGTCGTTTGTTCAATTAAGGGAAATATTTTAAGTAGTTTTAATCCGATTAATTTAATTTCGATGATATAGTTTAGATTTTAGCATTAATCGTGTCATGTTTTCAATTTTTTAGGGTTGTATTAATTTATGTCAACTAATATCCCAAATATTTATATCAGGTAATTTGTTCTATTTTCAAAATTTTAATAGCATATAAGTTACACTTAATTTGGTATATCAATTATAGAAAAGATATATTGTATATTTCGTATATATATCAATTTTTTTTAGCGAGATACTAACGGAAAAGAGGGACTAGAAGATGTAGTTGGACACCTCAATTAGGTAGACACATCTTTAACACAATCATCATACCCGAGACTCAGAAGTAGATTCATTACCATCCAAAAATGAAATGTCAGGAGAAAAGATAAAAGCCGAGAGCTAGAGAAAAGCTCTCCAACATAGAGCAATAGAAGAAACTACCATAATAACAAAAAAGTGGTTGCAATGGTAATATCTTCCAAAAAGAGAGTAATTAGATTTCTTCATGAACGTGCGATTTCTCCATGAACGAAATTTCGTATATATCAGTTTATTGATGCACCCATATTTAGAGAGTAAATAAGGAAACATATTAATAATATTATTGATATATCGAATGTGAAGTATATTAATTAGATGATATGCTTAAAGTATAATATTGATATTTCAATTGTATATTAGTACTAATTTAAAATTCAATTCAAATATATCATTAATGTATCAACAATATATCATCATTTGTTTAGAATGCAATATTTGAATATTAGATTGGTGTATTAGCACCGTTTAAAATGTCATTTAAAATACGACATTTGTATGAGCACCCTAGTTGAAGAGGGGTACATGAATGAACCGAAACCAAATCCGAACGAGAAGAATTATGAGACTATGAAGATATGGTTAAGAAATGTTTAAAAGTGATAGCAACTATACATATACTAACAACCGCGCACCTTTTTTTTAGTAACTTAATTATAGGAACTCCAATATTAAGCGTACTTAGCTTGGAGCAAGTCTATCTTGGATGATCTCTTGAAAAAATTACTTGGAATCATATGAGTGATGACAAAACATCTTGCAAGGACTCGTGTCAGTTTGTGGAGATAGACTTCCCTCGTAATTAGTAGTTCAAGACAACAAAACCGCCTATTCTTCTGCAACTTCGGCATCCTATTGGGTTGCTTTTGATTTGGAAATATATTTTTCCCATCATTTTTTTATGAGGAGCCTTAGTTGTAGTTGTCATTTGGTATAAATACTATCTTGAGTTTTTTTTTTTAATAAATAAATAAGTGCATGTTTAATATTTTAAAATGGCCATTTCAGTTTCTGATTTTTCAAGAACAAGTTTAAAAAGGTCATTTCAGTGACACTTACACCTGTATTTTAAAGGATAAGAAAGAAAATCTAAAAGAATTAAAAAGAGAGAAAAAAGTATCTCACAAAGTAGGCAGTACAAGGTTATTCTTTGATTTAATAGACCAAAAGTTTTTGCATCCAACACATTTTTTTATGAAAGCTCAAATTTCAAATTTGTAGTATTTTTTTTCTTTTTTCTTTTTAAATAAATTTGCAGTATTCTATTTACCTTGCAATAAATATTAACCATGAATGAGGAAACAATACATTTCTAAGAGATTTTAAGGTTCTGTTTTGTTTAGGATGTGTTTGATTTAACTTTTTAAGTGTTTAATTTTGAAAATAAGTCATTTTGATAAATAAAATTAAAATTTTAAACAATAACTAAAAATAGCGTTTGAAACACTTTTAAAATGTATTTTAAACCATTTTTTTTATCAAAAAAGTTTAATAAAAATAACTTTTTTTTTAAAAAAAAAATCTCTAGTCAAGCCAAACAAACACTTAACTTTACAAATGTTTAAATTTTAAATAAGTCATTTTGAAAAAAATTGAAGTGTTGGACAACCACTCAAAATGATTTTTGAAACACTTTTGAAGTGTATTTGAAATAACTTTTATTAAAGTAATTGTTCTAAATAATAAAATTACTAAATATATTTTCAAGTTTATAGTAAAATGTCATTGTCTATCAGTAATGGACTGCGATGGACATCTATCATTGACACCAATAGATATTGATAGACCACGATAGATGTCTATCATAAAAAATCACTGATAGATAATAATATTTTATTATATTTGTAAGTTGACCTATTTTTCTTTATTTGAAAATAATTTTTTTTTATTAGGAAAGCAAAATTTGTAGTATATATTCTCTTTACCTTCAAATTAAATAAATAAATATCAGTCCAATCAAACTACACGTCTTCACTCCACTTGATGATTTTTTTTAAAGAGAACTACTTGATCATTCAACCATGGATGAAAATAAGAATGCTTAATTAATTTTTTATTTTAACAGAAAACTATTTGATCATTCAACCATGGATGAAAATAAGAATGCTTAATTAATTTTTTTTTTTTTAACAGAAAACTATTTGATCATTCAATCATGGATGAAAATGAGAATGCTTAGTTTAACTCGCACTTACGCCTCAGTTTTATAACATAAGATAAAATTTTTGAAAGAAAATAATTTATATGATCCAAAACGGGTTAAAGGGAGAAAGTTTTGATTTTCATTTGACCATTTTAGCTGATTATCATATGTATATATTAGATAATTTCACATTAAATAGCCCCAATATAAATGGACAATTATTTTATTTTTCACAAAAATTATACTTTAACTTCGAAAGTATAGAGGCTACATTAATATTTTAATCAAATATTTAAAAACTTGGGTTTAAGGTTTTCATAATTTCAAGAGTTATTTCCAAATAAAGAAAATAAACCAATTTATTTATAAATATAGCAAAATGTCATCATCTATCAATGTCTTAGATGATTAATACGGTCTATCGGCCAATGGTAGATGTCTATCGACTGATAGACACTAACATTTTATTATAATTGAAAATATTTTCAACAGTTTTACCCATTAAAACAATTACATAATTTAAAGTCCCTAAAGAATCATATATAAATTTACTTTTACCATTTATATTTTTTTATTACAAATATATAAACAAGTCTCTTTAATTTGAAGAGTTCACTGAAAATCCTAATATTTTGGCTTTTTTATTGTCTTTTTGTTAATTACTTTTTCTATTTTAGAATTATTTTCACATGAATATTGGAGTAATTTTCTTACTGTCTTGTAGGTATAAATACTATTTAGGTTTAGATCTTTTATATTGTTTTATTTTTTTTTTTTTAAAAAAATCTTGGACTTAATAGATTTCTTTAAAATTCTAAAATTATAAATTTTGTGACAAATAAAATCATTTTATAAATTTAGGAATTCGAAAAAAATTAATTCTTAAGACTCCTTGCATATCTATATGTACATCTATAGTATATATAAAAGACATTATGTGGAGAACTTTTTGTTTCTATTTTACCCTTTCATTATAAACATTTTCTCTATTAATTTGGTGGCAAATTTTGTCATTCAATAATAAGTGTATAGGTTTCTTCAATAAATTTATTTTGATCTTAATTAAAACTATGAATTGTTTCTTCAATTTTGCTTTCTCGGGTTGAATTAAAATAAGAATTGGAGGGTTTCAAAAATTCAACTGAAATTATATATTTATACTCTATTTAATTATTCAAAGTAATAGCAAATTAAATAATTTGTACTGGGCATGCATTGCAATTACAAAATCTATCATCATTATGAATAATATATATAGAGAATATAAGATATTTAAAATTTTGTCATCATGAATGTAACTCAACTATCATAATGCTTGTAACCTTGAAATTAGAAATTCGATTCTCCCATCACACACTTTAATTACAATACTATTACAAAAAATATAGAGAGAGAGAAATATATAATTAATACATAATAGTCGTCGAATCGTAGTAGCCAACAACCAAGGACCGAGACTTTTGTATTACAAAATAGTGATAGACAACGACCAAAGTCTTCAGCTTTATCTTGCATTTACCCAAACTCACATCACGCACTTGTTCATCAACTGATCTGTTGCGAAACTGTTGAGCAACCTTCTTCCAAAGCTCCCTCCTTTGTCATCCACCATGGCTGAAGCTATTCTCTTCAACGTTACTGCAGACATCATATTCAAACTGGGCTCTTCCCTACTCCGAGAGTTTGGATCGCTGTGGCATGTCAAGGATGACCTTGACAAACTCGAAGACACTCTTTCTGCCATTCAATCTGTGCTTCACGACGCAGAGGAGCAGCAGTCGAAGAACAGTCAAGTGAGTGATTGGGTCTTAAAGCTTAAGGATGTTTTGTACGAGATTGATGACTTGATCGATAAGTCGTCTTACGAAACCTTGAGAAGGCAAGTTCTAGCCAAAGACCGAAGAAAGAGAAAACAAGTATGTACCCTCTTCTCCAAATTTAAATCTATTGGAAAATATGTCACAAAATCAAGGAAATTAGGCAGAGGTTACAAGCTATTAATGATGATAAAAAATCAATTTAGCTTTTGTGAGCATGTGATAGAGAAAAGGGAAGACGAAGGGCTGAGAAAGAGACGGGAGACTCACTCTTTTATACTTGAAGAGGAAGTGATTGGTAGGAGTAATGACAAGGAAGCAGTCATAGATCTTCTACTAAATTCCAACACCAAAGAGAATATTGCAGTAGTTTCCATTGTTGGAATGGGAGGATTGGGAAAGCCTGCCGTTGCTCAATCTATTTATACTCATCACAATATGACTAATAATGGGTTTCAATTGAAGTTATGGGTGTGTGTTTCTGAAGAATTTGATCTGAAAGTTATTATCCAAAAGATAATAAAGTCTGCAACTGGGAAGAAGCCTAAACCATTCCTACAAACAGATCCAGTACAAAGTGAGCTTAGAAACCAAATTGATAGAAAGATTTTTGTTGTCTTTTAAGGATAAGGAACTTTACCAAATTTTGGAACAAGGAAATAATGATCTAAAGGAAATGCAATTAATTCTTGAGTTCAGCAATAAATATCTCCCAGCTAATTTGAAGCAATGTTTCCTCTATTGTGCTTTGTTTCCCAAAGATCATGAAATTCAAAAGGATGAACTTATACTACTATGGAGAGCACAAGGTTTCATTCAATCAATGGGCAATAAGGACAATAACCTCATTGATATTGGTGATGATTATTTCATGGAGTTATTATCAAGGTCATTTTTTCAAGAGGTTGTAAAAAATGATTTGGGAGACATAAAAGCATGTAAGATGCACGATTTGATGTATGATATGGCTTGTTCGATAACAAATAATGAATGTGTGTGTGGACTGATCGGTAATGTAATTAACAAAAGAATTCATCACTTTTCATTGGAAGAAAATTGTCATGAAAATCAACTTATGGAATCATTATCTAAGGCGACATATTGAGGACATTTTTTATTCGAAGTGATGCAATTGGTTCCCTATTGAACTTGGAAGAAATCTTTCATAATATTTCTCAATTTAGTATATGTATCCAGTAATGTAGGAAACTTGATCAACCTTAAGCATTTGGATCTTTCAGAAAATTTTGAATTACAATCTCTTCCGGATTCTATTATTGAATTGTGTAAGTTGGAAACACTCATCCTTAAAAATTGTGGCATGTTAATAGAACTTCCAAAAGATGATTGGAGCAACCTTAGGCAACCTGATCTTACAGAAAATTCAAGAATAGAATTCCTTCCCGACTTTATTACTCAATTAAATAATTTGGAAACACTTATTCTTGTTGGGTGTACAAGCTTAAAAGAATTGCTGGAAGATACTAAAAGATTGATCAACCTTAAGCATCTTGATTTGAGAGAATGTTTTAGGCTCACTCATATGCCAAAAGGGTTAGGTGAGCTAACTAATCTTCAAACAATGAATCAGTTTGTGTTAGAAAAGAATAAGGGCTGTGAATTAAATGAGTTGGGTGGACTTACCAAGTTGAAAGGAATATTAAGTATTCAAGGATTGAAATTTTGTACAAGTATTGATGGAGAAACTAAGAGTAAGTTCTTGCAACTAACGTTAGGTCTTCGAGAGTTGGAATTAAATTGGTGGAAACAAACTGCCCATAATGAGCTTACAAGTTTAGAGTTGGACGATGTGATCTATGAAAGTGTTTTAGATTGATTACAACCACATTCAAATCTTCAAAAAATATCTATTCGTGAGTACGGTGGAGTGAAGTTATGTAATTGGATATCCTCTAATTTCCTTGGTTGTCTTGTCATTATATGTTTTTCTCATTGTAATAGATTGCAACATCTCCCTCAATTCGATCAGTTTCTTAATCTCAAGCATCTTGAGCTTGGTTACTTACCCAACATCGAGTACATTATTGATGTCAACAATGATGATTATTTTCTTCATCAACACTTTTTCCATCCCTCGAGGAATTACGGATTTCGAACATGCCTAAGTTGGTGAGATGGTGCAAGGGTACAACTCCTATAATACTTCCTCGCCCTTTTAAATTAATTATTGGTCATGATTCTCCTTTGCACGTGTTGAAGTCTTTCCATGTACCTAATTTGAAGGCATTGCAGATTCTTCGGTTAGAGGATGAGTTGGATTTTGTACAATGGAAAGATTATGAAAACCTCACCTCTCTAGATCTTGCCTTTGTGAGTAAATTGGAGCACTTGCCCGAGTGTTGGCAACATTGGCTAAAGAGGCCAAAGAACACGTGGCTGCAAAACGCAAGGTAACGAAGGTGTTACCTAAAAGAACCAAGGGAAGGAAGCGTCAGTTCAGTGACATCTTAGTAGAGAAGGGCTTGTTCCCTAAACGCCACCCTTTGCCAGTTTATATCAAGGAGACCATCAACGCATTAGGGTGGAGTCAATTTTGCATTGGGCATGATCGCATCTGGCCCAACCTTGTCCGCGCGTTCTACAATAGCGAATTTGACATGGAAAGGAACAACGCCTTTGTTGAAGGGGTGTTAGTTCGCTTCTCAGCAGAAAAATTTAATGAAGTGTTCAACATGAGCAACAATCCTGACGTAGAGGGGAATCGCATCTTGGAACAACCAACACCTAGTGAGTTAGAAGATACGCTGAAGACAGTGGTCAAACCTGGAAGCAAGTGGTAGACATCAAGAAACAGATTCAAGATGCTTGCTTCTAGGAATTTGAATCCAGACGCTAATTTGTGGTGTTACTTAATCAAACGCAGCATCATGCCTACAATGCATGATGAAACATTAACTAGAGAACGCATCTTGGCCACCTACTGCATAATGCAATGTATCCCATTGGACATTGGAAGGATCATTAAGGATCAGATCAAGGCCATCAAGAACAAGCCTCGAGGGAAACTATATTTTCCATGGCTGATCTACGCATTATGTGAACCCGGGGGCTGATAACTTGTAGAAATACAATTTATTTATGCCACCTTATCTAGATATTGCGGCCAAAAGTGAGGAATTATGCGCTAATTGTCTGTAAATAATCTTAGTTTGTTAATAATTTCAAATGCTTGCAATAAAATCCACTAATGCCAAAAGATGGAGAATATGGCGAAAATTTACTCTGTTTTGTAGGAAGACCAAATTCACCACTTGCGCTCAAGGCTCAAGAGAACTTCATCAACACATCCCTATCACCATTGCGCCCATCAAGCATCATCACATAGACATTCATTGAAGAAACAGCGCAATGCGATAGTCGATCTTGATCCCCATGACAACCACATGCGGTTATTAAAACAAACGCTGCATGTGAACCTGTGATCGAGTGATGCAAATGAGCAACGCAAGAGTGGGAGATTCAGATGCATGTACAACTAACGGTTGTGCACAATTGACGGTCTGATTGCATAACAGAAGGAATAAAATCAGTCCATCTTCGGAATTTCCATAACCAACAGTGGGGACCACTTGGCCGGAGTCAAAGCTATTCTGCCTATAAATACCCTAGAGGATTCAACGAAAAATTATGTTATTCAATCTGGGCGAAGTGCTGCAAGATTAAAGAGAGAAAAGAGCCTAGCTGAGTGCTACAAAGTCAAATCTGGGAAGAAGAAGAGATAAGGCCGAAAGGTGTAATCTCCGTTCAACCTGTCAATATCCTCGAGCGAAGCTCTGTTTAAGGACACTATTACTGGAGGAGCCAGCCTGAGAGGGAAGCTCATCCCACCATCTATTCATCCACAACTGGCAAGCAGATCTTCATCAATCGGTGACCAAGACATTGGCGCTTGATTGTCCTTTTTCTACCCTTCTACGTATTTCATGTTCCTTCTATCTTTCTATTCATTCATCATGTATCAAACTCTCGATAGAAATATTAGTAGTTTCGATATAAGTCATTATTCATCTTCTGTCTGCCATCGTGCACCCGTTATTCACTTTCTTCACTATGTTTTTCTGATCTTTCGATAAGTACTATAAATGTCTAAAGGCTTAATGTAAATTAAAGTTATGTAATACGTTTAGCTAAAGCATGCTAGACGACATCTTCATCTGTGAGATCAGAAGTGAAGATGCCATTCTGATCTATCGAGAAAAGGTCAGAAGAGTGCATTAACTAAAGCGAGTAGTACTTCCATTGGAAGCAATCTTGCGTTCATTACGTCGGACTCTAGTTTCCACGCAGACATGCAGGAAACACGGCCGATCACTGAAAGGTGTATGCCATGAGAAAAATGGAATAGTATTTGTATCTTTACTTTCATAAAGTGCTTGCAATGATTTGTACACTCATCCTTCTTTTCTTTTGTCCTCATAAGACTTGTCGCCGCATACCCTGTCCTTGCACAGCCTTCACAACTAGCCTTAATCTTAGCATCTTGTACATGTAACCTATATCGAATACATATAGCTTAGGTTTATTGTATTTTTACCGCATTTACTTTACTTTTATTTTATGTAATTACTTTTGTACAACACAACTCAAAGATTTGAAAAAACCGGTCGCATAACATCATGAAAACACCGCATTAAACCGGTATCATATTTCCCCGTGTTCGACCTTAGATCACACCGAGAAACTTACGATGGAATTACACTTGGTTTCATCGTAAGGAAATTTGTGGCACAATAGGGTATACTACCGAATCCTATTAAATATCGCATAAACCGTAGTAGTATGGCATTCCATGCATCGCATATCAATTCTAATTTATATATGCGATTAAAGGCACAAGAACAAGTTTATGGCACCGTTGCCGGGGAAATAACTGGTCAATGGTTTAATGTTTGAATATTTTCATGATTTATGCAGGACAGATCTCTTTGTACTGACTATTCAAAGCGAAGAATAGTTTGACGGCTTAGGCATTCTAGAGTAATCTGGTATACCTACGCGGACCCAGAGATCCGGTGAATCTTTCGCACCGAGTTCATCAGGACCACATTCTTTGGTGGAATATATGGTTGAAGAGAACATGGCACATGCTGAATACCTGAGGAAGGAGTTACTTATGCAAGATCTCGTTTTTCTTGCTAGTAATCGGAATGTCCCAATGAGGGACTATGCGGTGCCAGAATTTTACAACTTTTCACCTGGAATTTCAAGATTAGTGGTTGAGGGAGATGTGAACTTTGAAATCAAACCAATCATGCTGCAGATGATTCAGAATGTGGGGCAGTTTGGAAGAGTATCAGGAGAAGACCCACATGTGCATTTGACTAAGTTTGCCGACATGTGTAGCGCATTTTATCCACCTAGTGTTACTCAGGAAAATTTAAAATTGCATCTATTCCTGTGCACCTTTCGGGATGAAGTGAAGAGATGGGCTCAATCATTAGAGCCTGGTGAAATCAATGGATGGACTCAGTTGGTCAACAGATTTATGAATAGGTTCTTCCCTCCATATGTCAAATCACAAAGAAGGAGGGAGATTCTGAATTTTGAATAATAGAATTATGAAACGTTGAGCACCACTTGGGTTCGATTCAAGGATTTAGTAAAGAGGTGTCCACATATAGGGATTCCTGAGAGCATTCTGATGGAAACTTTTTATAATGGTCTAGACCATTCAATGCAAACAGTTGCCGATTCCTTCGTAGATGGAGGATTTATGAGTAAGACATATACGGAGGAAAAGGAGATATTGGATCGCACATCGCGACAATCTGATGAATGGGTTGATACTGGTTTTGAGGAACGGGGTTTGGAGCCAGAGCAAGTACAGAGAGTTGACGTGGCGACAGATGCAATGAGCTCATTAGTCGAGCAAATGACTACTATGACCTCATTACTTCAAATCGTACCTGATCAACAAAGGATTCTCTCTCAAGGAACAACGCAACTTAATGCGGTGAGTCATACATCTACAATGGATTGCTTTCAATGGGGAGAGGAGTATTTAAATATTGACCCATGGACCCAGCATCCTGTATATGCCGTTTATAATGAATCAAGAGGCGACGATTATGATCATGAGTGGGATCACTCAATTTTTGGAGTGGATGAGAACCTTGCTCATGAAGGCCATAGTTTTTATCAGTTCAAGTATTCGGATAATCAAGACAATTTATCTGCCTTTACTACTCTTGAATGCGGTATAAGTGGTTTTCAAGAAACTCAACAATGTGACCAACTGTTCGCCTACAATACCTTTTATGACACCTTATCTCTGGAATCATCATTAAAGTATTATATCGAAAAGAGCGAGGCCATGAGGCAATCACAAGCTGAGTCTCTTAAAGAATTGGAAGATTAAGTAGATCAGCTTGCAAAAGAATTAAAGAAGAGAGCGTCGGGTACATCGCAGGACAATGTGGAGATAATGGGGCAGAAAGGTAAGGAAGAATGTCATGCCGTGACATTGCGAAGTGGCAAAGTGATGACCCCTAACATACCGAAGGTACCAGAGGCGACAGCATCACCAGACGTGAATAACTGTAGAGGATGACCAAGCGCAAAGCAATGAGAATAATCCCAGTTCAACAACAAAAACAGAAGAAAATGATTCTCAAGATTTAAATTTACAGTCAACACAACCTCCTGCCAATAGCAGTTAACCTGCAAAGGACTCTCTAAGCAATAAAGTGATCAGGAAATATGGGGAATCCTCCACCTTTCCCATCAAGGCTGAAAAAGAAAGATGATAGCAAACAATTTCAGAGGTTCCTGGATGTTCTCCGACAATTACATATCAATATTCCCTTGATAGAAGCTTTAGAGCAGATGCCAAGTTATGTAAAATTTCTCAAGGATATTTTGGCCAACAAAAGCAAGATTGGAAAAAAATGAAACAGTGGCATTAACATACGAATGCAGCGCGTAGTTTTAGAATAATCTTCCAACCAAGATGAAAGATTCTGGGGCGTTTACATTACCATGCATCATAGGAGGGAAGATGGTTGGAAACACATCATGCGATTAGGGGCAAGTATAAATTTGATGCCCTTATCAATTTTTAAGAAGTTAAATATCGGTGAAGCTAAATCGACCACGATTACAATACAGTTAGCCGATAGATCAATCAAACTTCTAGAGGGAAAAATTGAAGATGTCCTCGTATAAGTGGATAAGTTCATTTTCCCTGCAGATTTTGTCATTTTAGATTATGAAGCAGACAGGGAAATCCCTATTATCCTGGGATGCCCTTCCTTGCCACAGGGTGAGCCTTGATCGATGTACACAAAGGTGAATTGACCATCAGGGTCGAAGATTAGTAGGTTAGGTTCAACGTACTCAATCGTTGAAATATCCAGGAGATATGGAAAACTATCAGTACATTTAGGATGTATAGGGAGGCCAGCTGTACGAACCCCTAAATGTGTTGGAGAAGGGAGAATTTGAGGTCAGCGCAATAGAGGAGGAAGATTGCACCGAAATTCATGCAATATCAAGTTTTGAGTCACTCGAGTTATTTGAACGAACTTCACAACGACTTAAGCCATCATTAGAAGAGCCTCCCATGTTGTAGTTGAAACCGCTGCCAATACATCTGAAATATGCTTACTTAGGGAGTAATGACACGTTGCCTGTTGTCATTTCTGCATCATTAAATAGGGAGAAAGGGGATGTGCTTATACAGATCCTAAAGAATAGCGCAAAAGCCTTAGGATGGACCTTGGCTGAAATTCGAGGAATTAGTCCCTCGTACTGTATGCACAAAATCTGTCTGGAGGAAGGTAGAAATGGATCAGTAGAAAGGCAGCGCCAATTGAACCCAGTAATGAAGGAGGTTGTCAAGAAAGAGATAGTGAAGTGGCTAGATATTGGTGTCATCTACCCAATTTCTGATAGTAGATGGGTGAGCCTAGTGCAATGCGTTCCAAAGAAATGGGGGATAGCGGTCATTACTAATGATAGGAATGAACTAGTTCCCACCAGGACAACCACAGGGTGGAGAATTTGTATGGATTACAGCAAGTTGAATCTGGCCACCAAAAAGGACCATTTTCCATTACCATTCATCGACCAGATGCTAGATAGACTGGCTGGGAGCGAGTTCTTCTGTTTTCTTGATGGATATTCAGGATATAACCAAATAGTAATTGTGCCTGAGGATCAGGATAAAACCAACTTCACGTGCCCGTTTGGCACGTTTGCATTTTGGCGCATGCCATTCGGACTTTGCAACGCACCAGGCACCTTCCAGAGATGTATGATGGCAATCTTTTCAGATTACTTGGAAGAGTCTGTTGAAGTATTTATGGATGATTTTTCTGTGTTCGGCAGTAACTATGACTCATGTTTGAAAAATCTTGAGAAAGTGTTGAAAATATGTGTAGAGACGAACCTTGTATTGAATTGGGAAAAATATCATTTCATGGTGGAAGAAGGAATAATGCTGGGTCAAAAAATTTCTAAAGCAGAATTGGAAGTTGATCAAGCAAAGATCGACGCAATCTCCAAGTTACTCTCACCGGTAAATGTCAAGACACTAAGAAGCTTTCTGGGTCATGTAGGATTCTATATAAGATTTATTCGTAACTTCTCCCAGATTGCAAGACCACTTAGTGCTCTCCTGGAAGTTATCCGTGAATACAACTTTGGTGAGGCTTGCTCTAAAGCTTTTAACACATTAAGAGAGGCACTCATCTCAGCTCCGATTTTGGTTGCACCTGATTGGATGTAACCCTTTGTGCTAATGTGTGATGCAAACGGATATGCTGTAGGAGCTGTTTTAAGTCAACGCAAGGAAAAGGTTTTGCATCCTATTTACTATGCAAGCAAAATGCTGAATGACGCACAAGAAAATTATACAACCACGGAAAAGGAAATGTTGGCAGTAGTCTTTGCGCTAGAAAAGTTCCAACAGTACTTGATCAGAACAAATGTGGTGGTGTATACAGATCATTTTGCAATAAAGTACCTCATGACGAAGAAGGACACAAAATCGAGGTTAATACGGTGGGTGTTGATGCTACAAGAATTTGACCTAGAGATTAAAGATTAAAAGGGCACTGAGAACCAAGTGGCCGATCATTTATCAAGATTGGAAAATAACGAGGTTCAAGGAATAGAGAAATATATTGAAGAAAGATTCCCTGATGAGCTGCTAATGGTAGTAGGTGTTAACGTTCCCTGGTATGCGGACATAGTAAACTTCATAGTTTGCGGTCAACTACCGAATGAGTACACCTACCAACAAAAGAAGAAGTTGAGACATGATGCCAAGTTTTACTTCTGGGACGACCCTTTCTTGTACCGATAAGGACCAAACCACATCATACGACGAGGTGTCCCTGAGCATGAAGCCAAAAGCATTTTGGAGCTATGTCATGAGTCCCGATATGGAGGACATTTTGGAGGGCAAAGGTCTGCCGCAAAAGTCTTACAATGTGGGTATTTTTGGCCGACATTGTTCAAAGATGCCCATGCCCATGTCACAAAATGCAACAGGTGCCAGAGGACAGGAAATATGTCGAAGAAAAATGAAATGCCTTTAACGTCGATCCTAGAAGTGGAACTATTTGATGTATGGGGAATCGACTTCATGGGCCTATTTCCACCATCGGAAGGTCATCATTACATTCTGGTCGTGGTTGATTATGTTTCAAAGTGGGTCGAGGCCATTGCGTGTGTTAAAAACGATGCAGCAGTTGTGGCAAAGTTTCTAAAGAAGAATATTTTCACACGATACGGAACGCCACGGGCTTTGATCAGTGATGAGGGCTCTCATTTTATCAACCGCATAGTTGCAAACTTGAGGACCAAGTTTAATGTGAATCATCGAGTGGCCACTACATACCACCCACAAACTAATAGGCAGGCTGAAATTTCCAATAGAGAGATCAAAACCATCTTGGAGAAGGTGGTTAACACCACCAGGAGAGAGTGGTCATCTAAGCTTGATGAAGCGCTATGGGCCTACAAGACTGCCTATAAAACACCAATTGGCATGTCTCCGTACTCTCTAGTCTTTGGGAAAGCTTGTCATCTGACACTAGAGTTAGAACATAAAGCAATATGGGCGTGTAAGAAGCTAAATTTTGATTTAACCAGCACAAGAAAAGTCTGGAAGTTTCAATTAAATCAGTTGATTGAATGGCGAAAAGACGTCTATGAGAATGCCAAGATCTACAAAGAGAAAACCAAGAAATGGCATGATGAGCGCATAAACGACCGGACGTTCACAGAAGGTCAACAAGTACTTCTATTTAATGCACGACTGCGACTGTTCCCTGGGAAGCTAAAATCTCGGTGGTCTGGACCATTCTGGATCAAGATTATCTTTCCCCATGGTGCAATAGAGTTAACAACTTTGGATGGGAGCAGTGCATTCAAGGTCAATGGCCAGCGAATCAAACCTTATTACGGGGGAGATTTTGATTGGCACATGGACAACATTGACTTGGACAAACCAGATTAAGATGCCTACAAGGGAAGCGACTGCGGTAATTATGGGAAATCCTTTTGCGTCGACTTTCCATCTATGTTTATTCGCTTTCTTTACCGCTTTCTGTTATTATTAGTCTTCAGAAGCGACTGCGGTAATTATGGGAAATCCTTTTGCGTCGACTTTCCATCTATGTTTTTACGCTTTCTTTACCGCTTTCTGTTATTATTAGTCTTTAGTTGAAATCAGTAGGGATAGTTATTTCTACTTTCGTAGTCACATATTTCAATTATGTCATTTCAATTCATAGAATAGTATTTGATATATCTTGTGTGAATAATAAATGAAGCACTTTTGTCAATTTAAAATTAGAAATGGAGGAAAATAAATCAAAAATTAATGAAAGAATTGGTGTAATGAAGAAAAAGAAAAAAAGTGATATATATAAAAAACACTCAAATACATTGCGATGAGGGGTGTGTTGCACATATATGCGTTCTTTGCCCCACCTTAGTCGATTGTACTATGTTGAGGAATCCTCCAGAAATGCGTCGATTAAGGAGTGTGTTGCGGGGATACATATGTGTTGCCCGTCCTCAGCAAAAATGTATCTGCGTCTATTGAAAGCATATTAAGATTGTACTTCATACGCTTGTTCACATTCTTTATCTTGTAGCCTAATATTTCTTTAACTCTTGTACAGGCCTTAAGCTTTTTAAGTTTGCGTCCATTTATACTTATTTGCAAACTTCTTTAATCTTTAATACAATTCATGTACATAGTCACTTCTACTTTTGCCTTTGCCTCTTTCTTTATCTTCCTTTGTAAATTTATGTTTTATTTCACTCTTATGTTTTCACGTTCTTCATTGCGTTGCTATGATGCACAATATGTGATACTTAGAAATATTTCTTATGCTTAGTAGATTCTGACTAACACTTAGTTAACTCTTAGTTTAGCAGTACTTTACCTTTTAACTTTCAAAGTCGTGCTCAAACCTTCTTTTTGAAATTTTCTTTTAAGTGTTTGTCTAGTCTATCCAAACAACGCAATGAGGACCTTGCTCATCTTAAAATTTGGGGGTGGGGAAGGTCTGAGAAGATGGATGCAAAAATGTGTAGTGTTAAAAGAAAATGCGTCCTCTATCTAAAAAAAAAATAAAAAATAAAAATAAATAAAATAATATTTTTATGACAAACTCCACCGTCAGCGCAAGGGATTTCAAAATATTGTTCCCAACCTGATAAGAGTTTAATTGTGAAAGGAACTTGCTCGTAGTTGGATGTTCGTATGACACCCGTAGGAACAAGCCAAAACGAAGGTAGGTTACCAGGAACAATGCAGCATAGAAAAAAAAAAAAGAAAAGAACAAAAATAAATAAGGGACAACTCCTTTGAGAACATGAGTTAAGTTGAAATTGGCACACCACCATAGTTGGATGTTCGCATGAAACCCATAGGGGCAGGCCAAAACGAAGAGTGTAACCATGACCAACTATCCCTAAATAAATAAACGACTCAAAATTTTTGCTCACAACATATAGCTTTATCAAGTTGTTTTGACATGAAGAGATAAACATTCTACTTTGAAAATAATAAAAGCATTTTTTAGCATGATTTTGTTAAGTAAAAGAATAAAGTAGGGCTTGCTAAGAGTTAGCAAGGATAGAAGAAAAATGCGATGTTCGGAACTATGCCTAAGAGTTACATTCAGAGCAACCGATATTTTCGTAAAAATAAAGGATAAGATTAGAGCATGATTTCCTTAGTAGAAGATATGCTTGAGGAAAAGTATATATCTAAATTTGGGGGTTTGATAACTTGGAGAAATACAAGTTATTTATGCCACCTTATCTAGATATTGCGGCCAAAAGTGAGGAATTATGCGCTAACTGTATGTAAATTAACTTAGTTTGTTAATAATTTCAAATGCTTGCAATAAAATCCACTAACGTCAAAAGATGGAGAATATGGAAAAAATTTACACTGTTTTGTAGGAAGACCAAAGTCACCACTTGCGCTCAAGGCTTGAGAGAACTTCATCAATGCATCTTTATCACCATTGCGCCCATCGAGCGTCATCACACAGACATTCATTGAAGAAATGGTGCAATGCGATAGTCGATCTTGATACCCATGACAACCGCATGCGGTTATAAAAACAAATGCCGCATGCGAACCTGCGATCGAGTGATGCAAATGAGCAATGCAAGAGTGGGAGATTCAGATGTGTGTACAGCTAACGGTTGTGCACAATTGACGGTCTGATTGCATAATAGAAGGAATAAAATCTTTCCATCTTCAGAATTTCCATAACCAACAGTGGGGACAACTTGGTCAGAGTCAAAGCTATGCTGCCTATAAATACCCCAGAGGATTCAATGAAAAATTATACTATTCAATCTGGGCGAAGTGCTGCAAGATTAAAGAGAGAAAAGAGCCTAGCTGAGTGTTGAAAAGTCAAATCCGGGAAGAAAAAGAGCTAAGGCCGAAAGGTGTAATCTCTGTTCAACTTGTCAATATCCCTGAGCGAAGCTTTGTTCAAGGACACTGCTACTGGAGGAGCCAGCCTGAGAGGGAAGCTCATCCCACCATCTATTCATCCATAACCGGCAAGCAGATCTTCATCAATCAGTGACCAAGACATTGGCGCCTGATTGTCCTTTTTCTACCCTTTTACGTATTTCATGTTCCTTCTATCTCTCTATTCATTCATCATGTATCAAACTCTCAATAGAAATATTAGTAGTTTCGATATAAGTCATTATTCATCTTCTGTCTACCATCGTGCACCCGTTATTCACTTTCTTCACTATGTTTTTCTGAACTTTCGATAAGTACTATAAATGTCTAAAGGCTTAATGTAAATTAAAGTTATGTAATACGTTTAGCTAAAGAATGCTAGACGACATCTTCACCTATGAGAGCAGAAGTGAAGATACCATTCTGATCTATCGAGAGAAGGTTAGGAGAATGCGTTAATTAAAACGAGTAGTACTTCCAGACATGGAAGCAACCTTGCATTCATTACACCGGACTCTAGTTTCCACGCAGACATGCGGGAAACGCGGCCGATCATTGAAAGGTGTACGCTATGAGAAAAATAGAATAGTATTTGTATCTTTACTTTCATTAAGAGCTTGCGATGATTTGTACACTCATCCTTCTTTTCTTTTCTCCTCATAAGACTTGTCGTCGCATACCCTTTCCTTGCACAGTCTTCACAGCTAGCTTAATCTTAGCATTTTGTACATGTAACCTATACCGAATACATCTAGCTTAGGTTTACTTTATTTTTACTGCATTTACTTTACTTTTATTTTATGTAATTATTTTTGTACAACACATCTCAAAGATTTGAAAAAATCGGTTGCATAACATCATGAAAACACCGCATTAAACCGATACTGTATTTCCCCGTGTTCGACCATGGATCACACCGAGAAACTTGCGATGGAATGACACTTGGTTTCATCGTAAGGAAACTTGTGGCACAACAGGGTATACTACCGAATCCTATTAAGTATCGCATAAACCGTAGTAGTATGGCATTGCATGCATCACATATCACTTCTAATTTATATATGTGATCAAAGGCACAACAATAGGGGCATCCCTCTGGGGGATGACTATGAAACAGTCGATGGTCTGATAGATATTAAGGCAGTAAGGCGTCTATTTCGAGGATTACAACATCAGCCCACCTTACCAGCCAAGGAAGTAGCACGAAGACCTCAACCAACAGAACGCGCCCCCAAGAAAGGACGCGTCAGAGTAGTTGAACATAGCAATGAGGCTTCAGAAAATGAAGAAGTTGAAGCTGAGCCAGAAGCCTTAGCTGAGGAAGTGCGACCTGCTCTAGAGTTTTTCCATGATTCGCCAACAGCCCCGCCAACAAGAAGTCCTAAGCAAACGCATTAAGAACCCATTTTCACAGATCAGGACTTCTCTCATTCATTTCCTTCGCCCTATCAAAGTCCAATTCACACTTTTGTGCCACCTCCAGTAATCTTCGAACCAACTGGGCTAGGAACCAGTAATGCGGTAGGAGTTGAAGACCCAGTTGGACATGAGGAGCCAACACCCCAACGCAGCAGCATAAACTTGAAGGAGTTGAAAACATGATGCAGTGATCAACTCCGACCGTTGGCCGCATCAATTGAAGATCTTCAACAATAGAACAGGGTACTAAGGGATTACCTGAGGCAGCAAACAAGATGCATGCAAGACCAGTTCGTATACACAATGCAGTACATCAATCAAGTCTTGGTGGGTATGTTTGCCTTGCCTCTATTACCAGCACATCTCATGAATCCCTTACGCTTCATGGATGAGAACCATGAAGAAGAAGAACGCAGAGATGATGCGCTAGCGCAGTAATATTTTAGGGCATTGGATTAAAGAAAATCTTTTGTAATTTTAAGTTGATTTGTTCTTTTACTACCTTTTGCTATGTTAATGAAACCCATGTTAGAATATGAAAAATGAATGAAGTTATCATTTTGAATCCTTGCATTTGTCTTCAACATACTTTATTTTTGTTCTTTGATAATTTTCTAAGTCTTGTGCTCAGCATAACCTCAATGATATTAACCATATGAACTCATAAGCATAAGATAAGCGTTAGGAAAATAGACAAAGCTTGAACTTCTCTGAAAAAAAGATTAATTTTACTTTCGCTTGCAAGCTTTATGTCTTAAACTCCTTTCAATTTCTCAAAGCTTTTTAAAAACTTTGTTTCTCTTTTAGCGATGAGGATTTAGCTCGTTTCCAAATTTGGGATAAGTATAGCTCATCTCCAAATTTGGGGATGAGGGAAATCTGAGTGTAGACGCGTTAATGAATATATCATGAAGAAAAAGGAAAACAAAATAAGAAGAATTTCAAATGCAACTCCTTTGTCATTTCCTCAAAAGAAAAGAATCTTATTGGCATGAGCTTAGTTGGACCAGGCACTTAGCCGTAGTTGGATGTACGCATGACACCCATGGGCAAGCCAAAATGAAGTTAAGTCACCTAGACCAACGCGTTGATGGAACACGAGATATACGCAGCGGAATTAGGACCTAATTACATTCTAATTGCTTTTAATTCAAAGAAAACTAGCATGCAATTGAAGGAAAAACAGTGAATAATAGTTATAAGATGCTACCTTTGAAGCTCCCAAAAACCGCTTTTCCTTGTTGAATCTCGACCCAAACTCTTTCGGACCACCATTAGAGTTGACCTACTATTCTCTGGACTCAGAACCGGGTTGTAGGACCCGTGGATGAAGAAAACGGAGAGAGAGAAAAGAGATGGAAAATAAGATGGAATTTGGGTAGGGTTTGGGTTTTCCTTTTTTTAGCCCAATTTTGAAAAGAAACAAAATTTGAAAAAATTGGCAAAAGTCTTTTTTCTAAAAACAAAAGCCCATTTATAGAAAATAGCCATGCAACAATTGCTTGAACCAAATGCATAAAAACCCAATACCTATAATCCACTATCTTAGTGGGCTTAATGTTGCCAACACCTAGCCCACTATTTTTTTTGTTGAATTATCTAACAAAAGTTTGGATTTTCCCACTAACTATAGTCAAAGGGCCAAATAGTCATTTGGTCAAAGTCAAACTTTGACCAAAAAGTCAATATTTTGACTTTTTATGATTTTTTCCATGTTGACTAATTTTGACCTCCCCAGCATGAATCCGCATTCATTTTCTTGAAATTCAAATCACATTTGAATATAGGGTCGGTCAAAGTTTGACTTTTCAAAGTCAAAAGTCAACTCTTTGACTTTTTACATCTTTGACCATTTCCATTATTTCCGAGCTTCCGAATATGAACGTATTCATATTCTTGATATTTAAATCACATTTAAATATTAAAGCTGTATCTCTAAACTAAAAAATCCGACCACTATATCGCATATACTTGTCGGTTTCTCTCTCTTCACCTAATTCGAATAAATCAAATTATTCTATCATACTGTTCTAAGTTTATTCCATATGAGCTAGTAGGGGAATCTAATGGACCTATAGATCATGGGCTCCAATGATCCGAGATTAGTTGTCCAAACTCTTTAGATAAAGCTAATCAACATTCGTTACCTAACGGGTCATTCCACTAGAGTCCCGTAGTTGCACTCCCCTCACTATAGATATATTTGTATCCATTTGATATAACCATGATTAGTAAGCTAATCCTTCACAGGTTGTTCATAATCTCGGCTAAGTCATAAAAACTGTTTTACCCCGAAGACTACATCTTGTTCCTTAAGTTCCACTAATCCTCTAATGAACAATTGGTTTAAGGTCCAACTTATAAACCAAATGCCTTTCGAGCCAAGGAGAGGGTGGAGCCCCTTATTCAAGACCTGAATTCAGTACTAAAGGGAACAACCTATCTACTATCCCTATAACGGGTAGGAGTGAATTTCGTCTTGCACCCTATGTTCCCAGCTATCCACTCGATCTTACCCTTGAAATGGGAGGCTTATTGGGCCAGCGATATTGGGCTGCCCTCACCTATACAGATCTAAAGATAATTTCGAGTGAACAGGAGTTCATAGTTAGCTCAGGATTAAGATTAAGTTATCTAGGTCATCAATTAACGAAATAGTCAGTTTTATACATAAAACGACATTTATAATGTAAAAAGTGACTATTTCATGGTTCAGTCTTATGTAAACTCTTTACATAGGATGCCTCCACTCATATATCTCTATATGAACGATTCAGGATCACGTCGTTTGTACTAACTACAAAGTGGGCCGCATCCATAGTGTCCCCGGAAAAAGGTGCCCAACCTTATTCATATACTATAGACTATTTTGGCTATATATTTGAACTTCATCCACCTTTATGTCACTACATAAAGTTCAAACTACATTAAATAGCCTCAGGACCTTAGTTTATTAGATTCAAGATTACAAATTCAATAACAACTTTATCGAAAAACAAAACTGAATATGTTTATTAATTTACAAACTACGAGTTTTAGGACATAAAATCCAACACGCGTCCCATAAAACTCCTTTATCTAGTCAAAAGAAAGAAACTATACTTTAAAGAAGGAATGAATATTAGATATGAGTTTAGTTGTGAAGGGTTCTCATCCATAGTTGGATGCTCGTATAACACCTGTGGGATACCTGGAGCAACGCATGGGTAAATAAGTACACAATCATTTCCTTTTTATCCAGTGTTTGTTTTTCAAAAGAAATAGCATCTTACGCATTACTGGTTTAGAAAAGATTGAAATTTTTGAGAAATGAAAGGAGTTGCGATGAAAAGCCTGCTGCACAGGAAACTAAATATGAATTCTTTTAAGAAACGCGTCAATCTAAGTCATATTTTCCCAACTCTTATTTAGCTTTGTGATTGAATATGATGAGAGGTGAAACTTGAGTATCTAAGGCAGAGGAGATAGCAAGGAATTACTTTAGAATGCTTGAGGACAAGCATTGTTCAAATTTGGGGGTGGTTGATAACTTGTAAAAAATACGAGTTATCTTTACTCTTAAGTTAGGACAGTTAGGGTTTTTAATGATAAATTCTCCTCATTTTTGATAGAAACACATGGATTTACTTGAACAATAGAAAATTCATGTAAAAGAAGTTTTATCATTGATTATCGCGGCGTTAACGCACTGTCTTGCAGGAATTGAACGTAGAAACTAACATTAACGTGTTAAGATAAGTGCTACAGGGAAAACTTAAACGCATGAGCCATGCATCGTAAGGAACTAAACGAAGATTCATTGCTCTAGACTGATTGTCTCACATCATCACTTGCAAGCATGGGCACTTGCAATAGGCGGCGTCTGAAAAGCTACCAGTAGTAGGCGGCGTCTGAACAGTTCCTAGAGGTCAGGCGACCAACCAGGATATGGAATTTAATGCTGACCAGGGCATGCACTTAAATGCAGCCCATCCTCCAAGTGGACGAGAGCAACGCCTATAAATACTTGAAGACCCTCCGGAATCAAGAGTTCAGAAAATTAGATACTCCATACTCTCTGTAAACTTGTAAACTTAGTTTTAGTTGTAGTAGCTGTGCCACGGTGCAAGTTGATCGAAGGAGCTGAGAATCACCACCACTGCCGGCCAGGGAGTGGAGAAAGTAATTCTTGAGAGAGATACTCTGTCCACTACTCTTAAAAGTGATTGTACATAACAAAATTGAGCCAAAGAACTACAAGAGATTGTATTCTTTGGCTTGACGTAGTTTTTCTCTTAATATCATTTTCATTTCATCTCGATTGAATATAGTTCTTTGTAAAGACTCATTTGATCCTTTATAAAATTCATATATTTAATCATCACTTTTGCTATTGTTTATCCTCTGTTTATGTTGAACGCATTAATACTTCATGCATAATTTTGCCCTAACGCCTAAACCAACTTGAGAACTTGGTGAAAGCATCTTTAACTTAGTTGTTTGAAAGAAAAGTTAAGTTGCATGAAGTAGAATGCCTAGTACAGCTAGAGATAGACTTACTGGTGTTTCTTTCATTCTAAAGTTAGACAGATACATCCTAGAGATAGACTTGTATGTCATTTGCATTGAGAAATGTTAAATGAAGTCTAATGCATGAACAGAAAGATAAGCAAACCATCCCATTCCATCCACATCATTTAAGTTGTGTGCAATTATCTTTAACCGGCTCGTCCACTTACTAAAATTCCATTCTCACATGAACCATCATATTCCACTCAGCTCTTTTGAATCGTGTTGTACAGGCATAGCATGCTAGTGTAAATAATACATCTTTTACATTTATTTAGGAAAACCCCCTATTACAAGTACGACAGATTCTCTGTGTTTAGTGAACTGAATCCCTGTGATCAACCCTGGACTTGCCAAGAACCTAGATTAGATTTATACTTGGGTTTAATCTAGGAAAACTTGAATGCCATTTTAAGGAGTTGTGTGCTCTATGTGTATAATTCTAACGGCCCGACGTGTTGCACATATTTGGATGCATCAAGGCATAATACAACACTCATACTTAGGATTTATTTTTCCAATCTATTTTACTCTAAACACTCCTAACGCACCACACAATATCAAGCGAACAAGTTTTTGGCGCTGTTGCCAGGGATTCAGCAACAAGAACGAACCAGAAAATCCGTTTGTATTTGTTGTAGGGACACTTCAATTAAGGGAAGTATTACAAGCTACGCCTAGGCTTGTGAATGTGTATGAACAGGGAGGACACTCCTGAATTCACATACGACCCCGAGATTCAACGGATCTTCCGACGTCGGAATCGATCCAACCGTCGATGAAGGCTAAGGCAACAATTACTCAGACAGCAAGAAAGGGAAAGAGCAATTGCAGAAGAATAACAAAATCAACAACTAGCTCAGCAACTGGCTCACGCTGCCCAAAACCCAATCTTGATGGCAAACAACAACACGTGTCCTATGAGAGAATACGCGTCCCCTGTGCTATATGATTTCTCTCCAAGAATCATGTATCCAATGCCTGATGGAACCAAGTTTGAGATGAAATCTATGATGCTTCAAATGCTCCAGACTGTTGGACAATTTGGGGGTAGACGTGGCGAAGACCCTCATGCCCATATGAAGTGTTTCCTGGAAACGTGCAGCTTCTTTGTGATTCTTGGAATCACACCAGAGGCAATCAGGCTCTCCCTGTTTCCCTATTCTTTGCGAGATGATGCAAAGCAATAGGTGAGTTCGTTAGAGCCCGGGGAAATCACTACATGGGAAAAGTTGTTGGAAAAGTTTATGCATAAATATTTCCCACCCACCACCAATGTAAGGAGGCGTCGGGAGATCATGAACTTTTAACAGAAAGACACTGAGACTTTGAGCGTTGCATGAGAGTGTTTCAAGGGCTTGGTCAAGAATTGCCTGAACCACAAACTACCTTTGACAATCCAGATGGGGACATTTTATGGCGAATTGAACAGGGCGTCATAGATAGCAGCAGACGCAGCAGCAGCCGGAGGACTCATGGATAAATCATATACTGAAGCTAAAGAAATTTTAGACCACATTGCCAAGCATAACATGGAATGGGTAGATGACTCATATGAAGGAAGAAATGACAGGAGACGAAGATCTTAGAACATTAACTCAGTTGATGCCAACACGATAGCCACACTCTCTACACAAGTGGCTGCAATGACAAGCCTTCTGCAGAATAGGACAATGGGTAACGCGTCAAACCAGCAGAAGGTAAATCAAGTGGAGGCGTTTGGTCAACCCACGATAACCTGTGTGGGATGCAGAGATCTTCACTCATATGCTGAGTGTCCTCAGAACCCTTAGTCAGTATGCTTCATCAAGAATAACCCATTTTCTAACACTTATAACCCTAGATGGAGAAACTATCCAAATTTTTCTTGGACAGGGGGAAATCAGCAAGAGCACCACCTAAGCATGAGCAATCAGCAAAGGAATGGACCGATGCCTGCCTTTCAACAAACACATCAACAAGTGCATCAACAGCCCTTCAATCGAGGTGGCCATGCATCGAGCTCTGGAACTCCACTAGAAAACCTATTGAAGGAATATATAACCCAGATTGACGCATTGCTGAAAAGCCAAGCGTCATCAATCAGAAACCTGAAAATCTAGGTGGGACAGATTGCCAGCGAGTTGAAAAGTAGGCAACCAGGCGTCCTACCTGAGAAATACGAGGGGAAAGAAGGATTTCGAAGAAATGATTTTCGTAATACAGAGACACCTGGGAATAATAACGGGAAAGAGCAATGTTATACAATGACGTTGCGGAGTGGAAGAGCCCTTGCTGAAAGAAAGATGAATCCAAGAAACAATAGTCCTTCAGAAGAACGCATTGCATGTTCAATGGATCAGGAAGAAAGAACGCAAGAAAATACAAGCCATTCTGAACCCAGCACGTCCAATGTGGGAAAGTAGGAGGTGCCTCTGAGCGCACCATTCCCCAGGCATCTGATGAAGAAGAATGATGAACCTCAATTTAAGCGCTTTCTCAAGCTCTTAAAGCAGCTGCACATCAATATTCCACTCATTGAAGCTTTAGAGCAGATGCCAACATACGTGAAGTTTTTGAAGGACATCTTGATGAAAAAGAGAAAGTCAGTGAGAAAAAAGTAATAGCTCTAATGCAGGAATGCAACGCGTTAGTGAGCAACAAGCTACAACAGAAGCAGAAGGACCCAGGGAGCTTCACAGTTCCTTGTTCAATTGGAGGATTAGACGTAGGTCATGCGTTGTGCGACCTAGGAGCGAGCATCAATCTTATGCCCCTCTCAGTTTTTAAGAAGTTGGGGATAGGTGAGGCACAACCTATTTCTGTCACCCTTCAACTCGTTGACAGAATAATCAAGTACCCGGAAGGGAAAATCGAAGATGTTTTGGTGAAGGTTGACAATCTCATATTCCCAGCAGACTTCATTATTCTAGATTATGAAGCAGACAGAGAGGTCCCAATCATTCTTGGACGCCCTTTCTTGGTTACTGGGAAGGTGCTAATTGACGTGCATAAAGGTGAGTTAACCATGCGCGTAGATAATGAAGAGGTGAAATTTAATGTGCTCAACGCATTAAAATTCCCGAACAATGATGACTGTCAGCTAAACAATGTTGATTTGACTGAAGAGACTCGAGTTTATGAAGTTCTCGTGTTGTAGGGAACCTTGAAGGAATCTGAGCCGCCAAGTCTGAGTCAGCGGCAGATAAGCCGAACACGTCCTTCACTCGAACAACCACCTGAACTTGAATTAAAACAGCTACCCGGACATTTAAAATACGCTTTTCTTGGAACTAATAATACATTGCTTGTTATCATTTCCGCTAATCTCACTAAGCCTAATGAAGATTCACTATTGTAGATGTTGAAGAAACATAAACGCGCAATAGGGTGGACATTTGTAGATATTCATGGAATAAGTCCATCCTATTGTATGCACAAAATTAGGCTGGAGGAAGGGAAGACGAGGTCAATTGAGCCTCAAAAAGGGCTTAACCCCATTACGAAAGAAAGGGTTAAAAAGGAGATTCTGAAATGGTTGGACGCGGGAGTTATCTATCCAATATCCAACAGTAGTTGGGTTAGTCCAGTTCAATGCGTTCCCAAGAAAGGGGGAACGACTGTGATAGTAAACAACAACAATGAACTTATTCCTTCAAAAATTGTCATAGGCTGGCGAATATGCATGGATTATCAGAAACTCAATGTGGCAACAAAAAAGGACCACTTCCTCTTCCTTTCATTGATCAGATACTGGATAGATTGGCAGGAAAATAGTACTATTGTTTTCTTGATGAATATTCTGGTTATAACTAGATTCTGATAGATCCGGAAGATCAAGAGAAGACCACTTTCACTTGTCCCTTTGGCAATTTCGTGTTCAGACGTATGCCCTTTGGGCTATGCAATGCGCCAGGGACATTTTAATGCTGTATGATGGCCATCTTCTCTAACTTCCTAGAGAAAACTGTAGAAGTCTTCATGGACAACTTTTAAGTCTTTGGAGACTTCTTCCAGTCATGCCTGGATAACTTAGAAGCCGTCCTCACTCGCTGCGAGGAAACAAACCTAGTACTGAATTGGGAAAAATGTCACTTCATGGTGACAGAAGGCATTGTTCTTGGGCATAAAGTATCCAAGGCTGGCTTGGAAGTGGATGGAGCCAAGATCGATGTCATAGCAAAACTTCCACCACCAGCGAATGTTAAAACACTAAAAAGTTTTCTAAGACATGCCGGCTTCTACAGACGGTTCGTCAAAGGCTTTTCTCAGATTGCGCAACCTCTGAGCGCATTATTAGAAGTGAACCGACCCTATGTGTTTGACGAGGACTGCACTGATGCATTCGAGACCTTGAAGTTTGCATTGACAACAACCCTAGTGTTGATAGCACCGGACTGGACGCAACACTTCATTCTTATGTGCGACACGAGTGATGTCGCAGTGGGGACTATGCTAGGGCAGAAGAGGGGAAACTTGATACATCCCATCGCCTATGCATCCAAAACCTTAAACGACTCTCAGGAACACTATACAACTACTGAGAAAGATATGCTGGTTGTAGTATTCGGTATTGAGAAATTTCGTTCTTACCTAGTTAGTGCGTCAGCCACCATTTATACCAACCGCTCAACCATTAAGTTCCTGATGAGCAAGAAAGACGCGAAGCCGAGACTAATAAGATGGGTTCTACTACTACAAGAATTTGACCTTGACATCCAAGACAGAAAGGGGACAAAAAACCAGGTGGCTAACCACCTGTCAAGGCTTGAAAATCAAGAAATGCAAGTCCAGGAAAATGAAATCAAGGACACATTCCCTGATGAGAGCCTATTCAAAATTGAAGGAAGAGAACCTTGGTATGCTGATATAGTCAACTACTTAGCCACCAAGAAGTTCCCTGAAAACTTCAATTCTCAACAGAAGAAACGACTAGTCCATAATAGTAAGTTTTATTTCTGGGACGAACCGTTTCTGTTCAAACTAGGCCCAGACTCTATTTTGCGTCGATGCATCCCAGAGGAGGAGACACAACGCATCCTGGCCGAGTGTCACAATTCTTCTTATGGTGGCCATTTTGGTGGGCAAAGAACCACGGCGAAGGTCCTTCAATACGGTTACTTTTGGCCCACCCTTTTTAAGGATACACGAGAGTTTGTCCAAATTTGTGACCCCTGCCAACGCACTGGGAATATTTCTTCAAGGGACGTAATGCCCTTGAATAATATTCTTGAGGTGGAGTTGTTTAACGTATGGGGCATAGATTTTATGGGACCGTTCCCTCTATCCTGTGGTCAACAATATATCCTGTTAGCCGTAGATTATGTATCCAAGTGGGTAGAGGCAGTAACCTATGCCAGAAATGATGCGTCCACTGTATCTAAATTTCTTATCAGGAACATTTTCACACGTTATGGAACGCCGAGGGCTCTGATAAGCGATGAAGGTACGCATTTTATCAATCGCATCATTTCAAAATTACTTGCAAAATACAATGTCAGGCATAAGATTGCTACCGCCTACCACCCTTAACCAAACGGTCAAGTTGAAAATTCAAATCGAGAAATCAAATCAATTTTGGAGAAAATCGTCAGCATAACGCAGAAAGATTGGGTGCAGAGGCTGGATGAAGCATTCTAGGCCTACAGGGCTGCATACAAAACGCCAATAGGTATGTCTCCTTACTCACTAGTATTTAGAAAAGCATGTCATCTTCCTGTAGAGTTGAAGCATAAGGCATTTTGGGCAGTAAAGAAGTTGAACATGGATCCAGATGCTGTGGGCATTCAACGCAAGCTTCAGCTCAACGAGCTTGAAGAATGGCGACTGAACGCGTATGAAAACAACAAGATATATAAGGAAAAGACCAAGCGTTGGCATGACCAACGCATCAACAAAAAGGTACTTGTTGTAGGGCAAAAAGTCTTATTGTTCAACTCACGTTTGCAACTCTTTCCAGGAAAATTGAAGTCTAAATGGTCCGGGCCCTTCATAATCAAGACGATCTTTCCTTATGGTACTATGGAATTAATGTGAGAAGATGACACTGATGCGTTCAAAGTGAATAGCCAGAGGGTTAAGCCATACTTTGAAGACAAAGTGGAATGCCAAAAGTCATCTTTTGCGCTACGCGAGGCAAATTGAAAGCTCGCGTCGAGGCACCCCTGCGTTTGCAATGCCTCACCTTCCAGGGATGACTCTCTTAACCCTATTCTTTTGCGTTCTGTATTTTAAGCTATGTCTGAGTTTGTTAGTTTAATTGTTTGAAGTTTTAAGATTGATTGTTTTTGCCTTTGAAAAATTTGGATATTTGACTGTTTTTCTTTGAGAAAAGTTATGTATAATTGAAATTGGAACATTGGACGCGTTAGACACAAGTCTAACGCAAGAGGGGGGGCAGTTGAAGGGACGCGTCTCGAAAAACACAAAACACTTGAGTGCTTTGGCTGATCGAGGCTACCCTTCAGCTTCACATTAATTGCAGACGTTAGGCGCCGCCTACGTCAGCCTTGACTGTTCCCCTTCCCCTTATAAAAATGCCATTCGAACCGGCTTTCCTTTATTCTTCTCCTTCACTACACTCGCGAAACTCCCAAAAAATTTCTCCAAAACCCTCGAATTTCAGAACCTCCATTTGCCTCCTTCACTTCGTTCTTCCTCTAATGAGTAATGTCATTAGGATCCGACTCTTAGAACCAGAGTTGCAATCTCGGCTATGACTCTCCGGTAAGCTCCTTCTCCTCATCTTCATTTTCAAGTTCCCTTCCACCCAGCCCTAGAAAATCCAGCATGATCTCCGCCCCTACCAAATCGAAAGCCATTCACGGCGGTGCTACCTCTGTTTAGCGACCGGCCACCCCTACCATCCTCAAGAGCTTTGACCAAGAGCTCCAAGCAATCTGCAAACCCTAAGGCCAAAACCTCTCTCCCTAGGGCCAAAACTCCACAAAAGCCCAAGTCTAACCCTAAACCAAGGGTGAAGATGCCAGCCAAGCCTAGAACGCGTCCGTCATCCACGACCACATCCAAGCTTTACAGTAAGCCTACACCACCACCATTTATCTCGAATATAACTACTGTGGGTGCAATGCATGAACCCCTTCCTACCTTTGCCAATACCACACCATCTCCAACGGTTCATCCACCTCTACCTCTATCCATCCAACCTTTAGCCACAATCTACCCGGTGGAGTCAGACGCATCTAGCCAGCCACCACCTTCACCCATCCTGATATCATCTCCGGGGATGCCTCACACCTCTGTGGGCACCCCTCCATTCACCCTACCTATCCCAACTTCTGACAGTCCTGTGTTAGAACGCAACCTTGAAGACTTGGCAGAGTTTACTAGACGCGATGAAGAAGAAGTGTTTGGAGCAATTTTAGCATTGCTAAACCAAGAGGAAGAAGCAACCGAAGTGATGCGCTCAGATCCATCAAACGCATCACTCGAGTTGGACGAAATAGAATGATACGCGGCGATGTTGGAAGAATAAATGGAGAATGAAGAAAGAGAAGAGATTGAGAGAAGAGAAGAAAGTGGAGAAAAGGGAGTTAGCCCTGACGCGTCACAGACACACTTATCGGACGCGAACGAAGGGCCTAAAAATCCAAACAGAGTATCAAGAAAAAGAAGGTTGATACTGGAGGAGGAAGAAGAAGATGATGAAGAAGTTGCACCCAGACCTGAGGGTGTAACACGTAAAGAAAGGCACAATGCGTTGGAAAGAGAGTTGGAAGATTACGTGCCTGCGAGACAAAGGCGAACGAAAACTAATCTCTAAAAGGAATTGGAGAATTAGTTGAGAGAATTGGCTAAAGAGGACAAAGAACACGTAACTAGGAAACACATGGTAATGGAGGCGTTACCTAAAAGAACCAAGGGAAGGAAGCGTCAGTTTAGCGACATCTTAGTAGAGAAGGGCTTCTTCCTTGAACGCCACCCTTTGCCAGTTTATATCAAGGAGACCATCAACGCATTAGGGTGGAGTCAATTTTGCATTGGGCATGATCGCATCTGGCCCAACCTTATCCGTGCATTTTACAATAGCGAATTCGACATGGAAAGAAACACTGCCTTTGTTGAAGGGGTGTTAGTTCGCTTCTCAGCAGAAAAATTTAATGAAGTGTTCAATATGAGGAATAATCCTTATGCAGAGGGGAATCGCATCTTAGAACAACCAATGCCTAGTGAGTTAGAAGATACGCTGAAGACAGTGGCTAAACCTGGAAGCAAGTGACAGGCATCAAGAAACGGATTCAAGATGCTTGCTTCCAGGAATTTGAATCTAGACGCTAATCTGTGGTGTTACTTAATCAAACACAGCATCATGCCTACAACGCATGATGAAACATTAACCAGAGAACGCGTCTTGGCCACCTACTGCATAATGCAATGTATCCCATTGGACATTGGAAGGATCATTAGGGATCAGATCAAAGCCATCAAGAACAAGCCTCGAGGGAAACTATATTTTCCATGGCTGATTTGCGCATTATGTGAATGCGGGGGCATCCCTTTGGGGGATGGCTATGAAACAGTCGATGGTCTGATAGACATTAAGGCAGTAAGGCATCTACTTCGAGGATCACAACATCAGCCCACCTTACCAGCCAAGTAAGTAGCACAAAGACCTAGACCAAGAGAACGCGCCCCCAAGAAACGACGTGTCACAATAGTTGAACACAGCGATGAGGCTTCAGAAAATGAAGAAGTTGAAGCTGAGCCAGAAGCCTTAGCTGAGGAAGTGCAACCTGCTCTAGAGTTTTTCCATGATTCGCCAACAGCCCCGCCAACAAGAAGTCCTGAGCAAACGCATCAAGAACCCATTTTCACAGATCAGGACTTCTCTCATTCATTTCCTTCGCCCCACCAATGTCTAATTCACACTTTTGTGCCACCTCCAGTAATCTTCGAACCAACTGGGTTAGGAACTAGTAACACGACAGCAGTTGGAGACCTAGTTGGACGTGAGGAGCCAACACCCCAATGTAGCATCACAGACTTGGAGGAGTTGAAAACATTCATCAGTGATCAACTCCGACCGTTGGCCGCACCAATTGAAGATCTTCAACAACATAACAGGGTACTAAGGGATTACCTAAGGCAGAAAAGAAGATGCATGCAAGACCAGTTCGTATACACAACGCAGTACATCAATCAAGTCTTGGTATGTTTGTCTTGCCTCCATTACCAGCACATCTCAGGAATCCCCTACGTTTCATGGATGAAAACCCTGAAGAAGAAGAACGTAGAGATGATGCACAAGCGTAGTCATATTTTAGGGCGTTGGGTTAAAGAAAATCTTTTGTAATTTTGAGTTTATTTGTTCTTTTACAACTTTTTGCTATGTTAATGAAACCCATGTTAGAATATGAAAAATGAATGAAGTTATCATTTTAAATCCTTGCGTTTGTCTTTAGCATACTTTATTTTTGTTCTTTGATAATTTTCTAACTCTTGTGCTCAGCATAACCTCAATGATATCAACCATATGAACTCATAAGTATAAGATATACGTTAGGAAAATAGACAAAGCTTGAACTTCTCTTAAAAAAAGATTAACTTTACTTTCTAACGCGTGCAAGCTTTAGGTCTTAAACTCCTTTCAATTTCTCAAAGCTTTTTAAAAACTTTGTTTCTCTTTTAGCAATGAGGATTTAGCTCGTTTCCAAATTTGGGATGAGTATAACTAATCTCCAAATCTGGGGATGAGGGAAATCCGAGTGTAGATGCGTTAATGAATATATCATGAAGAAAAAGGGAAACAAAATAAGAAGAATTTCAAACGCAGTCATTTTCTCAAAAGAAAAGAATCTTAATTGGCATGAGTTTATTGGAACAGGCACTTAGCTGTAGTTGGATGTCCGTATGACACCCATGGGGGCAGGCCAAAACAAAGTTAAGTCACCTAGACCAACGCGTCCCATAAAACTCCTCTATCTAGTCAAAAGAAAGAAACTATACTTTGAAGAAGGAATGAATATTAGATATGAGTTTAGTTGTGAAGGGTTCTCACCTGTAGTTGGATGCTCGCATGACACCCGTAGGGGCAAGCCAAAACGAAAGTGGGATACCTAGAGCAATGCATGGGTAAATAAGTACACAATCATTTTCTTTTTATCCAGTGTTTTTTTTTTCAAAAGAAAAAGCATCTTACGCATTGCTGGTTTAGAAAAGAGTGAAATATTTTGAGAAATGAAAGGAGTTGCGATGAAAAGCTTGCTGCACTGGAAACTAAATATGAATCCTTTTAAGAAACGCGTAAATCTAAGTCATATTTTCCCAACTCTTATTTAGCTTTGTGATTGAATATGATGAGAGGTGAAACTCGAGTATCTAAGGTAGAGGAGATAGCAAGGAATTACTTTAGAATGCTTGAGGACAAGTATTGTTCAAATTTGGGGGTGGTTGATAACTTGTAAAAAATACGAGTTATCTTTACTCTTAAGTTAGGACAGTTAGGATTTTTAATGATAACTTCTCCTCATTTTTGATAGAAACACATGGATTTACTTGAACAATAGAAAATTCATGTAAAGAAGTTTTATCATTGATTATTGCGGCGCTAACGCACTGTCTTGCAGGAATTGAACGCAGAAACTAACATTAACGCGTTAAGAAAAGTGCCGTAGGGAAAACTTAAACGCATGAGCCATGCATCAAAGGGAACTCAACGCATAGAAGATTCATTGCACCGGGCTGATTGTGTCACATTACCACTTGCATACATGGGCACCAGCAACAGGCGGCGTCTGAAAAGCTACCAGCAGCAGGTGGCATCTGAAAAGTTCCCAGAGGTCAGGCAACCAACCAGGATATGGAATTTAATGCTGACCAGGGCATGGACTTAAATGCAGCCCATCCTCCAAGTGGACGAGACCAACGCCTATAAATACTTGAAGACCCTCCGAAATCAATAGTTCAGACAATTAGATACTCCATACTCTCTGTAAACTTGTAAACTTAGTTTTAGTTGTAGAAGTTATGCCACGGTGCAAACCGATCGAAGGAGCTGAGAACCACCATCACCGCTAGCCAGGGAGTGGAGAAAGTCATTCTTGAGAGAGATACTCTGTCCACTACTCTTAAAAGTTATTGTACATAACAAAATTTAGCCAAAAAACTACAAAAGATTGTATTCTTTGGCTTGACGTAGTTTTCCTCTTAATATCAGTTTCATTTCATCTCGATTGAATATAGTTCTTTGTAAAGACTCATTTGAACCTTTATAAAATTCATATATTTGATCATCACTTTTGCTATTGTTTATCCTCTATTTATATTGAATGCATTAATACTTTATGCATAATTCTGCCCTAATGTCTAAACCAACTTGACAACTTAGTGAAAGCATCTTTAACTTAGTTGTTTGAAAGAATAGCTAAGTTGCATTAAGTAGAACACCTAGTACAGCTAGAGATAGACTTACTGGTGTTTCTTGCATTCTAAAGTTAGACGCATACATCCTAGAGATAGACTTGTATGTCATTTGCATTGAGAAATGTTAAATGAAGTCTAACGCATGAACAGAAAGATAAGCAAACCATCCCATTCCATCCACATCATTTAAGTTGTGTGCAATTATCTTTAACTGACGCGTCCACTTACTAAAATTCCATTCTCACATGAACCATCATTTTTCACTCAGCTCTTTTGACTCGTGTTGCACAGGCATAGCATGCTAGTGTAAATAATACATCATTTGCATTTATTTAGGAAAACCCCCTATTGCAAGTACGACGCATTCTCTGTGTTTAGTGTACTGAATCCCTGTGATCGACCCTGGACTTGCCAGGAACCTAGATTAGATTTATACTTGGGTTTAATCTAAGAAAACTTGAACACCATTTTAAGGAATTGTGTGCTCTCTGTGTATAATTCTAACGCCCCGACGTGTTGCACATATTTGGATGCATCAAGGCATAATACAACACTCATACTTAGGATTTATTTTTCCAATCCGTTTTACTCTAAACACTCCTAACGCACCACACGATATCAAGCGAATAGATAGACAAAAAATGCGATGACTCTTCTTTATGCTTGATGGCCCATTCGAAATGACTCTGTTGATGAGACCAATGAAGATGATGTAAGTCACAAATCTCTACCTTATGATGATGAGCTATATGATGCATTTGTAAGTATGCGACACGATCTAGAAAAAGTTAGCTCTAAATATTTAGAACTTTTAAAGAAGTTTAAGATATTATCTATTGAAAATAAATCTTTGTAGACGAAAATACATGTTTGAAAAATAGAGTAAGTAATGATGTTTTACATGACGATACCTTTTGTGGTGATGAGAAATGTGACTTAAATGATAAAATTAAGTTTCTTGAAATTGAAAATAGTGAGCTCAAATCTTTAACATGTGAAATAAATGTTGAATTGAATGATTTGGGAAATGTAAATGAGAAAATTGAATCTTATTCTCTTGAATTGAAAGATGAAATTGCTAGTTTGAGAGATAAAATTCTTATTTTAAAAGATAGTAATACATCTTTAAAAAAAGATAAATTTTCTCTTGTTGACAAAATTAAATTTATTGAATGCGATATTCATGAGAAAATGACCTTTTGCATATGCTTAAAGAGAAAGAATTGCATGCAAATTATAAGTTTGCAATTGCAAAAGAGTCCATAAAGAAATTAATTGACTACATGTGCACAAAAATTAGCTAAAATTATTGACTTAGATAAAGCTTTGAATCATAAAAGTGGATTAGGTCATGTGAATGAAAATTCTTCTACTTCTAAGAGTATGATTTTTGTTAAGGCTACCTCTTATATGTCTCAAAATGTCTTATCTGATGTACCTAATTTTGTTGAAACAAAATTTGTGCCTAAACAAATTGTATGCCTAAACAAATTCATCTTACACCAAAATGTGCTCATAAGATTGTGTGTATTATAATAAGATTCGTGTATTATCCCAAAACACATTTATTAGGAAAGCAAAATTTGTATTATATATTCTCTTTACCTTCGAACTAAATAAATAAATATCAGTCCAATCAAACTACACGTATTCACTCCACTTGATGAATTTTTTTTTAAGAGAAAACTATTTGATTATTCAACCATGGATGAAAATGAGAATGCTTAGCTAAACAGACACTTACGCCTCAATTTTACAACATAAGATAAAAATTTTGAAAGAAAATAATTTATACGATCCAAAACGGGTTAAAGGGAGAAAGTTTTGATTTCCACTTGACCATTTTAATTGATGGTTATGTGTATATATTAGATAATTTAACATTAAATAGCCCCATTATAAATAGACAATTATTTTATTTTTCTCAAAAAGTATAATTTACGTTAAAAAATATAGAAACTAAATTAGTATCTTAATCAAATATTTAAAAACTTGTGTTTAAGGTTTTCATAATTTCAAGAGTTATTTTCAAATAAAGAAAATAAACCAATTTATTTATAAATATAGCAAAATGTCACCATCTATCAATGTTGTAGTCTATCGACCACTAGTAGAAGTCTTATTACTGATAGACATTGAAAGTTTACTATAATTGAAAATATTTTCAGCAATTTTGTCTTTTAAAACAATTACCATAATTTAAAGTCCCTACAGAATCATACATAAATTTACTTTTATCATTTATCTTTTTTATTACAAATATATAAACAAGTCTCTTTAATTTGAAGAGTTCACTGAAAATCCTAATATTTTGGCTTTTTTGTTGTCTTTTTGTTAATTATTTTTTCTATTTTAGAATTATTTTCACATGAATATTGGAGTGATTTTCTAACTCTCTTGTAGGTATAAATACTATTTAGGTTTAAATCTTTCATATTGTTTGATTAAAAAAAAATCTTGGACTTAATAGATTTCTCTAAAATTCTAAAATTATAAATTTTGTGACAAATAAAATCATTTTATAAATTTAGGAATTCAAAACAAATTAATTCTTAGGACTCCTTGCATATCTATATGTACATCTATAGTATATATAAAAGACATTATGTGGAAAAACTTTTTGTTTCTATTTTACCCTTTCATTATAAAGATTTTCACTATTAATTTGGTGGCAAATTTTGTCAGTGTATAGGTTTCTTCAATAAATTTATTTTAATCTTAATTAAAACTATGAATTGTTTATTCAATTTTGCTTTCTCGGATTGAATTAAAAGAGAAATTGGAGGTTTCTAAAATTCAACTGAAATTATATATTTATACTCTATTTATTTAATTAAACTAATAGCAAATTAAATAATTTGTAATCGGCATGCATTGCTGTTACAAAATCAATCATCATCATGAATAATATACATAGAGAACATAAGATATTTAAAATTTTTGTTAATATGATTGTCATAGTATTTGTATTATCAACTTTGAGGTTAGAAGTTCGATTCCTCATTTTAATTATAATACTATTACAAAATATATATATACAGAGAGAGACGACCAAAGTCTTTAGCTTTATCTTGCATTTACTCAAACTCGCATCACACACTTGTTCATCACCTGATTTGTTACTAAATTGTTGAGCAGCCTTCTTCCAAAGCTCCCTCCTTTGTCATCCACCATGGCTGAAGCTATTCTCTTCAACGGTACTGCAGGCATCATATTCAAACTGGGCTCTTCCCTACTCCGAGAGCTTGGATCGATGTGGCGTGTCGAGGATGACCTTGACAAACTCAAACACACTCTTTATGACATTCAAACTGTGCTTCATGCCGCAGAGGAGCAGCAGTCCAAGAACAGTCAAGTGAATGATTGGGTTTTAAAGCTTAAGGATGTTTTGTACGAGATTGATGATTTGGTCGACAAGTCGTCTTACGAAACCTTGAGAAGGCAAGTTCTAGCCAAAGACCGAAGAAAGAGAACAAGTACGTACACTCTTCTCCAAATTTAAGTCTAATTGGAAAATATATCACAGAATCAAGGAAATTAGGTAGAGGTTACAAGCTATTAATGATGATAAAAATCAATTTAGGTTTTGTAAGCATGTGATAGAGAAAAGAGATGACGAAGGGTTGAGAAAGAGACGGGAGACTCACTCTTTTATACCTGAAGAGGAAGTGATTGGTAGGAGTAATAACAAGGAAGCAGTCATAGATCTACTAAATTCCAACACCAAAGAGAATATTGTCCTTGCTCAATCTATTTATACCCATCACAATATGACTAAGAATGGGTTTCAATTGAAGTTATGGGTGTGTGTTTCCGACGATTTTAATCTGAAAGTTATTATCCAAATGATAATAGAGTCTGCAACTAGGAAGTAGCCTGAATCATTCCTACAAATAGATCCATTACAAAGTGAGCTTAGAAACCAAATTGATGGAAAGAAATATTTGCTTGTTATGGATGATGTGTGGAATGAGAAAAAAGAGGAATGGTTACATCTGAAAAGATTTTGATCACAACACGCAGTGAACAAGTTGCTAAAACTTTTGACTCTGCTTTCGTCCATTCTTTAGGAATTTTGGATGTGCCCAATTCTTGGTTATTGTTTCAAAAGATGATAGGTTTGGAAGGACATTCAGACAATCAAGAGGAGCTTGATGAAAAGAATTCAAATTTGGTCCAAATCGGCAAGGAGATTGTATCAAGGTTAAACGGTGTTCCTCTCGTAATAAGAACCATTGGAGGACTTTTAAAAGATAACAAATCAGAAAGATTTTGGTTGTCTTTTAAGGATAAGGAACTTTGCCAAATTTTGGAACAAGGATATAATGATCTAAAGGAAATGCAATTCATTCTTGAGCTCAGCAATAAATATCTCCCAGCTAATTTGAAGCAATATTTTCTCTATTGTGCTTTGTTCCCCAAAGATCATGAAAATCAAAAGGATGAACTTATAATACGATGGAGAGCACAAGGTTTCATTCAATCAAATGGCAATAAGGACGATAACCTCATTGATATTGGTGATGATTATTTCATGGAGTTATTATCAAGGTCATTCTTTCAAGAGGTTGAAAATAATTTGGGAGACAAAAGCATGTAAGGCGCACGATTTATTGCATGATATGGCTTGTTCGATAACGAATAATGAATGTGTGCATGGATTGATCGGAAATGTCATCGACAAAAGAACTCATCACTTTTCATTGGAAGAAAATTGTCATGAAAATCAACTTATGGAACCATTATCTAAAGTGACATATTTGAGGACATTTTTTATTCAAAAGGGTGTAGTTTCCCTATTGAACTTGGAAGAAATCTTTCATAATATTTCTCGATTGCGAGCATTGGACTTAACTTTGGATCTTAAAATCCCAAATGCAAAACATTTGGAGTTTATTGGTAAATTGAAGCATTTGAGATATTTGAGTATCGTGGGTTTGAGAATTAAATATCTTCCAGATTCTATTACGAAGTTGTATAGTTTAGAAACATTTATCTTTAAATGCTTGAATCATTTATTATTATCCAGTGATGTAGGAAACTTGATCAATCTTAAGCATTTGGATCTTTCAGATAATTTTGTATTAGAATCTCTTCCCGATTCTATTATTGAATTGTGTAAGTTGGAAGCACTTATCCTTAAAAACGTAGCAAGTTAATAGAACTTCCAAAAGATGTAAAAGATTGGAGCAACCTTGGGCAACTTGATCTTACAGACAATTCAAGAATAGAATTCCTTCTTGACTTTATTACTCAATTAAATAATTTGAAAACACTTATCTTTTTTCAGTGTAGAAATTTAAAAGAATTTCCGGAAGATACTAAAAGATTGATCAACCTTAAGCATCTTGATTTGAGAGAATGTTTTAGTCTCACTCATATGCCAGAAGGGTTAGGTGAGCTAACTAATCTTCAAACAATAAATCAGTTTGTGTTAGAAAAGAATAAAGGCTGTGAATTAAAGGAGTTGGGTGGACTTATCAAGTTGAAAGGAATATTAAGTATTCAAGGATTGAAATTTTGTACAAGTATTGATGGAGAAACGAAGGGTAAATTCTTGCAACTAACGTCAGGTCTTCAAGAGTTGAAATTAGATTGGTGGAATCAAGGTGCACATAATGAACTTACAAGTTTAGAGTTGGACGATGTGGTCTACGAAAGTGTTTTAGATTGCTTACAACCACATTCAAATCTTCAAAAGATATCTATTCGGTGGATTGAAGTTATGTAATTGGATATCCTCTAATTTCCTTGGTTGTCTTAGTCACTATATGTTTTTATTATTGTAATAGATTGCAACATCTCCCCCGATTCGATCAATTTCCTAGTCTCAAGCATCTTGAACTTGGTTACTTACCCAACGTCGAGTACATTATTGATGTCAACAATGATGATTATGTTTCTTCATCAACATTTTTTCCATCCCTCGAGGAATTACGGATTTCGAAGATGCCTAAGTTGGTGAGATGGTGCAAGGGTACAACTCCTATAATATTTCCTTACCCTTTTGAATTAACTATTAATGATTCTTCTCCTCTGCATGTGTTGAAGTTTTTCCATGCACCTAATTTGAAGGCATTGCGAATTGGTCTGTCAGATGATGAGTTGGATGTTGTACCATGGAAAGATTATGAAAACCTCACCTCTCTACATCTTGTCTTTGTGAGTAATTTGGAGTACTTGCCCGAGTGTTGGCAACATTATATGAAACCTCTTCAACATCTTTCTTTAGATTCTTGTGAAAATTTGAAGAGCCTACCAGAATGGATTGGTAACCTCACCTCACTCACAGAATTATATATTCGTAATTGTGAAAAGCTAACTTCGCTACCACATGGAATTGGCAACCTCAACTCATTCACACGATTGGGGATTGATTCTTGTCGAAATCTAGCTTCGCTACCAGAAGGGATTCGACACATCCCTAATTTAAAATGCTTAGACATTGTCGAATGTCCCATATTGGAAAAAAGCTGCAAGGAAGACACCGGAGAAGATTGGCCTAAGATTGCCCATATCCCCGACCTACGAATTTACTACACTCATTATTGACTTCCAAAAAGGTATGCAAATCAATTCTCTCATTAGTTTTATGTAGATATTACTCTTTGAGAAAGCAATACTTCCATTTTAATATCTTTTACTTTTCTCTTTGTACAGGCTACAACTGTATATGAAGTATATATGTCATATATGCACCATCATACCATACATGGTTGTTTTCTTATGTCATTAAATCTTTTTACTGATTTTGATGGTAGTGATTGTATAACTGTAGATGAATCTCTAATGTTACCGATTTTTATCTGAGAAGACTGCTTCAAAATACTTTGGAAGAAAATTGAACAGAGAATAACATAATGGGTAATATAATATTGATAAAATTGATTTCAACTGATTATTATGTAGACATTTATAGAACTAATTACCAATTTGGGATATAATGATTTTGGGCTTTGGTGTTCATTGTACACATTACTTGTTGTTTAATCTTTACCATTGAAATTGAGATTGTTTTTTGGAATCTTACAGTACTTTGCACCTTGCTTAAATAGTGAGGAGAATAGCAGCTGCTTGTGGAGGGACGAATTAAAGAGAATTATCCAAAATAAAATTTAATGAAAGAGTGCAGTTTAAGCTATGGAAGACTTTCATTCTGAAGAAGTGTAAGCTCTTCTTTTGGTCAGCTCTCTATGGTGAGGTGAACACTGCTGATAAGGTCCAAACAATAAATTCCAATATTTCTCTTTGTGGAATGAATTTCTTTTGGGTTTGGGATATGTTGAGGGTACTAAATATATGTCAACCTAGTTGAAATATTCGGGTGCACCTCCCTATCCTTCTTTATATATCCTCCAATTTCTTGCTAAAAAAAAGAGATACATTAGTTGTTTTTGTGTACATGTTATTATTGATAGTGGAGATTTTGGCTACGGTCACGTGATTTTTTACTCCTCAATTTAAGGAGGTTTTCCACGTTAAAATTTGTTGGTGTTATGTGCTTTTTTTATTTAATTTTTAGCTTAATTTCTACTAGATATTCAAAAAGAGAGGAAAGATAATTTGAATGAAACCATAATATGTTCAATTCAGCCAAGAAGGTCAAGGAATTAACAAAGAAGGCATGCCTACCTTCTTAACTTTGCCTCCATATTTTCAGATATATGGTAGCTTATTTCAATTCTGTCATACCAAAGCAAGCGTAATATAGTTGGTATCCGAACGTGGGTTAATGATCACACAAGGATGTGGTTCATATCCCCAATTTTTATTTAGAATAAAAAAATTCACTTTGGCCTTGGATATAAGAAATTTGTAAAAGAATAAAAATAAAGTCAATATTTTAGATTTTAAACTAACTCGATTCTATAGGTAGATGCTTATCTTTAATTAGAAGCAAACAACCATATTTAAATTCAATGTCTTCATTGCTAGTTTTCAATGCTTTAAATTAACAATAAACCTTGATTAGGTTTTGCAATACATCTCCTCTCATTATTTCTCTATTTGGTTAGGTGAAATACAATCATTAATTATCTCAACTTTTTTGGAATGTTGATATTTTGTTTCTTTTTTGTTTTCATTTTTATTCTTTATTCCTCTTTTTTTCAATCACTGTGGGATCATATGTACATGCACTTTCTTTTTCTTTTTTAAAGTTGGTTTACCTTTGAAAAAAAAGAGACAAACAAAAGAAAAAGCATCTCATAGAGTGGTAGTGTCACATTATTATTTGATCAGTTCAAAAACCAAAACATTTTTTATTTTTTATTTTTATAAATCCCTAACACATTTTAATGAAAGCTAAAATTGTGGTATCATAGTTACAAATGACAAATATTAACCCCCTTCATTCCAACTTCACCTCTGTTGAGCCTTCCTCCAAATTTGCTACACCAACTAAACTCAATAAATCACTTTTTTTTTAGGCTACACCAATTGAGACATCCTTGAAACAAAGGAGACACAATCTATCATAAACCAATCACATGACATGGCAGAAAACTTCAACTAGGGATGTATATCATCTAAATGAACTAATACACAATGGTGAAATTATACAAAGACTTACATAAGTTTAAGATTTGTAATTCCAGTAAGTTCTCTCAAGATTGGTCCATTTAATCAGTTATACTAAATGATGAATTTAGTATAACTGATTAAATTTGAGTGAAGCCTAGTGATGCGTTATTTTATGTGATGAATTTATCGAATGAGATGCGGTGATGGAAATGCGTTGAGCAACAAGTTTTCTCAATAGAATCCAAGTATAAACCCCATTGATTTTCCTGGTAAGTCCAGGGTCAAATCATAGACTTGGGAAAACGATATGCGATGGTAATTTCTCATAAGACTTTGCGGTAACCAAGAAATCAAATAAGTGTTTTGGTTTGTTGTTTGCAGTAATAAAATAAATAAATGTGGCGGATTTGAGAAAAGGTTGATTAAGTGGTAGATACACTGATTATATGGAGGAATGGGTTGAGAAGGTCTTTAGCTAGTGTTTCCTGGGAATGCGTCAGACTATGCGATCATGCTACTCTCATGCAACAGCAAATCATTTTCCAATGCACATGTGGTGCTCCTAAGTCTAGGACGCATGTGTTGAGTGCAACAATGTCCATAGAGTTTATTCCTAAGTCTCTACTCATTTCCTATGCGATGATGCAAGATGCATACAAGGACAAGGTGACTGCACACAATCATATCCTATCTCTAGGATGCATGCGATGCGTTAATAGCAAACAGTGCTTATTCCTAAGCTCCTATCTCTTGATTATGCATTCTAAGCTGACTCTCCCGAGCCTAGATTCTAACCTGACTTTTTCAAGCCTAGATCCTATCATTAGACTACCCTCCCGAGTATCTCTAATGGACGAATGAAGCATACATAATACAAGATAATCACATAGAGTGAATATCCCCAGTTAAGCTAGCTAAGTACTTCTCAACCCATTCGACAGATTTAGCTACTCATGTGTGATAAATAGAGAGTGAATAGATATAAAGAAGTAAATTTCATTTCTATAGATAAGTTTGAGTACAAAATGACAATCGAAGTTAAGGATAGAGAGCCTGGTAGCAATCTCTTGCTTCCCAAGGCCTTTACACTGTCAACTCTATTATGTTCAAAAGATATTCCTGCTTTCGCAAGAGCTGGCCCTCTCTTTGATCTTGAAGCTTCCGGCACTCTCCCAAGTTCACCGGAACGATCTATCAGCACAATCTCGCTTCTCTCGCTTCTGCTTTAAAATAAAAGAAAATCTAAGAACAGGGCTAAACTATCTAAGGGAAAATTCTCTAACTCTCCAAACTTGCTGAACTAGCTGAACCCCTTTTCTGAAGGTTACCTTCGGTATTTATAGAGCTTCGGGGTGAAAGGCGACTTCTCTCTTATGATTGCACAAATGGGCTGGGTTTAATTCTCTGACTGATGCGCCGAATATTTTTCACCGAAAAGCTGAGTGTACTTGTTATCGTTAGTGGCTTGTCAACTTAATTCGGATTGACCGTCAACTGCTTTTTGTCCCAACGTGATTAATTATGCTTTTCACCCAGATGCACCCACTGATGCTTGATTTTATAAAGTGGAAATGTGGATGATATGCGTTGATGAAATTGCGTTGTGCACTTAAGTTTCCTTAGTGCAATCCAAGTATAAATTCCTCTGAGTTTCCTGGTAAGTCCAGGGTCGAACACAGGGACTTGTGAAAACAGATTGCGTTGGTAATTTTTATGAAAACCTTGCGGTAATCAAATAAATAAATTCGTGGTTTGTTGATGATTGCGTTAATGAAGAAAATTAACAATTGCGGTAGATTTGAGAAAAGGCAGTTGTGTGATAGATGCAATGAGTATGCAATGAACGGGTTGAAAAGATCTTTAGCTAGCGTTACTTGGGAATGCGTCAAGCTATGTGATCATGTTACAACCATGCACAATAAGTCATTTTCCAATGCAAATACGATGCTCCTAAGTCTAGGACGTATGTGTTGAATGCAAAAGTGTCCATAGAGCTTATCCCTAAGTCTCTACTCTTGTCCTATGCGATGATGCAAAATACATAAAAGCAAGGTGACCGTATACAATCATATCCTATCTCTAGGATGTATGCGATGCATTGATAATAAATAGTGCTCATTTCTAAGCTCCTATCTCTTGATTATGCATTCTAATCTGGCTCTTTCGAGCCTAGATTCTAACCTGACCTTCCCAAGTCTAGATCCTGTCCTTAGATTACCCTCCCGAGTATCTCTAATGGACGAATGAAGCATACATAATACAAGATAAACGCATAGCATGAGATTTCCTAGTTGTGCTTGTTAAATGCTTCTCAACCCATTCAAATGATTTAGCTACTCGTGCATAAACAATAGAGAGTGAATAGATATAGAGAAGGAAATTCCATTTTTATAGATGAGTTGAGTACAAAATAAGAATGAAAGTTAAAGGTAGAAAGCCTGGTAGCAATTCCTTGCTGACCGAGGCTTTTACACTTCAATCTCTATTCGGTTCTAAAGATGTTCCTGTTTCCACAGGCGTCGGCCCTCTCTCTGTCCTTGAAGCTTCCAATGCTCTCCCAAGCTTACTGGAATGATCTGCCGGCACAACCTTCACCCTCACGTCCACCTTAAAATGGAAGAAAACTAAGAACAAAGACGTGCGAACGTAGGAATTTCAAACTAAAGAATGGTGAACTGATAACCCCTTTTCTGATGGCTGCCCTTGGTATTTATAGACATCCAAGGTGAACGGTGGCTTCTCTCTCATGATTGTTTCAATGGGATAGCTTTAATTCCTGACTGATGCGCCGAATATTTGTCATCGAAAAAGCTGAATGTACTTGTGATCATTATCGACTGTCAACTTCATTCGGATTCGACTGTCTTCAGCTTTCTTTCCCATCGCGATTAATTAGCCTTTCACCCAGATGCACCCACCATGTTTCACTGACCAAGTTGCGGCGATCCTTCTCGGGAGATTGGGAACACAATCATCGCAAAGCCTTGCGGTGAAGTTGCGCTCGACCAATGATTTCCTATGATCGCAATTCTTGCATTGCGTCAATGCATATTCTGCACAAAAATACAAAAATCAACTGTTCTAATGCGATGATCGCATGCGACTGCAATATTTTGAAATTGATGCTTAATGGACGTAAATTAACATATTTCATCAACGCAATCCAACATTGTTTAAGAACTTAGCATTATGATAATGTGCATTTCTGCCCGTTGTCACACCCCCAAATTTAATAATGCTTGTCCTCAAGCATAAGATAAAGACTCCTTTAACAAGTCAACCGCAAAGTTCTTTTCCTAGATTTCTCAAGGATACTTCATTCATCTCTTATACACCAAAATTTCTTTAATTCTTATTCAAGTTTCTTCTTAAAATATTTCTAAGACCTAGGGATTGCAAGCTTAACCTCCAAAATGACTTTACTAAATTCTAGAACATCGCATGATTTATTTCAAAAAGGAAAACTTTTTCACCGGGGTGTCAAATGATTTTATCCTTGCATATTTCTTGTTATGATTATTTTTTTTTTCTGACCTTGCACTGATCCAAGTGCCTTGCCTTCATTTTGGCTTTCCCCACGGGTGTCATGTGGACTATAATGTTTGAAATTTACTCTCTAAGTATATATAAGCATAAGGACAATGATGAATGTGAACCATACAAGTTCATATTGCCATAAACTTGACGACTTGGGATGGAAATGGAATGTGGATGTTGTGTTATGCTTATTTACACTTTATGCTATACTACTTCTAGATGTATGCGTTATTAATGAAATGTTTGTAGTATGCTATGTGTTGTCACAAGTTTCCTTGCACTGAAACCAAGTATAATTCCAATGCAAGTTTCTCAGAGTAATCCGAGGTCGAACACAGGGATATTTGTCATTAATGTGTTACGTTCGTGATAAATGCGACCGGTCTTACAATTAATAAAAGATTTGTGTGCACATGAATTTAAAGTGTGGTAAAGTAAAGTTACGATAATAAAATAAAAGTGCGATAAAATTAAATCTAAGCTATTATGATACAAGATACAAGATACAGGATACTGATACATGATCTGAGTTCGAGACTGACTGTGAAGTTTATACAAAGGATATTGTCATGCGGTGGTAAGTCTTTATGTAAGAATCATAAATAGAAAGGGTAACTAGTATAAACATCACAAGTTCATTAATTGCGTTAAACATATAACTAAGGTTCCGCTTTCCCTTGGCGTACTCCTTTAGATGATCGGTCGCGTTCCCACATCTCTATGGTGAAACAGGTATGAACGTAATGAACGCAAGGTTGCTTCCATCTCTGGAAGTACTTCTCGCTTTAGTTAATGCATTCTTCCAAACTTCTCTCGACAGGCAGAATGGCATCTTCACTTATGCTCTCACAGGTGAAGATGTCGTCTAGCATGCTTTAGCTAAACATATTTATTTCCTTAACATAGATTAATTTACCTGCTTAATTCTTACTAATTACCAAGGGATTAGGAAAACATTTTGGAGAAAGAGATTTATGGATGAACGGAAATAGATAGATAGATGGTAATGGAAATGATCAATACAAATAATACTAAGATTAAGCGTCTGATACACGGTGTGAATGATAGAGGTTAAGAAGATGAGTACAAGTGATGAAAAGAGATAGAAACAAATACAGAAGAGTGTCAACGTCTTGACACAGATCTGGACGGTGGTTTTGCTTGCCAGCATGTGGAATGGATGAAGAGAAGAGCTTCCCTCTCAGGCTTGCTCGTCTGGTAGAGGTGACCTTGGTACAGAGCTTCAACGGCGGGGATTGAGAGGATTTGCCCCGAGGCTCACCTCTTGGCCTTGTCTCTTAATTCTTCTCGGATCTACTCTGATTAGGCACTCAGACCAGTTTCTCTCTCAATATACAAGTATCAAATTATGCCCGTATCAAGTATATCTTGCAATGAAATTGCATAGGCTATTTATAGGCTCAGCTTTGACTATTTCCAGTGTGGACCCCACTTTATTGTTAAGGCAGTTCCTGAAATGGTGGAATGAATATTCCTTTTGTTACGCAATCAATCTCGTCAGAAATGCACAACGGTTAGCTGTACACACGTTAGAATCCTCCGAATTGCGTTGCTCTTTTGCATCTTCAATCGTATGCTCGCATGCGGTGTGTTTTTGACTACCGTATGCGGTTGAAGTTAAGCTATGGATCGACTGTCGCATGCGCCGTCATTGTGTTGATCGTCTCTTCATTATTGATTGACGGGTGCAATGCGACGGAGATGCATTGTTCAGTTCATCTTTGAGCCATGAACGCATGTGGTGACTTGATTTTCTGCAAAACAAAATGGAAACATCCTTTTCTACCATCGCAATGGTGTTAGTGGGTGTATTTACGAAAATTTATAATTCTTGCATTTCTTAGCCAATTTTCATACATTCAACGCAACTTTTCTATCCTTTAGCCGCAATTTCTAAATAAAAATGTATAAATAACTTGTATTTCTACAAGTTATCACGGACATCCACCGACGAGTAATGCATTCTTTCTCAAACTAAACTCATACCTACTTGGCAATGGAGTTGTGGTCATTTATTTATGCGTTGATCCTGGTAACTTACTTTCGTTTTGGCTTGCCCCCACGAGTGTCATGCGGACATCCAACTTTAGGTAAGTGCCTTTCACAACTTAACTCTTATCAACATGGTTTTCCCATTACATTGAGAGTGGAGTTGTTATTCTTAAAAACACCTTTTTTTATTTTTTTTTTAATTTTTTTTTCAAAATAGCAAGATCGAAAATAAATACCTCACCCCTAAATTTAAAATGCGCCAATGTCCTCATTGCCAAAAGATTGAGATAAGTCATGCGAAGTTCTTAGAAAGCTTCGTAAAGAGAGTTTGAAAAACAGCTATCAACCCCTAACTTCTTGAAATATTTAATGAGGCGACTATCTTGAGATTAAGTTGACTCCCGTATATACGAGAGAAATGGAAGTATATTTTTCATCATTGAAATCATACTTGGCAAAGAGACATTATGCAGTAATCTACTAAATTTATCTATGTCAAATGATTGCGATGATCAAAGAGGATGCGGTGATAAAAGTTTGAAAACTAAAATGCAATGTGATAGCGCAAAATTTGAAATAAAGATAAGGAAGAATACACCCCCAAATTTGCGTTGTCGCCTGCATTGTATATTAACACGTCCATCTTTGTGGCGATCTCTCTTCTTTGGATTGCAATGATGGAGTGAGATAATTTGTTGCTTCGTGTAACATCTCCGCAATCATGTGCCTTAATCGTTGTAAACAAACAAAGAGAGAATCAAGTAAGGGGTAGTTCGGGTTTTTCAGCTTTACGGAGGCTGTTTCTGGCTAGAATCACCTCTACTATATGTGTAAGACCCTAACACTAAATCTAAGGTGGAAGGATATTCAGATAAGGAAAATCCTAAGTAATAAAGATATTGGGGCAATGGTGAAAGCATTAGTAAAAAATTATATCAAAAGATGGCGAGTAGGCCAACGCAAATGGAGGGCTTAAGCACATAGAATGCAAGAGCGCATGGGAGGATGGAAACAAGAAGACTTGGGCAATGGTCGTGGGCTTGCATGCAACTAATGCAAGGGCATGCACAAGGCATGCAGACGCGGGTAATGCATGCATTGGAGGCATATGTCGAGCGTTGCCGAGCTTGCCGAGCAGCCATGCGTCGATGCCTTGTGCCAAGCGCAAAGCCCATGCGTCGAGTCCAAGCGCACAGCCCATCCGTCGAGCCCAAGCGCACAGCCCATGCACCAAGCAGTTATGCCGAGTGGCCATGCCTATGCATCGAGCGATGCCAAGCCTATCGAGTGGCCATGCCTATGCGTCAAGCGCTGTCGAGCCCTACCGAGTACTAATGCGTTGAGGCACGCCCATGCGGCCGAGCAAGCAAGCGATGATCAGTGCGCGTCGATGCTCAACACCTATGCCAAGTGCCATGCGTCCATGCCAAGCAAGCCGTGCGATCATACCTAGTGAGCCATGCGTCAAGGATGAGTGGCCACCCTATGCATTAGTGATGGCTGATAACTTGTAGAAATACAAGTTATTTATGTCACTTTATCTAGATATTGCGGCCAAAAGTAAGGAATTATGCGCTAATTGTATGGAAATTAACTTAGTTTGATAATAATTTCAAATGCTTGTAATAAAATCCACTAATGCCAAAAGATGGAGAATACGGCAAAAATTTACTCTGTTTTGCAGGAAGACCAAAGTCACCACTTGCGCCCAAGGCTCGAGCCAACTTTATCAATGCATCTCTATCACCATTGTGCCCATCGAACATCATCGCATAGACATTCATTGAAGAAACGGCACAATGCGATAGTCCATCCTGATCTACATGACAACCGCATGCAGTTATAAAAAGAAACACCACATGAGAACCTATGATCGAGTGATGCAAATGAGCAACGCAAGATTGGGAGATCAAGATGCATGTACAACTAACGATTGTGCACAATTGACGGTCTGATTGCATAAAAGAGGGAATAAAATCCCTCTATCTTTGGAATTTCCATAATCAAAAGTGGGGACCACTTGGCCGGAGTAAAATCTATTCTGCCTATAAATACCCTAGAGGATTCAATGAGAATTTATGCTATTCGATCTGGGCGAAGTGCTGCAAGATTAAAGAGTGAAAAGGGCTTAGCTGAGTGCTACAAAGTAAGATCCGAGAAGAAGAAGAGATAAAGCTGAAAGGTCTAATCTCAGATCAATTCTATCAATATCCCCGAGCGAAGCTCTAATCAAGGACCCTGCTACCGGAGGAGCTAGCCTGAGAGGGAAGCTCTTCTCACCATCATTCCAACCACAACCGACAAGCAGATCTTCATCGATCGGTGACCAAGACATTGGCGCCTGATTGTCCTTATTCTACCCTTTTCTACGTATTTCATGTTTCTTTCATCATTATGTTCATTCATCATGTATCAAACTCGTAATAGAAATATTAGTTGTTTCGATCATATTCATTATTCATCTTCTGTCTTTCACCATTCACCAATTATTCACTTTCTCCACTATGTTTTCTTAATCCTTCAATGAGTACTATAAATATCCAAAGACTTAATGTAAATTAAAGTTATGTAATACGTTTAGCTAAAGCATGGACGGCATTTTCACCTGTGAGAGCAGAAGTGAAGATGTGATTCTGATCTATCGAGAGAAGGTCAAGAGAGTGCGTTAACTAAAGCAAGTAGTACATCCAGACATGGAAGCAACCTTGCGTTCATTACGTTAGACTCTAGTTTCAATATAGACATGCGGGAGATGCGGTCGATCACTGAAAGGTGTACGCCATGAGAAGAACGAAACAGTATTTGTATCTTTACTTTCATTAAGAACTTGCGATAATTTGTATACTTATCTTTCTTTTCTTTTCTCACCATAAGACTTGTCGCCACAAATCCATGTCCTTGCACAACCTTCACAGCTAGCCCCACTCTTAGCATCTTGTACATAGAACCTATATCGAATACATCTAGGATAGGTTTACTGTATTTTTACTGCATTTACTTTACTCTTATTTTATGTAATTACTTTTGTATAACACACCTTTATCAAAGTATTGAGAAACCGGTCACATAACTTCATGAAAATACTGCATTAACTGGTGTCGTATTTCCCCGTGTTCAACCTCGGATCACACCGAGAAATTTGCGATTGAATTATACTTGGTTTCATCGTAAGGAAACTTGTGACACAGCAGGGCATACTACCTAATCTTAATGAATATCACATAATCAGTAGTAGTATCGCATTGCATGAGCATAGAATTTCATATACACCCAAAGGAGGTAACAAGTTTATGGCGCCGTTGCCGGGGAAATTACTGGTCAACAGTTTATTGTTTGAGTGTATTTTTGGTGTTTTGCATGACAGATCTCATTGTACTGGTATTTAACGTGGGGAGCAGCCTGACGGTGTATGAGTTTTGGTGCTAAACCAGAATTTATCGCGGACCTTGAGATCGAGCGAACCTTCCATGCAAGGAATTGTCAGAACAGGAATCGGCGTAAGAAAGCAGCAATGGCGAATAACAACGAGGCAATGCCTGAGAACCAAGGGATTGCGTGGCCGACTCGGGATCCTGTATTCCTGGCAGCTGATCGCAATATCCCAATGAGGGACTATGTAGTGCCTAATCTATATGACTTCTCGCCAGGCATCTCGAGGCCAACCTTCCACGTAAGGAATCCAAATACGTGCCAGTTTGGGGGTTTACAAAGTGAAGATCCCCACGCCCACTTGACCAGCTTCGTAGAAATGTATGGCAACTTCTCCATCCCTGGCGTCACTCCTGAAAATATTAGACTATATTTGTTCCCTTACACCTTAAGGGACGAGGCAAAGAAGTGGGTGTATTCATTGGAGCCCAACGAGATTACATCATGGGGGTAGTTGGTAGAGAGGTTCATGAAGAAGTTCTTCCCACCAGCCGTTAACGCAAGGAGATGGAAGGATGTGTTGAACTTTGAGCAGAAGGAGAACGAGACCCTGAGCATCGCCTGGGTGCAATTTAGGAGACTAGTGAAAAATTGTCCGCATATCAGGATTCCCGATTGCGTTCGGATGGAAACCTTCTATAATGGCTTGGATCGAGCAACGCAGGTTGTTGCTGATGCCTCCACTATAGGAGGATTCATGGAAAAGACCTATACTGAAGCTAAGGTCATCCTTGACCGCATCTCGCGCATGGATGACTGGATCGATGATGGGTATGGAGGAAGAGGAAATGATCGAAGAAAGAATGAAACAACCATTGTCCCTGCGGAGACAGTGACTGCCTTGGCCGCCTAAATGGCCACAGTTACCTCTATCCTCTAGAAAATGGCCATGAATCAAGGAGCCATTGCCCTACAATTAGCACAACTCGCTACACAGGCTCAAGTGGCCGCAATTGGTTGCATCAATTGTGGTGGGGCTCATGGTGCTGACAGTTGTCCGTTGAACCTGCAGTAGGTTTGTGCAATCCAAGGAAATCCCTTCAGCAACACCTACAACCCAGGTTGGAAGAGTCATCCTAATTTTGGATGGGGTGGCAATCCTAATGAAACATCAAGGGCAATCAAGACCTCAAAACTAGCAACTTGGAAGCCCCGGGATCTACTGGAAAAGAACAATGTCAATGAGGACATTGAGTAGACAAGTTTGACCGCTTGCGGTGATGTGGACTACGATCATTTCAAATCGACGCATCTTTTCGGTCCATATCCTGATCAACCCTTTATCTCCCTTTAGTCAACTTATTTTTGGAACCTTATATCTTTGCTTTAATGTCACACCTCCTCCCAAGCCTTAAACCCCTAAGATTGGGAAGGGAGCGTGAGAGTGATTATAACCCTTCTAAGATAATATTTGTACTAAATATTGTTTTCTCTATTTATTATGATTACAATGGGTTTACAACATTTACCTATTTATCTATACATGTAATCAATAGGTTCTCATTATCCCACCTATTAATCTATACAACCAATTAAAAGGTTACAATACTCCACCTATTTATAGATATATAATTTAGTCCTCTTTTTTATTCTTTTAACACATGATCCGAGCCGTGCCCCAAGAGTTTACCGAGCTTTTAGTTGATGGTGGTAGGTGGTGGACTCTTAGTTGAATGCTCCGATCCGCTATCTGGGGGGGGGGGGGGTTAGGAAAAAAATTTGAAGAGTGTGAGCTACTAAGCCCAGTGAGTGGTTCCTTTTAAGGTGAAAATCATCATTTTGGGAAACCAATCACATGTTGGCACTCACACTAAACTTAAGTGCAATCAATGGCATAATCACGTAGCTACTAATTTGTATCAATACATAGCAAGCATATCCTATCATCAAACAATACAATCACCTATGGAAACCTTCCTATGACCCCAATTCCCGCCAATGTGCACATCGACCATTTTATTTATCCCGCTAGTCATGCTTAGGTACTTGACCATATTTCCCGCCGGTCGTCACCGACTATTATTTCCCGCCGACCGAAGCCGACCATTATTTCCCGCCGACCGAAGTTGACCAATTTTTCCCGTCAAGCACCTTTTGTTAAGCATGCTAACCACATCCCGGGCATAATCGCAGTTTCCATAGTCACACACAAACAATATCATGGCTTCACAGTATTTACGATGCACTTCTCTTTTAACTTAAGTGAATATTCACAATGGACTCTACTGTAATGCTTGCGAGAGATGACAGCACACCCTATAATTCATAAGATAGAAAATTCTAACATCTCCAGACTGTGATGTTCAGGTTATACAACTATAATATTCACATTACGTACTGATTTATCAAAGACACAGTGCTAACAAAAAGGTATAACACCCACAGTACATCAAGCTACTCATTGTACTTTCTGACTAACAAAGCACGTACTATTCACCAAATATACTGACTTTACCCAACTATCATGCTAACAAATGATGCTCTGGAGTGACATAACTTTTACCACGCATACTAACCTAGCAAAATTATCATGCTAGCAGGGATGGTATTTTCTAATGCAACATAATACGCACAACATCTACTGAATTACTAAAAGCAATGTAACACTCACAACATATGTTAACTATAAAACTATAACACTCACAACATATGTTAACTATCAAAACTATAACACTCACAACATATGTTAACTATCAAAACTATAACACTCACAACATATGTTAACTATCAAAACTATAACACTCACAACATATGTTAACTATCAAAACTATAACACTCACAACATATGTTAACTATCAAAACTATAACACTCACAGTAAGCTTTCCCTCTTAGAAGGAAATTTGGGCAGCACCTCCCTCGAGCTTCTTTCTTTTAAACTCACAGAACTACCTCACTCTCTCCACACGACTATTATTACTGGAATTTGTTTGAGAATGAGTTTAATTCTTCAGCCAAAGCCTCCTATTTATAGTCATTTTCAACTCTTCTCTATGTGACAACACATTCTACAAGTGGCCTCTTTTAAATTACTGGGGTTAATTGAGCTTTTGAGTTGTCTAATTTTCAGTTTGCCAACCAAAATTACTCCTATGGCATGTAATCTTGGCCGTGCATTTTAATCCCTAAGTTTCTGCATGAAATCTCCTTTTGCCACCTAAATTGCTTAAGTTTTTACTTAATTATCAAAAATATCAAAGATCGCATCACATTCCTTAAAACACATCATTAAGTCTAAATCTTGCTCTTTCCGCTCTCGCTCTCTCTAAATTTCTCACTCATTTGGCTCTCGACAGTGTTGCTCTCTCCATGTTTCTCGCTAAGGATCTGGCTCTCTCCAGCCTTCTCGCTAGCTTGGATCTCGACAGTGTCGCTCTCTCCAAGTTTCTCACTAAAGATCTCGCTCTCTCCAATCTCGCCAGCATCACTCTTTTCAATCTCGCTAGCGTCGCTCTCTCCTTCTTTCTCTCCACCCTTTCTCTCCAACTTCGCTCTCTCTCAGTCTCTCACTCAGCCAATCTCGCTCTCTCCCATTCTCTCGCTCTATCCCATTCTCTCGTTCAAATCTCGCTCTTGCTCAAATCTCGCTCTCTCCATTCTCTCCGACTTCCTCCAATCTCGCTAGTGAGTTACCCTCACTGCTTGCGACACGTGGATTCCACTGTTCTTTTTAATTTTTAACTTACCCCGTACACTGATAATTAATTTTCACCTCCAAATCTCCCAATGAACGGTCTCCATACAAAGGTATCCAAATTCTTCCCACCTTCAAATTATTAATTTCAACCTCCCAAGCCTTCAATGAACAGTTTCCAAACGAAAAGTTATCTAATTTCCTTTGTCCCCCGAATTCGCTAGCTTCCAACTCCCTTATTAATCTTCCCCGAGTTCTAGCTATATATGCTATTGTTGGATAACTATTAATAAATTTCTTAATTTATCAATTTTTTCCCTAAATTCCACCCAACTTCCTCTTAATTTAATTTATATTTTTCATTCATAATTTTAATTATATTTTCCTTTATTTTCAGTATTTTATTTTTCCCTTTTTTCTGAATTAGGTTAGGGTTTTACATTTCCCACCCCCGTAAATAAAATTTCGTCCTCGAAATTTGAAACTTAATACAGACCAAGGTTTTATTTAATAACCTATAGTTTTATTACACCACAACTTTTATTCTACTCTCCAAATACTTTTTCTTTCCCTTTTCCCACTACTGCCCTATTTTCGTTTCTTTCTTGATTTACTCCATATAGTTGTCCTAACGTCTTCTTCCCAGTTTCTTCTTTTCTTCCTCCTACACTTGTAGTTGTTGGCTTCACTCCATGGTTGTTTCTTCGTTGTGTATTTTTGGCTTCCAAATTTCTCAGTTGGGGACATTCCCGTTTAAAATGTTCTGGTTTGTCACAATTATAACATGTACATGTTCGTCTTTGGATTTGCTCCCAACATCTTCCCTAGTGATGTTTATTGCAAGTTGAGCATCTAGATTTTTAATTAATTCTCACCAGTGATTCCCTTAATCGGCTTTCTCGTTCCGGGTCTGTTTTGGCGTTGGTGCCTCTTTTTCTTTTCCATCCACTCAACCTGTTCAACCTCGCCTTCTGCCCATGACCAGGCAGCCATGCGAGAGGCAGCATTCTTGGCTGCCTGTCGCTGGCTGGCCGCCCAAGCCCGTTTTGCCCCACGACCCACTAAAAGATCCCGGAGACACTCATTGCCCACCAGACCCACTGTGTTTCAAAGAGGAGGAAGCACTGAAAGTTTTCCAACTCCGTCTGTCTCAACTGAAAGTGAAAGGAAGAGAAGAGATGACACAGAGGTGTTGGGCAGCATTTTGAGAACTTTGGAGCAAGGAGAAGGCTTGCCCGAGGCAGGGGTCGTAACCCAGCCACTTCCTATGGAGGAGGAGATGGTGGTTGCGATGGACGAAGCCACCAAGGATGGAGTAGTGGTGGTGGACGAGGAAGTAGATGGAGTGGTGGAAGAAGTAGTGAAGGTAGTGGAGGTTACGATCATGGAAACCGTGGAGGCTGAGATCGCCAAGGAAGCAGCAAGAGAAGAGGTCATTGCGATGACAACTCCTGAAGTTGCGATGGAGGAGGTCGCCACGGACGCATTGCCAGAAGAAGCCAAGCTTGAGGAATTGAAGGCTGCAGGTATGGAGGCAGCAGTTGAAGTTGAGAAAGGAGATAAGAAGAAGAAGAGGAGAAGGGAGCATAAGGGAGGAAAGGCTGAGACTTCACATCATCGCATATCAAGGAAAGACAAAGAAAAGAAAAATGATAATGAAGATGAGGAAGCCAAGAAGAAGATAAAAGAAGTGAAGGAAGAAAAGAGAATGCACCGTAGGGAAAGAAGGCGCTTGACAGAAGAAGAGAAAGCAGCGCAAAAGGCTGCTAGCCCTGCATAGGACGGAGAATCAACCTCCATAAGGGAGGATCAGGGGGAACAAGCGCAACCAATGGAATCATCACAATCTGAAGCAACGCAAGTGCTTTTGGTGGATGAAGGTGAAGAGACTGAAGGAACCCCCCTGATGCAACGTCACAAGGAGAATGCGCCGCAAGGGTCTGACATCGACCCTCAGAGATTAGTTTTGGCATTAGAGCAGAAAGAGAGAAAAAGAAAAGAAGAAGAAGAAAATGAAAGAAGGAAGAAGGAAGAAGAGAAAAGAAGATGGAAAGAAGAAAAGAAGAGGAAGCGTAAGGCCAATAATCGGCGCTTGCGCAAAAGAAAAGATAAATGGCTCGCCAAGTGCGAGGAAGAGGAATGACACAAGGAATGGTCAAAGAGAGAATGAAAAGTAGCCCATCTTTCGCAAGGGCAAATCCAGGCTCCAGCAGTCAGTGAGCCCGCAGCGGCCAGGAAGAGATCAGTCAAGAGAAAGGAAAATGATGATATGTTGATCGAGATGGGTTTCTACCCTACGCCAAACCCATTGCCTGATCTAGTCACGAGTGTAATAGTTAAGCATGGATGGGACACTTTCTGTCAATGCCCATCCATTATCTTGCCTCTGGTAGTGCGGGAAATTTATCAAGGGCGACTCCACGAAGATAGAGATGCGGTGACCTTCAGGTGGATGGCTGTGCTCTTCAGCACAAAGGAAATAAATGAACTTCTTCAGATGAGGGTAAATCCTGAGGCGCCAGGGTCGCAATTATTGAGGACTCCTTAGAAAAATGATGGAAGATGCACTGAAGGTGCTAGCACAACCGGGGACGAGATGGACTACCTCCTCAAAAGGCATTCGCACAATGGAGTCCAAATCATTGTTGCCGGAAGGAAGAATTTGGGTGTACTTGGTCAAGAAGCGGTTGATCCCAACGACGCATGATCGAATCGTGTCAAGGGATCGGGTGATGACCACATACTACATTGTGCGCGACATCCCCATCGATGTGGGCCGATTGATTGCAGGACAAATCAAAGCCTTAGTAGGGCACATAAGAGGGCAATACTTCTTCCCATGGATAGTCTCCAGTTTATGCCTAAGTATGGGTGTAGGCATTGAAGATTAACCCATGCCTGAAGTTCATAGCCTCATCAACATGATTTTGAGGATGTTCCTCAAAGACTCCCCCCACTGCCCGAAGTTACCTACTAAGAGGCATGCGATTGACCTAAATGCGCTGCAAGAGCCAAGACCCAAAAGAAGACGAGAAGACAAAGGAAAGAAAAAGGTTTCTGAATCACCAGAGCCTAAGCCTTTAATCATAAGGCCTCGTCACTTGAGAATCAGATCCCTCGGTCAATCAACCCTCTTCCCCTTAACCTCGACTCCCCTCCTCAACCAGCAGCCCCAACTTCACCAATAACTACCCTTCCACTTTCCATACTCCCCTCGCTGCAAGTTGATGACCCACCCGATTTGGCGAGGGCACATCAGCCCAACCTCAAAACGATGCTAGCGAGACTTCGCAGGCATAACCTGCACCCTCTTCTTTGGCTGTTGAGCTAGCTGAAATGAGACAACTTTTCGCCCAACAACAAGAGCTTATCAATCAGCAGCAACTCTTCTTCAACCAACGGTTCGAGGTCATTATGGAGCGCATCGATGAGATTCAACGCAGCACTGCCATTTCAAGGGAAGCACTAATCAACACCCAGTGCAACTCACATCGCGTATTCCAACATCAGCGCCTGATAGCGGAGCGTAATCAAGAATACTTCAATTTTCTCACCGCCTATCTGCATGGTCTAATGGTGCCTCCTCACTTAAGGCAGCAAATTTTATTTGAAGATGGCTCAGCCTCAATGCCTCAATCGCTGCCACAAGATCCTCCTGCTCCATAGACTTAATTCTTTTCTTTCTTGCATTCATTTTTGTATTCTTTTATGCGCACATTCTTTTTGTATACTTAATTCTTTATCTTGTAACTTAACAATTCTTTGACTCTTGTACAGGCCTTGATTAATTAAGTTTGCGATTATTTGTATTTATTTGAAAACTTCTTTAATCTTCAATATAATTCAAGTACATATTGACTTCAACCTTTTGCCTGTGCCTCTTCCTTTATCTTCCTTTGTAAATCTGTGCTTTATTTTACTTTTATATTTTCACGTTCTTCATTACGTTGCTATGATGTACTATATGTGAAACTTGGAAATATTTCTTATACTTAGTAGATTCTGACTAACACTTAGTTCACTCTTAGTTTAGCAGTACTTTACCTTACCTTTCAAAGTCCTGCTCAAACCTTCTTTTTGAAATTTTCTTCTAAGTGTTTGTCTAGTCTATCTAAACAACGCAATGAGGACCTTTCTCATTCTTAAATTTTGGGGTGGGGAAGGTCTGAGCAGATGGATGCAAAAATATTTAGTGTTAAAAGAAAACGAGTCCTTTGTTTAGCATCTAAATATATATATATATATAAAGATAATTATTTTATGTCAAAGTCCAATGTCAGTGCAAGGGAATTTCAAAATCTTGTTCCCAACCTGATAAGAGTTTAGTTGTGAAAGAAGCCTGCTCGTAGTTGGATGTTCGTATGACACCCTTAGGAACAAGCCAAAATTGAAGATGGGTTACCAGGAACAACGCAGCATAGAAATAAAAAGAGAACAGAAAAAAAGAAAGTAAGGGACAACTCCTCTGAAAACATGAGTTATGTTGAAATTGGCACACCACCGTAGTTGGATGTTCGCATGAAACCCATGGGACAAGCTAAAACGAAGAGTGTAACCATGACCAACTGTCCCTAAATGAATAAACGACGCAAAATTTTTGCTCACAACATATAGCTTTATCAAGTTGTTTTGACATGAAGAGATAAACATTCTACGTTGAAAACTAGAAAAGTGTCTTTGAGCAGGATTTTTTTTTATGTAAAATAATAAAGTAGGGCTTGCTAAGAGTTAGCAAGGATAGAAGGAAAATGCGATGTTCGGAAATATGCCTAAAGGTTACATTCGGAGCAACCAATGTTTTCTAAAAAATATAGGATAAGATTGGAGCATGATTTCCTTAGTAGAAGATATGCTCGAGGACAAGCATATATCTAAATTTGGGGGTATGATAACTTGTAGAAATACAAGTTATTTATGTCACTTTATCTAGATATTGCGGCCAAAAGTAAGGAATTATGTGCTAATTGTATGGAAATTAACTTAGTTTGATTATAATTTCAAATACTTGCAATAAAATCCACTAACGCCAAAAGATGAAGAATTCGGAGAAAATTTACTCTGTTTTGTAGGAAGACCAATGTCACCACTTGCACCCAAGGCTCGAGAGAACTTGATCAATGCATCTCTATCACTATTGCACCCATCGAACGTCATCGCACAGACATTCATTGAAGAAACGGCGTAATGCGATAGTCGATCCTGATCTACATGACAACCACATGCAGTTATAAAAAGAAACACCGTATATGAACCTATGATCGAGTGATGAAAATGAGCAACACAAGAATGGGAGATCAAGACGTGTGTACAACTAACGGTTGTACAGAATTGACAGCCTGATTGCATAACAGAAGGAACAAAATCCCTCCATCTTTGGAATTTCCATAACAAAAATGGGGACCACTTGACCAGAGTCTAAGGAACTTTCCCTATAAATACCCCAGAGGATTTAATGAAGAATTATGCTATTCGATACTGGGCGAAGTGCTGCAAGATAAAAGAGAGAAAAGGGCTTAGTTGAGTGCTACAAAGTAAGATCTGGGAAGAAGAAGAGATAAGGTCGAAAGGTGTAATATCAGATCCATCCTGTTAACATCCTCGAGCGAAGCTTTGTTCAAGGACCCTGCTACTAGAGGAGCCAGCCTGAGAGGGAAGCTCTTCCAACCATCATCCCAACCACAACTGGCAAACAGGTCTCCATCGATTGATGACCAAGAGATTGGCGCCAGATTGTCCCTATTCTACCATTTTCTATGTATTTAATGTTTCTTTCATCTTTCTGTTCTTTCATCATGTATCAAACATTTAATAGAAATATTAGATTCATATTATTTCTTTCACCGTTGACCCATTATTCACTTTCTCCACTATGTTCTTCTTAATCCTTCGATAAGTACTATAAATATCCGAGGACTTAATGTAAATTAAAGTTATGTAATACGTTTAGTTAAATCATGCTAGACGACATCTTCACTTGTGAGAGCAGAAGTGAAGATGTCATTCTGATCTATCGAGAGAAGGTTAGGAGAGTGCGTTAACTAAAGCGAGTAGTACTTCCAGATATGGAAGCAACCTTGCATTCATTACGTTAGACTCTAGTTTCAATGCAGACATGCGGGAGATGCGGCCGATCACTGAAAGGTGTATGCCATAAGAAGAATGAAACGGTATTTGTATCTTTACTTTCATTAAGAACTTGCGTTGATTTGTATACTTATCTTTCTTTTCTTTTCTCATCACAAGACTTGCCGACGCAATCCATGTCCTTGCACAGCCTTCACAGCTAGCCCTACTCTTAGCAACTTGTACATAGAACCTGTATCGCATACATCTAGTTTAGGTTTATAGTGTTTTTATCGCATTTTACTTTCCTTTTATTTTATGTAATTATCTTTTGTACAACACCTTTATACAAAGAATTGAAAAACCAGTCGCATAACACTATGAAATTATCGCATTAACCGGTACCGTTCTTCCCCATGTTCGACCTTGGATCATACCGAAAAACTTGCGATGGAATTACACTTGGTTTCATCGTAAGGAAACTTGTGACACAGCAGGGCATACTACCTAATCTTAAAGAATATCGCATAATCAATAGTAGTATCGCATTGAATGAGCATAGAATTTCGCATATACGCTAACCATGCAATACTAACCCAGGGGGAACCCCTGAAATATTTGAGCATAGTGTGAACAGCAATATTGAACATTTTATTACTTTGAATAATACAAACCTAGTGGGATCCTGAAATAACATGGGATATCCGCAATGCGGTAAAAATCATAGTGGTCTATGCCTGAAAGGGACCGGGATCTGTTATGGGTGTGGCAAGATTGGCCATATCCGTAAAAATTGTTATTTTTTTCAGAGAAAAACAAGAGAAATCCAGGAGAAATACCAGCAGGAGATGGCGGGAGGTTCGAGCTCCGAAAGTAACAACATATTACCCGAACTGATGGTAGACCAAGAGTGGGCGCGAGTAGCTAAGAAAGATATTCCTCGAAATCTTATAAGTTTTGTATTTTCTGTAAGGAGATAGGTCATGTCCAAGAGAGATGTGTGTGGAGAGAGGAGTAGATGCGTATTAATTTTGAAAACCTACGTCTATAGGATAGTGAGCAAATAAGAAACTATGCAGACTGAAGATAACCAGTAATGTAAATAGAAACAATGTTTATAAATAAAAGTAGTATGTTGATAATGCATGTCTAATTTATATGTGGATGGTTGTAGACAAAATGCTGAGAAGTGGAAAACGTAGAACTGGGCAACCCTCTGGAAACGAAAGTGAAAGTGCCTCAAGCCATTCAAGAGAAAAGTCAAGGGCGGAAGAACAAATGGATAGATTCACCCAAATACTCCAAGCAATTTTAGGAAATATACAACCTGATCCCGAGAAGAAATATGTGACAAAACGATTAAAGGCATTGGGAGCCACAAACTTTGAAGGAACAAAGGACCCTGCAGATGCAGAAGTTTGGATAAATCAAGTAAAAAAATGTTTCGGGGTGATGAGATGCCTTGAAAATAGAAAAGTAAGGCTTGCAACATTTTTACTACAAAAACAGACAGAAGATTGGTGGAAGCTACTAAAGAATAGGAGAGGCGACCAAGAAGAAATATGTTGGGAAGAGTTTCGAAAAGCATTTTTCCAAAGATTCTATCCTCGATCATTTAGGGATATGAAACAAGATGAATTCCTATAGCTCATGCAGGGAAACATGACTGTAGCAGAATATGAATTAAAGTATACGGAGCTATCCAAGTCTGCTTTAAACATAGTTGTGGATGAAAAGGAACGCTGTCGAAGGTTTGAATCAGGATTAAGACAAGAGATTCGAACTCCTGTTATAGCAACCGTAGAATATGGAGAATTTTCAAAGCTAATAGAAGCCACAATGAGAGTAGAAAGAAGTTTAACGGCGGAAGAAGTAAGACCATAAAAAGATTCATTATTGAGTCGGTGGCGGAGAGAAGAATCAAGAAATTTTACCCCTAGGGTAGAAAGCAGAAGTGGTTGGAAAAGAAGAGGAATTACAAACACTAAAGTAGACCCAGAACGGGAAAGCCGAATAAAGTAGTCAATGGTGAGTGTTAACCAAAAACCAAGATGTCCGGTTTGTAATAAAATCATTGGGGAAGATGTTGGAAACAAACCCAAGGACGATCACGCACATGTTTCAAGTGTGGCAACCGGAGACACTTTAAACAAGAATGTCCTCAGTTGATGGATATTGAAAATATACCACCATCAAACAACCCAGGAGTGAGATCAACGACTGTTGAAGGAGGACGGACTGTAGGAGGAAGAAAAGAGGAAACAGGAAAAATGACGTTGGTCAAACTATATGGGTTAAATCGAGATAGAGAAGACAATATATCGGTCGTGGGAAAAGGGAAAGAGAAAGTTTTAGAAGACTAGGATAAAAGCCGTTGTGTAAGAGAACTGTATCAAATTAATAAAAGTTTTTGTTGTAAAATAAGTTTCGTTAAATTTTGGGGACAAAATTATTCTAAGGGGGTGGTAAATGTAAGACCCTAACATTAAATCTAAGGAGGAAGGATATTTAGATAAGGAAAATCCTAAGTAATAAAGATATTGGGGCAATGGTGAAAGCATTAGTACTAAATTATATCAAAAGATGGCAAGTGGGCCAACGCAAATGGAGGGCTTAAGCACATAGAATGCAAGAATGCGTGGGAGGATGGAAGAAAGAAGACTTGGGCAATGGCCGTGGGCTTGCATGCAACTAACACAAGGGCATGCACAAGGCATACGGACGCGGGCAAGGCATGCGTTGGAGGCATACGTCGAGTGCTGCCGAACCTACCGAGCAGCCATGCGTCGATGCCTTGCACCAAGTGCACAGCCCATGCGTCGAGTCCAAGTGCACAGCCCATGCGTCGAACCCAAGCGCATAGCTCATGCGCCGAGCAGGTATGCCGAGTGGCCATGCCTATGCATCGAGCGCTGGCAAGCCTACCGAGTGGCCATGCCTATGTGTCGAGCACTGCCGAGCCTACTGAGCACTAATGCATCGAGGCACGCCCATATGGCCGAGCACGCCTATGCGGTCGAGCAAGCAAGCGATGATCAACGCCTATGTAGCATGCCCATGCGTCGATGGTCAGTGCCTATGCCAAGCGCCATGCGTCCATGCCAAGCAAGTCGTGCGATCATACCTAGTGAGACATGCGTCGAGGATGAGTGGCCACCCTATGCGTTGGTGATGGCTGACTCATGCGATGGCTAAGTGGGATTTCGATGGAAGTAAGTTTCCTTGCTATGCGTTGTGGACAAAAGGAAGGCTAATTGATGGGGAAAAGAATTCCAAGGGGAGATGGCAATATTTATGAAATGCGTTGATAACCCTAACAAATTAGATGGATGAACATGTTAAGTATTTAAGTGATTGTGGTGGCAAAAGGAGGATCACACAAAGCAATCCTATCACTCTAAGTAGGAGGTGGACAAAGGAGATTACATGCAAAAGAGGTCCTATCACCCTAAGAAGGAGGTGGATGAAGGAGGTTGCATGCAAAATGGGAATTTTGGCTGGCAAACCAAGGTGAGAACAACTCAAGGCTGTGCTGGAATAGGCTAAGTGTTGGCAGCTTCAAAAAGGGATAAATGGAAGTGGAGGAGTCACAAGGGAGTGAGTTTGGGATGGCTATAAATAGAGAAGTTGGGCGAGAAGAATTTATTCATGCCATCACCAAAATCTCTGTGTTAAGAGCTTATTTAGAGTGTTACGCTTGAGTATTTAGGTTGCCAAATTAATTGGGGTTCGAAGGAGCTAAGGTTGCGTTGGTGAAGCATTGGAGCCAACCCAGACGCACAGCTAGCCAATGCATCCAGCACACAGCACGCACGCCTTGCGTCTTGTAGCGCTGCGTCCGTCCATTAGCGTGCCTTGAACCAACACATCACGCACGCCAACCCAACGCAGTAGTCACCGTGCAATGCATCACGCACTCCCAACGCAGCAGCCCACTGTACGACACAACAAGCCCACCCTGCACATGATCGAACGCCCAGCTGCCTGCCACAGTCCAAATAACCTCTAAAGGGGCTGATTTTAGGATTTTGGCTAAGTTTGGAGTGGGGTAAGCTGGTACTTTCATTATGTAATGTTATTTTGGCTATTTTAGATTTATTTATTGAAATAACAAGTGTTAATTGAGGAATTTTCATTGATATGGAGGAACTCTCAGGAAGGTGTACTCAAAGTGGTTTTAGTAGAAAATCTTGCTTACGGTGAGTGGTTATTTAGTTTTATACATTGATATGTGAATAAATGCATAGGTAAGTACAAGATGCATGCTTATAATATGTTACTTTCCATGATATTGTCTACGTAATTTCTATGGAAACTAAGATTATACTCGAAAGACATAAGTTAGCATGCTTAAAAATGGTACTAGGCGGGGAAAATAGTCGGCCTCGGTCGGCGAGAAATAATATTCGGTGACGACCGACAGGAAATATAGTTAAGATACCTAAGCATGTCTAGCGGGAAAGAATTGTCGATGTGCACATTGGTGGGGAAAGCAAGTTATAGGAAAGTTTCCATAAAAAAAATTGTTATGATTGTTAATATATGCATGATGTGAACATGCCAAGTTTAGCATGGGACTGGAGGATAATGATTGAATGAGATTACACATGATCATGCATAGATTATACTGAAACTGTGATTATGTGATTGACTTCCTAAAACTATGTTTTGTAAAGTGATTGTTATTTTAAAAGGCACCATTCACTGGGCTTATTAGCTCACACTCTTCCAAATGTTTTCTTCTATCCCAACCCCCCCCCAGGTTGCAAAGTGGAGCATTTAGGAAGGAGTCTACAACCACGAAAACACCATGACTTGGTAATTTCTAAGGGCACTGCTCGGAACATGTAATAGAAGAGTATAGGAAATTGAGCTGCATGTATGAAATTTAGATAGGTTATTGTAAACATGTTAAGGTTTTTAATAGATAAAGGGGGAAATATTAAATTAAAACGTTGTCTGGGAATGCTACTAGTATATCTTCATGCTCTCTTCTAAGTCTTGGGGCTAAGGCTAGGGAGGGGGTGTGACAATATGCCTTAACTCGTTGTTCATTAACCTTAAATGTACGTCTTCCATCCTCAGTGATCAGCTCCATCACACCATGTGGGAATATTTCTTTAACTATGAAGGGTCCGGACCAACATGATTTTAATTTTCCCGGGAAGAGTCGCAATCTTGAGTTGAAGAGTAAGTCCTTTTACCTGACTTGGAGGTTCTTACCAAATATGTGCTTGTCATGCCAGCGCTTGGAGCACTCCTTATAAATCTTTGCATTTTCATATGCGTTAATCCTCCATTCTTCTAGCTCGACCAGTTGCATTTTTCGCGCTTCTCCTGCTTTCTTCAAATCAAAGTTCAGCTTCTTTACCACGCACAGTGCCTTATATTCCCTCCAAAGGAAAATGACATGCCTTACCAAATACCAACACATATGGGGACATACCTAGGGGTGTTTTAAATGCGGTCTGGTATGCCCATAACGCATCATCAAGTTTTGTTGCCCAATCTGTTCGTGAAGGCCTTACTACCTGATAATTTGCAGAAATACAAATTATTTATACTGCCTTATTCAGATATTTCGACCAGAAGTGAATAAATATGCGTCGATTGTATGAAAATTAGCTTAGAAATACAATAATAATAAATTATCGCAATTATACCCACCAACATCATTAAGATAGAAGAAAAGGATATTTCGACTCTGTTTTGCAGGAAACCAAGTAACTACTTGCGATCAAGGCTCAATGAGAAACTGAACAACGCATCTCTGTCACGTTACGCCCGTCAATCAACAATGAAGAGATGATTAACACATATGACAGTGCAATGCGACAGTCAATCAAGAGCTGAACTTCAACCGCATGCGGTAATAAAAACAACACCGCATGCAGACACCCGATCGAAAGATGCAAATGAGCAATGCAAATGTGGAGGATTGCGACACTTGTACAACTAACCATTGTGCAGATTTGACGGTCTAATTGCATAAAAGAAGGAATGATTATCCCATCATCTTCGTAATTTCCATAACAATAAGTGGGGTCCATAAGCCAAGAGTCAAAGCTTTTCACCTATAAATACCCCCATAGACTTTAGAGAAAATATACTTGATACCGGGCTAATTGATGCTAGATTATTGAGAGAGAGGCTGAGCTGAGTGCTGATTGGAACCAATCCGAGAAGAGAAGAGACAAGGCTGAGAGGTGATTCTCAGTGCAATTTTGCCAAATCCACGTCGCGAAGCTCTGTACTCAGATCCCTGCTACCGGTTGAGCAAGCCTGAGAGGGAAGCTCATCCTTCCGCACGATCCATCCGCGTCAGCAAGCAAATCTCCATCAAGATCGGCATCAAGACATTGGTGTTTTATTTGTTTCTAACTCTATTCATCAACTGTATTTCATCTTCTTAATCTCTTCATTCACAAATCATGTATCTGATGCTAAATAATAGTATTGAATGTCTTGATCATTTCCATTTCCACTTCTCTGTCTTTCTCCGTTCATCCATTAATCGTTTTCTCCATGAAGTTTTCTTGATCCCTTGGTAATTAATATGGATTAAACGAGTAACCTAATCTGTGCTAAAGAGATAAATGTGTTTAGCTAAGGCATGCTAGACGGCATCTTCACCTATGAGAGCAGAAGTGAAGATGCCATTCTGATCTATCGGGATAAGGTTAGAAGAATGCGTTAACTAAAGCGAGTAGTACTTCCAGACATGGAAGCAACCTTGCGTTCATTACGTTTGTCCCTGTTTCACCACAGAGATGTGGGAACGTGGCTGATCATTGTTGATTGAGAGGTGTACGCCAAGGGAAAAGCGGAACCGTACTTATATTTTTAACTCGTGCTATTTATATTAGTTATCTTTTCTCTTTCTGCTTCGCACATAAGACTTGCCACCACATAACACGATCTTTGTATCATCTTCACAGTTAGCCTCAACCTCGGTATCTTGTATCGTGAAACCTGTATCTTGTATCATCTTAGCTTAGGTTTATTTTATTGTAATTTACTTCATTATCGCATTTTTATCGCTTTACTTTACTTTATTGCAATTTTAATACTTGTACACACCACACTTTTATAAAATTAAAAAACTCCTGGTTGCATGTATCACAAACATAACTTAATAACCTCAAACAGCCCCTGTGTTCTACCTCGGATCACACGGAGAAACTTGCGGTGGAATTATACTTGGTTCCAATGCAAGGAACTTCTGACCAGCATACTACAAGAACATTCATTAATAACGCATCTCTAGAAGTAGTATCGCATAAGATGAGTCAAGTCAGGTCATCATTGTTTATCATTGGACTGGTGTCTTGCGTGCAGTATAAAGCATATCCTTAGCGTTCAACAAGTTTATGACATAGGCTTGTAGCTTAGGATAGAATTTATGTCATCACTACCTTCGCAAGTATCAGCTTAATTTCTCTATTGGACACTTCAGCCTGACCATTCGTTTGTGGATCGTATGTGGTGGCCACTTTGTGGAGAATGTTGTATTTGCGCAGAAGCTCCTTGATATTATGGTTGACAAAGTACGATCCTTCATCACTTATGATGGCACGGGGAGTGCCAAAACGAGCGAAAATATGTTTCTTCAGGAACTGGGAGACTACCGCCGCATCACTTGCGGCGCATGTTATTGCCTCTACCCACTTGGAGATATAATCGACGGCTAATAAAATATAATGTTTACCATTCGAAGGAGGGAATGGTCCCATGAAATCAATCCCCCATATATCGAACAATTCAAGCTCCAAGATAGTGTTCATTGGCATTGCATGTTTCCATGAAATGTTACCTGTGCGTTGGCACCGATCACACTTCATTGCATAGTTAGCCGCATCCTTGAACAATGTAGGCTAAAAGAATCCACTCTACAAAACTTTGGCTGCAGTGCGCTACCCTTCAAAGTGCCCACCATATGGTGAGTCGTGGCATTGCGATAATATGCATTGTTGAGACGCATTTGGTGCAAATAATCAAAAAATCTGGTCTGAATCTCTTTTATACAGATTTGTCTCATCCCAATAATAGTGTCTACATTCATGCTTGAGCTTTTTCTGGTGGTGATAGGTGTAATCTTCAAGAAATTTCTCGCAAACCAAATAATTGACTATGTCTGCATACCAGGGCAATTCTTCTATAAGGAACAGCTGCTCATCCGGGAGTACGGCACTCACCTCAGACTCATTGTGGTTAACCTCAGAATTTTCCAGTCTAGACAAGTGATCTGCAACTTGATTCTTTGTCCTCTTCTGGTCAATTATTTCTATATCAAATTCTTGAATGAGGAGAACCCATCTGATCAACCTCGACTTTGCGTCCTTCTTTGTCATTAAGTATTTGATCCCCGAGTGATCAGTGTGGATGAGTACCTTTATTCCCAACAAATATCCCCAAAATCTTTCCAACGCAAAAATTACCACCAAGAGTTCTTTCTTTGTGGTGGTATAATTGTTTTAGTAGGGTTTAATGTTTTACTCGCATATGCGATGGGATGCAAGATTGTTTTTTTCTTTTGTGCTAAAGTTTCCCCCATCGCGTACCCCCTTGCGTCGCACATTATTTCAAATGGAAGTGTCCAGTTCGGCTCAATCAATACGAGTACGATAATTAGCGCATTCTTCAAAACTCGAAATGTGTTGAGGCAATTGTTGTCAAACTCAAATTTTCTGTCAGCCTCTAACAACACACTCAATGGTCGTGCTATTTTGGAGAAGTCTTTGACAAATCGTCTGTAGAATCCAACATGCCCCAAGAAGCTTCGTACAGCCGTCACGCTAGTTGGAGGTGGAAGTTTTTCAATTGCTTCGATTTTTGTTTTGTCCACCTCCAACCCATCCCGGGAGACCTTATGTCCCAACACTATGCCCTCCTTCACCATGAAAAAGCATTTTTCCCAGTTGAGCACCAGATTCGTCTCTTCACATCTCTTTAGTATCTTCTCTTAGTTGGCTAAACAGACTTCATAAATGTTCCCATAAACCGAGAAGTCATCCATAAATATTTCCACAGAGTCCTCAAGATAATCTGAAAGATGGCCATCATGCACCTTTGGAATGTGCTTGGCCATTGCAGAGGCCAAACGACATGTGGAGAAAAGAAAATATCCCATATGGGCAGGTGAATGCAATTTTGTCTAGATTTTTTGGAGCTATCATAATTTGATTGTATCCAGCATAACTATCTAGGAAGCAGTAGAAGTCATTCCCTACTAGTCGGTCTAGCATTTGATCAATTAATAGCAGAGGGAAATGATCTTTCTTTGTGGCCGCATTCAGCTTGCGATAGTTCATGCAAATGCGCCATCTAGTGATGGTTCTTTGCGGTATTAATTCGTTGTTCTCATTCGAACTACTGTCATGTCGCCCTTCTTTGGCACACACTGCACGGGGCTGACCCACGTGCTATCTGCTATAGGATAGATAATGCCCGCATCTAGCCATTTAATGATCTCCTTCTTGACGACCTCCTTCATCGCAGGGTTGAGTCTGCGTTGATGTTCAATTGTTACTTTGTGATCATCTTCAAGACGAATGCGGTGCTTGCAGTACGCATGGCTAATTCCTCTAATGTCGGCGAGCGTCCAGCCAATAACTCACACATGCTTCATCAACGCATTCTCCTGGTCTTCGTTGAGTGCAGAGGAAATGATAACTGGTAGCTTATCATTTTGCCCTAAAAATGCGTACTTTAGATGAGTTGGTAGGGTTTTTAATTAAAGTGTCGGTGGCTCCACTAGGAAAGGTTGCGTTGTCTTTCTTTCTTCTTTTTCTGTTGTCTCTACTTCTTGCTTTGCGATCATTTCTTTTTCCTTGTTTGTTTTTGTTATGATCGCATTGCAGGCAGCTATAAACTTAAAATTTATCTTATGTCACACAACGCATGGATGAATATAATACAAGATACAAGTCCAGGTCCCCGACAACGATGCCATAAACTTGTAAACTCGTGAATTGATGTTTCTAAATAAGCATATGGATAGCGATGAATGATGGATCATACAAACTCATGTTGCCATAAACTTAATGATGTGTTATGCTTATTCACACTTTATGCGATACTTCTTCTAGAGGTTTGTGTTGTTAATGAAATGCTTGTAGTATGTTATGCATTGTCACAAGTTTCCTTATGCTGAAACCAAGTATAATTTCAACACAAGTTTCTCGGAGTGATCCGAGGTCGAACACAGGGATTGCTTAGTTAATGCGTTACGTTCATGATATATGCGACTGGTATTACAATTAATAAAAGAGTGTGTGTGTACATAAATTTAAAGTGCGATAAAGTAAAATTGTGCGGTGAAGTAAAGTTGCAATAATAAAGTAAAGTGCGATAAAAGTAAACCTAAGCTATTATGATACAAGATACAGGATACTGATACATGATACTGAGTTTGAGACTGACTTTAAAGTTTATACAAAGGATCGTGTTATGCGGTGGCAAGCCTTTATGTATGAATCAGAAATAGAAAGAGTAATTAATATAAATAACTCATGTGGCAAGTTCATTAATTGCATTAAAGATATAACTAAGGTTCCGCTTCCCTTAGTGTACTCCTCTCGGTGAACGGCCGCGTTCCCACATCTCTGTGGTGAAACAGGGATGAGCGTAATGAACACAAGGCTTTTTCCATCTCTGGAAGTACTTCTCTCTTTAGTTAATGCATTCTTCTAACCTTCTCTTGAGAGGCAGAATGACATCTTCACTTACACCTCTCGGTGATCGGCCGCGTTCCCACATCTCTGTGGTGAAACAGGGATGAACGTAATGAACACAAGGTTGCTTCCATCTCTGGTAGTACTTCTAGCTTTAGTTAACGCATTCTTTTAACCTTCTCTTGACAGGCAGAATGGCATCTTCACTTTTGCTCTCACAGGTGAAGATGTCGTCTAGCATGCTTTAGCTAAACATATTTATTTCTTTAGCACAGATTAATTTACTTGTTAGATTCATGCTAATTACCAAGGGATTAAGAAAACATTGTGGAGAAAGTGAATTATGGAAGAAAAGAAATAGACAGAAAAATGGAGATGGAAATGATCATGGCATTCAATACTAAGATTTAGCGTCTAATACATGGAGTGAATGATAGACTAAGAAGATTAATACAATTGACGATAAAGAGATAGAAACAAATTCAGAAGAGTGCCAACGTCTTGACACAGATCTGGACGGTGGACTTACTTGCCGACGTATGGAATGAATGGAAGAAGAGCTTCCCTCTCAGGCTTGCTCGTCCGATATAAGTGACCGTGGTACAGAGCTTCAACGGTGGGGATTGAAATGATTTGCCTCGAGACTCACCTCTCGGCCTTGTCTCTTAATTCTTCTTGGATCTACTTTGATCAAGCGCTCAGACAAGTCTCTCTCTCAATATACAAATATCAAAATATGCCCGTATCAAGTATATCTTGTAATGGAATTTCAGAGGCTATTTATAGGCTCAACTTTGACTCTTTACAGTGTAGTCCCCACTTTATTGTTATGGCAACTCCGGAAATGGTGGAGTGAATATTCCTTCTGTTACACAATCAATCCCGTCAGAAATGCACAATGGTCAGCTGTACACGCGTCTAAATCCTCCGCAATTGCATTGCTCTTTTGCATCTTCGATCGTTTGCCCGTATGCGATGTTGTTTTTTATTACCACGTGTGGTTGAAGTTAAGCTCTGGATCGACTGTTGCATGCGCCGTCATTGCGTTGATCGTCTCTTCATTATTGATTGACGGGTGCAATACGATGGAGATATGTCGTTCAATTCCTCTTTGAACCATGTATGCAAATGGTGACGATTTCCGGCAAAAAGAATTGAAACATCCTTTTCTATCATCACAATGGTGTTAGTAGGTGTATTGGTGACAATTTATAATTCTTGCATTTTTTAGCCAATTTCCATACATTCGACGCAACTTTTCTCTCTTTTAGCTGCAATATCTAAATAAAACAGCATAAATAACTTGTATTTCTACAAGTTATCAGCAGCAACGAATGTGTTGGCATCCTCTTCTTCATTCTCTTCATCAAACTTTTCTTCTTCAATCGAATTCTGGTCATCATCTGAATCATGCAGGTCTTCTTCATCCGGAAACTTCATGGCACGAATTATGTTAGACTTGAGCTTCTTTTCGTTGATACTCAAAGTGATTTCTCCTTTATGCACATCAATTTGAGCACGACCCGTTGATAGGAAAGGTCACCCTAGAATGATGGGCACATCTTTGTCGGCCTTGTAGTCTAAAATGATGAAGTCGGCTGGTAGGATAAATTTGTCAATGTTTATCAGTACATCCTTCACTTTTCCCTCTGGATGCACCAGAAATCTATCGGCTAGTTGAGGAGTCACTGTTGTGGGCACAAGTTGCCCTACATTTAACTGTCTAAAGATAGACAAAGGCATCAAATTTATACTGGCTCCCAGGTCACACAGGGCTTGCCTGATGTATAGTCCTCCTATGGAGCATGGTATAGTAAAGTTCCCAGGATCACTCATCTTTGGTGGAATTATGGATTTTGAACTTTGCGTTAACGCCACCGTGGCAAATTTTCCAGCTCCCCTCTTTTTAGTTACCAAGAAACTTGGCGTAGGCAGGCATCTCCTCAATCGCTTCACTGAAAGGAATGTTAACATGTAATTGCTTTAGCATATATAAGAAGTGTTGGTACTGTACCTCTTCGTTATTTTTCTTCCTTAGTCTCTACGAGAAAGAGGGTAACTGAACTTTCACGGTTCTCGTTTCAGTTGGCTTTGAGGTCGACACAACCTCTGGTTCTACTGATTTTTTTTCTTTTTCTTCTTCTTGCATCATCGCATTCTCAAGTTCAGCTGCAATGGAAGTCGTTCGACTAAGTGTTGGTACATAGAATTTCCATAAACTTGATGAGCATAAAGATATGCTATATATGATATTCCATGCTCATGCAATGCGATACTACTACTGATTATGCGATGTTTATTAAGATTAGGTAGCATGCCCTACTGTGCCCTAAGTTTCATTAAAATGAAATCAAGTATAATTCCATCGCAAGTTTCTCGGTGTGATCCGAGGTCGAACATGGGGAAATACGATATCGGTTTAATACGGTGTTTTCATGATGTTATGCGACCGATTTTTCAATACTTTGATAAAGGTTTTGTACAAAAGTAATTACATAAATAAAAGGAAAGTAAAATGCATTGAAAATACAGTAAACCTAAACTAGATGTATTCAATACAGGTTCTATGTACAAGATGCTAAGAGTGGGACTAGCTGTGAAGGCTGTGCAAGGACAGGGATTGCGACAAGTCTTGTGGTGAGAAAAGAAAAGAAAGATAAGTGTACAAATTATCGCAAGTTCTTAATGGAAGTAAAGATACCAATATTGTTCTATTCTTCTCATGGCATACACCTTTCAGTGATCGGCCGCATCCCCCGCATGTCTACGTTGAGACTAGAGTCTAACGTAATGAATGCAAGGTTGCTTCCATGTCTGAAAGTACTACTTGCTTTTGTTAACGCACTCTACTGACCTTCTCTCGATAGATCAGAATGACATCTTCACTTCTACTCTCACAGGTGAAGATGCCATCCAGCATGCTTTAGCTAAACGTATTACATAACTTTAATTTACATTAAGTCTTTGGTTATTTATAGTACTTATCGTAGGATTAAGAAAACATAGTGGAGAAAGTGAATAACGGGTGCACGGTGAAGGACAGAAGATGAATAATGAATATGATCGAAACTACTAATATTTCTATTAAAAGTTTGATACATGATGAATGGATAGAAAGATAGAAACATGAAATACGTGGAGAGGGTAGAATAGGGATAATCAGGCGCCAATGTCTTGGTCACCGATCGATGAAGATCTTCTTATCGGTTGTGGTTGGAATGATGGTGGGGAGAGCTTCCCTCTCAGGTTGGCTCCTTCGGTAGCAGGGTCCTTGAACAGAGCTTCACTCGGGGATATTGATAGAATGAACTGAGATTACACCTTTCGGCCTTATCTCTTCTTCTTCCCGGATCTTACTTTGTAGCACTCAGCTAAGCCCTTTTCTTTCTTTAATCTTGCAGCACTTCGCCTAGATCGAATAACATAATTTCTCATTGAATCCTCTGGGGTATTTATAGGACGAATAGATTTGACTCCGGCCAAGTGGTCCCCACGTTTGGTTATGGAAATTCCGAAGATGGAGGGATTTTATTCCTTCTGTTATGCAATCATACCATCAATTGTGCACAACTGTTAGTTGTACACGCGTCTTGTTCTCCCATTCTTGCATTGCTCATTTGCATCACTCGATCATAGGTTTGGATGCGGTGTTTGTTTTTATAACCGTATGCGTTGCCATGCAGATCAGGATCGACTATCGCATTGCGCCATTTCTTCAATGATAGTCTGTGCGATGACGCTCGATAGGCGCAATGGTGATAGAGATGCGTTGATAAAGTTCTCTCGAGCCTTGGGCGCAAGTGGTGACTTTAGTCTTCCTGCAAAATAGAGTAAATTTCCGCCGTATTCTCCATCTTTTGGTGCTAGTGGATTTTATTGCAAGCATTTGAAATTATTATCAAACTAAGTTAATTTTCATACAAATAGCGCATAATTCCTTACTTTTGGCTGCAATATCTAAATAAGGTGGCATAAATAACTTGTATTTCTATCACTAAGCTCCTTCTTCTCCCCCTCCATAGTCTTCCCACTGCGCAATGTCACAACCTGACATTGCTTACCTGATCTCCTGGGTTGCGTGGAAGTTCAGTTGAATTCGGCAAAGCCCCTTGCGGTCTATTCTTCAGCTCACCCGCAATCTAGCCCATATGTAATTCGAGATTATGGATGGACGTAGCTTGACTTTGAAGCACAGTTTCGTTTTTCTCTATGTATTTCTTCAATAGGTTCTCAAAAGAAGAGGATTGTGGTGGTTGTGAGCTACTTGCTTGATTGCTCGTTTGACCATTATTGCGTGGGAAGAATCCTCGTGGCCCTTCTTTCAGCGCCATAGGTTGGAAATTTTGTTGTTGATTCTTCCAAGAAAAATTGGGGGGTTCCTCTACCTGGGGTTGTAAGTATTCGAAAAGGGATTATTTTTTACAAAGTATACAGATTGTGGATTTTGTGGGAAATCTTCCATCGCATGCCATCATCGCAAGTTTCACACCTTGCGGTGTTTTAACCAATTGCGTCGATTTGACCAGTTTGCGTTGTCGGACTGCTGATTGCAATTCCTCGGATTAAATTCATCATTACGGTCATCTGGTTTCGTAGCAAAGCAATAGCACCATTATTTGCATCATTGTCCTTGAGTCTCAATCTCTGGTCACTCTCTCTAGTCTTCATGGTTCTTAGAAATGCGATCCAAGATATTCTTCGCCTCCTCATATGTTTTATCAAGCAGACCACTAGCGGCTGCCGCATTGGCAGCGGTCTGCGAAACAGAATTCAAACCATGAAAGAAAATCTCCATTTGAAGGCAATCTAGCAACCCATTATGTTGACAGTCCCGGACCAACCTCTTAAACCTCGCCCAGGCATCGCTTGGTGGTAGCTGGACTTCTTCTGTCTCATGTTCTGAAGGCTTGAGGGTGGATGCAACTTCGGGGTTCATTTTCTCGGGCTTTTTCGAATTACAAGTCAACGGGTCCTTTGTTGTTACCGCATTCAAGTTGGTCACGATGGGTTCCTCCCTTACTTCTGCAGTCATTTTGTCGCTTAGCAAGGAAACTGCTAAGCATTGTTCCTTCCTTGTACCCCCAGCATTGCGAGGAAGCTCAGTTGAGTTCTGCAACGCTCCTTGCGATCTATTTTTGAGCTCGTCTGCAATTTGTCCTAGCTGAATTTTGAGATTTCGAATGGACGTTGCTTGATTTTGAAGCACTGATTTGTTCTTCTCAATGTAGTGCTTCAACAAGCTCTCTAAGGATGAAGATTGCGGTGTTTGTGAGCTGCTAGCTTGGTTACGCGTTGGACCGTTGTTTTGCGGGAATAATTGGGGTGGCCCTTCTTTTTGCGCCACTGCTTGAAAGCTTTGTTGTTGATTTTTTCACGCGAAATTTTGTGGTTTCTCCACCCGTGGTTGTACGTATCGGAATAGGGGTTGTTCTTTATGAAGCACACTGACTGTGGATTTTCTGGGCATTCTTCCATCGAATGAGCATCCCACAGATGACACAACTTGTGGTCGTTTGAGCAATTGCGCTGACCTGCCCTTTCTTCACTCCCGTGCTGTTAATTGTGATGCCTTGTATCAAACTCATCATCGCAGTCATTTGATTCTATAGGGATGCGATAGCCCCGTTGTTTGCGTCATTATCTTTTATTCTTAATCTTTGATCGCTTTCCCACCAATCATCGTGATTTTTGGAAATGCGATCAAGTATACTTTTGACCTCCTCATATGTTTTGTCAAGCAGACCACCAACTGCTGCCGCATTGGCAGTGGTCTACGAAGTAGGGTTTAGTCCTTGGTAAAAAATCTCCATTTGCAAGCAGTCTAGTAAGCCATTATGTGGACAGTCTCTTACCAGCCTCTTGAACCTCGCCAAGGCATCACTGAGTGATTTGTCATTTTTTTATTCAAAATTTGTTATTAATTTCCTTCTCCTAGCATTCTCAGTTGGTAGAAAATACTTCTTCATAAACTTTTCCACCACTTGTTCCCACGAAGTTATGTCCCCCGGTTCGAGAGAATACGCCCATTTTCTTGCTTGATCGCATAAGGAAAATGGGAATAGAGTGAGTCGAACTTCCTCTGTGGAGATATTCGAGAACACAAAAGTGTTACAGATTTCTATGAAGCTCCAAGGTGGGCGTGCGGGACTTCACCATGCCTTCCTCCAGACTTCCCAGCCACCTGGATCATCTGCAGCATTACCGGCTTCATTTCAAACCTCGATTCGTCTAATGCTAGCCTCATGATTCCTGGAGAGAAATCATGGAGGTTGGGCGATGCGTATTCCCAAATTGGTCTATTGCAGTCATTCGCCAGAAGAATGGGGTTGGCCATTATATTATTCGCATTTGCGGCCCTTTCATCCAGTTGTTTCGCCATTCTTGGGGTTCTCTCTTGTTGTTGGCGGTTGTCTCTCAGTCTTCGTTGAAATGTCCTCTCAATCTCCAGGTCGTAATTAGCCAGAGATTGAGAGCTGCAAAGAAATCAGAAAAATTACTGTTAGCACACTGATTTCCCAAAGTCCTCGGCAACGGCGCCAAAAATTTGATGCGTTATTTTATGTGATGAATTTATGGAATGAGATGCAGTGATGGAAATGCGTTGAGCAACAAGTTTTCTCAGTGGAATCAAAGTATAAACCCCACTGAGTTTCCTAGTAAGTCCAGGGTCGAACTCAGGGACTTGGAAAAATGATATGCGGTGGTAATTTCTCAAAAGACCTTGTGGTAACCAAGAAATCAAATAAGTGTTTTGGTTTGTTGTTTGCGGTAATAAAATAAATAAATGTGGTGGATTTGAGAAACGGTTGATTATGCGGTAGATACACTGAGTATGCGGAGGAACGGGTTGAGAAGGTCTTTAGCTAGCATTTCCTGGGAATATGTCAGACTATGTGATCATGCTACTCTCATACAACAGCAAATCATTTTCCAATACAAATGCGGTGCTTGATAACTTGTAGAAATACAAGTTATTTATGCTGCTTTGTTTAGATATTGCAGCTAAAAGAGAGAAAAGTTATGTCGAATGTATGAAAATTGGCTAAGAAATGTAGGAATTATAAATTGTCATAAATACACCCACTAACACCATTGCGATGGTAGGAAAGGGTATTTTAATTTGGTTTTGCAGGAAATCAAGTCACCGCTTGCAATCAAGGCTCAAAGAGAAACTGAACAACGAATCTCTGTTGCATTGCGCTCGTTAATCAATAATGAAAAGACAATCAACACAATGACGACACATGCGACAGTCGATCCAGAGCTGAACTTCCATCGCATGTGGTAATAAAAAATAACACCGCATGCGGACACACGATCGAAAGATGCAAATGAGCAACGCAATTACGGAGGATTTAGACACGTGTACAATTAATCGTTGCGCATTTCTGATAGGATTGATTGAATAACAGAAGAAATATTTATTCCACCATTTTCGGAATTTCCTTAACAATAAAGTGGGGTCCACACTACAAAGAGTCAAAGCTAAGGCTATAAATACCCTCTGAAATTCCATTGCAAAATATACCCGATACGGGGCTATTTTGATACTTGTATATTGAGAGAGAGGCTGGTTTGAGTGCTGATCGGAGAAGATCCGGGAAGAATTAAGAGACAAGGCTGAGAGGTGAGTCTCAGTGCAAATCCTTCAAATCTCCGCTGTGAAGCTCTGTACCAAGGTCACTCCTATCGGACGAGCAAGCCTGAGAGGGAAGCTCCTCCTTCCATTCAATCCATACTCTGACAAGCACTTCCACCATCCAGATCTGTGTCAATACGTTGGCACTCTTCTATATTTGTTTCTATCTCTATGATCAATTGTATTCATTCTCTTAATCTCAATCATTCATGCCATGTATCAGACGCTTGATTCTATAATTAAATGTCATGATCATTTTCATCTCCATATTTCTGTCTATTTCCACTCCTCCATGAATCGCTTTCTCCAAGATGTTTTCTTAATCTCTTGGTAATTAGCATGAATCTAACAAGTAAATTAGTCTTTGCTAAAGAAATAAATATGTTTAGCTAAAGCATGCTAGACGACATCTTCACTTGTGAGAGCAGAAGTGAAGATGCCATTCTGCCTGTCGAGAGAAGGTTAGAAGAATGCATTAACTAAAGCGAGTAGTACTTCCAGAGATGAAAGCAACCTTGCGTTCATTACGTTCATCCCTGTTTCACCACAGAGATGTGTTAATGCAGCTGATCACCGAGAGGTGTACGCCAAGGGAAAGCGAAACCTTATTCATATCTTTAACGCAATTAATGAACTTGCGATGTTTGTACTAATTATCTTTCTCCTTTCTGTTTCGTACATAAAGCCTTGCCACCGCATAACAAGATCCTTTGTATAATCTTCATAGTCAGTCTCAATCTTGGTATCATGTATCATGTATCCTATATCTTGTATCATAATAGCTTAGGTTTACTTTTATCGCACATTTACTTCATTATCTCAACTTTACTTTACTGCACAATTTTACTTTACCGCATTTTAAATACCTGTACACAACTTTTATTAATTGAAAAACCCCCATATATCATGAATGTAATGCATTAATGTAAAACAATCCCCGTGTTCGACCTTGGATCACACCGAGAAACTTGTGTTGGAATTATACTTGGTTTTAGCACAAGGAAACTCGTGACAATGCATAGCATACTACAAGCAGTTCATTAATAACGCATACATCTAGAAGTAGTATCACATAAAGTCTGAATAAGCATAACACAACATCCACATTCCATTTCCATCCCAAGTCATCAAGTTTATGGCAACATGAGCTTGTATGATCCATCATTCATCACCATCGATATGCCTATTTAGAAAGCACGATCGATTACGAGTTTATAGTGCTATTAAATCTAGGATGCATGTGTTGAGTGCAACAATGTCTATAGAGCTTATTCCTAAGTCTCTACTCTTTTTCTATGTGATGATGCAAGATGCATACAAGGACAAGGTGACTGCATACAATCATATCCTATCTCTAGGATGCATGCGATGCATTAATAGCAAACAATGCTTATTTCTAAGCTTCTATCTCTTGATTATGCGTTCTAATTTGACTCTCTCCAGCCAAGATTCTAACCTGAATTTTCCAAGCCTAGATCCTATCCTTAGACTACCCTCCCAAGTATCTCTAATGGATGAATGAAGCATACATAATACAAGATAATCGCATAGAGTGAATATCCCCAGTTAAGCTAGCTAAGTACTTCTCAACCCATTCAATAGATTTAGCTACTCATGCATGATAAACAGATAGTGAACAGATATAAAGAAGTAAATTCCATTTCTATAGATAAGTGGAGAGCCTGGTAGCAATCCCTTGCTTCCCAAGGCCTTTACCCTGTTAACTCTATTCTGTTCAAAAGATATTCCTGCTTCCGTAGGAGCTGACCCTCTCTCTGATCTTGAAGCTTTTGGCACTCTTCCAAGTTCACCGGAACGATCTATCGGCACAATCTCGCTTCTCTCGCTTCCGCCTTAAAATAAAAGAAAATCTAAGAACAAGGCTAAACTATCTAAAGGAAAATTCTCTAACTCTCCGAACTTGTTGAACTAGCTGAACACCTTTTCTGAAGGTTGGCTTTGGTATTTATAGAGCTTCAGGGTGAAAGGTGGCTTCTCTCTTATGATTTCACAGACGAGATGGGTTTAATTCTTCGACTGATGCACCATATATTTATCACCAAAAAGCTGAGTGTACTTGTTATCGTTAGCGGCTTGTCAACTTAATTCGGATTCGACCGTCATCAGCTTTCTGTCCCATCTTGATTAATTATGCTTTTCACCCAGATGCACCCACCAAGTTGTGCCAGCTCTATGTGGCAATCCTTCTTGAGTAGATGTTTACGAGCACAAATCACTGCAAAGCCTTGCGATAATGCTGTGCTCGACCATTGATTTCTTGTGATTGCGCTTTCCACCTTGCGTCAATGCATATTCTGCATAAAAATACAAAAGTTATCAGTTCTTATACGATGAACGCATGCGACCGCAATGTTATGAACTTAATGCTTTTTGGACGCACTCTAACATATTTTATGAATGCAAACCTGCATTGTTTAATAACTTAGCACTGTAATAACGTGCATTTCTACCCATTATCACCTAGCTCAATTAAAACCTCAGAAAACTTGGAAAACCACTATCGTGAGGCTTGTTTCAAACCGTAGATGGACTTTTTGAGTTTGTAGACAAGCTTACAGTTTGAATGAGAAGAATCCGAAGGCTTGTAACCAAGAGGCAGATCCATATATACTCCTTCAAACAAATCATCATGGAGTAATGCATTAAAAACATCTAATTGTATGAGATTCGAATTATGAGAGACAACAAATGTAAGAAGAACGCGAACAGTAACTAGCTTGGCAACAGGAGAAAAAGTCTCCATGAAATCCAAGCCTTCTTGTTGAGTATAGCCCTTGGCAACGAGCCTTGCTTTGTACTATTCTACTGTCCCATTGAATTTGTGTTTGATCTTATAGACCCATTTGCAGCCCATTGTATGTTTTGTTGGAGGTAGCACCACAACATCCCAAGTATCGTTGTCTTCCATGGCCTGAATCTCAATTCTCATAGCCTCCTTCCAATGATCAAAAGGGAAGGCCTGGTGATAAAATTTAGGTTCATAATGAGAGGATATAGCCAAGAAAAAGCTCGAAAATTTGGGGAAAGGTCTGTATATGATAAGGCTGCAGATATGGGATAATGAGGGGAGGAAGAAGGCAAAGGGGTTGAGTGAATAAGCCTACAATGGTAGTCTTGTAGGTAATAAGGGGGCTTAGTGTTTGCACTTTTAACGCATATATAAACTTGTTGACTGGTAGAGATGATATGCGATGCATGCCATGCGATACTACTACTGACTATGCGATGTTCTATTAAGATTAGGTAGTATGCCCTGATGTGTCACAAGTTTCTTTACAATGAAACCAAGTATATTTTCATCGTAAGTTTTTCGGTGTGATCCGAGGTCGAACACGGGGAAATACGGTACCGGTTTAATGCAGTGTTTTCATGATGTTATGCGACCGGTTTTCAATACTTTGATAGAGTGTGTTGTAGAATAAGGACAATCAGGTGCCCATGTCTTGGTCACCGATCGATGAAGATCTGCTTGTCGATTGTGGTTGGAATGATGGTGGGGAGAGCTTCCCTCTCAGGCTAGCTCTTCCGGTAGTAGGGTCCTTGAACAGAGCTTCGCTCGAGGATATTGATAGGATGAACTGAGATTACACCTTTCGGCCATGTCTCTTATTCTTCCCGGATCTCACTTTGTAGCACTCAGCTAAGCTCTTTTCTCTCTTTAATCTTGCAGCACTTCGCCTAGATCGAATAGCATAATTTTTTATTGAATCCTCTGGGGTATTTATAGGCAGAATAGGTTTGACTCCGTCCAAGTGGTCCCCACTTTTGGTTATGGAAATTTCGAAGATGGAGGGATTTTATTCCTTCTATTATGCAATCAGACCGTCAATTGTGCACAACCGTTAGCTGTACATGCGTCTTGATCTCCCCTCTTGCATTGCTCATTTGCATCATAGGTTCTCATGTGGCGTTTGTTTTTATAACCGATTTTCATGTGGATCAGGATCGACTATCGCATTGTGCCATTTCTTCAATGAATGTCTGCACAATGGCGTTCGATGGGCGCAATGGTGATAGAGATGCGTTGATGAAGTTCTCTCAAGCCTTGGGCGCAAGTGGTGACTTTGGTCTTCCTACAAAATAGAGTAAATTTTCACCATATTCTCCATCCTTTGGCGTTAATGGATTTTATTGCAAGCATTTGAAATTATTATCAAACTAAGTTAATTTACATATAATTAGCGCATAATTCCTCACTTTTGGCCACAATATCTAGATAAGGTAGCATAAATAACTTGTATTTCTACAAGTTATCACATAGAAATGCGATGGGATTTTCGGATTTCAAATTTAGAAATAGATGGATGGGATTGAGAGATGTCAGGCTGTTAGATGGAAGGAGAAGTATTCGGTGCAGAGGCAGGGGTAAGGGGCATACTAGGCTGTGAAGTGACAGGACTAGAAGGCTGTAAAGTTGGTAAATGAGGTGATTTATTTTGGTTTATAGAGAGTGCAGGGCTAAGGGAAAGATAAGGACTTGCATCACTAGGCCTGTCGATGGACTGGTTATGTGGTGAAGGAAAAGTAATAGGAGTAGGGACATTGGTAGAAGTGTTGGATAAAGAAGTCTACTCATTGATTCTTGGACAATATATGGGCTGACAAGAAAAATCGACAGCCACTGATTTAGGTAAAACTAGGTCTTGAAGAAAAACTTGTTGCTCATTTGTGGAAGTAACTTTATGAAAGGGGAAACAAGATTCATGGATGATAAAATCCCGAGATATGAAAAACCTATTATTTTCAATATCAAACAACTTATAAGGTTTCATACCAGGTGGATAGCCAACAAAAACGACAGCTATGGCACGTGGTTGAAACTTGGTCCGACCATTCTGTAAGTAGAAGCAAAACATAAGCATCTGAAGGTTCGAAGAAGAGAGTAATCAGCACTCGTGCCATGTAAAATTTCATAAGGAGTCTTCCAGCTTAAGAGAGGTGATGGAGTACAGTTGATGAGAAAGACTGATGTTAGGATTCGTTCACTCCAAAAATGCAAAGGCACTCGAGACTGAAAGAAAAGGGCTTGAACAACTTTCATTATGTGCTGATGTTTTCTCTCAACAATAGAGTTTTTCTCTGGTCTCCCCACACAAGAAAACTGATTAATAACACCCTTCTGAAGAGAAAATTCAGTAAAACATAATTCGGGGGCATTTTCTGAATGAAAAACTTTGATTCTTTTATTGTATTGAGTTTCTACGTACGCAATAAAATGTGGAATGATAGAAAGAACATCAGACTTATTTTTCATCAAAAACACCCAAATGTATCTACTATGATCATCAACCAAAGTAAGAAAATATCTATAACCAGCATATGAACATGTAGAAATGGGTCCCCAAACATCAACATGTATAGTGTCAAAAAGAGTGGATGCTCGATGATTGTGTGATTGGAAAGCTAATCTCTTCTGTTTTGCCAACGGACGGATTTCACAAGGATGTGAATGATGTAATGAAGATGGTAGTGACAAAATGGTCTTTAGAGTAGATAAACGAGATAGAGAAGGGTGGCCAAGCTTGAAATGCCACAACTCAGTCGAAGATTGTGAAACAACATTGATAGTAGACGAAGCATGCACAAAATCAACAGCTTCATATGGATTCTCCAGAAGATACAAATCATCATGTAGTTTACCCCTACCAATCGTCTTCAATGTGGATTTGGCCTGAATATCACAATATCTATTGGAAAATTGAATAGACAGAGAGTTATCAGACATGAGAGCACTGATAGATAACAAATTGTATTGAAATTCGGGTACAAATAGCACATGATGAAGAGTTATAGACCCAAAAAGGACAAGTGAGCCAACATAATGAATCGATATGTGTGTTTTGTTAGGCAAAAGGACAGAACTAGCAAAAGGCCTCAAATCAGCAAACATATGTTTTTTTAAAACATATATGTGTAGAAGCACCGGAGTCAACAATCCAGCCCCCAAAAGGAATAATGGAAGAATAAGTATCTGCTACATGATTAATAGCCTCATTGTCAACCTTAACAGCAACAAGTTTGGACTAAAGCATAGTAAGTATATTATGACACTGAGTAAGGGTGTCATGGTTGAGGTGAACAAAGGATGTAGGTGCTGTGGGAGTAGTATCAACAGTCGAGCTTGAAGTAGAGAGGGCAACATTTCGAACCTTATGAACTTCATTAGTTGTATGTTTCTTGGCTTGTAATTGGGCGGATAACCATGCATCTTGTAGCATTTGATGTGGCAAAAAAATTGACAATATGTGCAGACAGGTCGATTCTTGTTTTGCTCGGATGAATTATTGGTATTGTGGTTGAGCTGGGATTGGGAATTATTTTCAGGCTTGTGGACGGGTAAAGTGACAGCAGGTGATGGTCAAGCAAAGGCAGAAATATGCTGTTCTTGTTGAACAATTAAGGAGTAAGACTTATTGATTGGTGGAAAAGGGTCTATAAGAAGTATCTGGGAACGAGCATGGTTATATTCATCATTTAAACCCATAAAAAAACACAGCAAATATTCAAATTGGATGAAGTCGTCAGTGGATCGAACACCACCACAAGTACATTTACCACATGTGCAACCCGATCGATAAGAAATATATTCATCCCACAAGCTTTTAATTTTAAAAAAAATACTTAGTTACTGAATCTTGTTCTTGTTTCAGATTAGACAACCCATGTTTTAATTGAAAAATATGAGGACCATTCTTTTTCTGAAACCTATCTTGAAGATCAAGCCAAATCTCCCTAGCAGAATTGGTGAAAAGAATGCTGGATGAAATTTGCTTTGAAACATAGTTTAAGATCCAGGCAATCACAACATTGTTATTCCGAATCCAAAAAGGAAGGAGATCACTTATGGGCTGAACGAGAGAGCCATCAATGAAGCCTAATTTGTTGCAAATCGATAAGGCATAAATATCAAGTGACTCCATGGAACATAATTGGTGTCGGTGAGAGGCTCGGTGATAAGAACAAGGTTGGAGGTATCGCTGTGATGAAGGATGTAAGAGTTATTATGAAAAATGGAAAAAAGATTCTTGGCTGGAACTAGTAATCAATTGATGGGATAGACGGCGTCGGAATATTTGCTGGAATATTGCCCAGAAAATTGACTGAAGGTGGCGGAAGATCGGACGAAGGAGGGGTGGGATTCATGGCTGTTTGGCATGCGAGGGAAGAAGACAAAGAGAAAGTTTTTAAAAAACTTCTAATACCATATTAATAAGAAAAAACTGAATATATCAATAAAGGGAAAGAAAAGTCATTTTCCCCTATTTTATCATTTCCTCACCAGTATTTATACACCAATAATGTAACTGAAAAATCAAAACTAACAAAATCTATACAACAGAAAATATAACACAAGCTTAACTAATCAAAAATTACAACTAATAAATGTATCTTTGCATTCTCGTTTGTATTTAATTTTTTTAGAGTAGTTTTGTAATTTACTAATTAGTATTTTCTATTATACAAATTTGTTTTACTATTTTTATAATTAAATCTTTCAGCCATATTTCCAAATGAAACTTTAAAATTTTCTATTTCTCTTTGTCGTCAACAAAAAAAAAAAAAAAAGGAAAGAAAAAGTGTAAGTCATTCTTTAGATGTAAAGCTTACCCAATTCAATAAAGAGAGCTCTCATCTTTACAAGAATCAGCCATCTAAATGCATACTGTTTCACTCTGATTTATCAAAGGTTTTTTTTTTAATTTTTAATTTTCACCTATGTTGAAGGAGTATTTGAATCGATAGTGAAAAATTCAAAAAAAAAAAAAAGAAAAAGAAAGACCAAGCTAAGTTTTTAAAGCTTTATTTGGTAACTAGTTTTATTAATTTTCTATTTTTGACGTTTATGTGTGTTTTCTTTCAATTTTTTCATCACGGTTTTCACTTTTTATAAACAAACATTTAAATTCTCAATCAAAATTTAAAAATAAAAATAAGTTTTGAAAAACTATACTCTCCTCTTTTAGTTTTCAATCTTTAGTTTAACTTTTGAAAATATTGATAGAAAAACGGACAACATGACGACAAAAGTTTGATACTTTTAGTGATCATGCCAATTTATGGGCGAGAGTGCCCTTGTGCTTGTGGGTCATGGTATGTTTGCTCAACACTCTTCAATGCTTTAAGATTTGGAGTATAATGAGGGTGTCAAGGATGTGTTAACCTAGTTGTGATATTCGGGTGCACATTCTTGATCCCTCTTTATCCTCACATTTAAAGTCATCTAAATGCTTTAAACAATAAACATCTCATCTCTTGTCCTCATGATTTTTTCGGGTAGATGTAATATAATAATTAATTTTTATTCTTTAACTCTAATTCATATAAACTATACTTTTTTGCACTTGCTGTTGAACTGAGTAGGTTGAGTATATATTTGAATTGACTTTTTAGGTATTTATAATTTTTTTTTTCATTTATAAACGCATACTTAAATATTTAGAAAGTCAATCTAAACACATCTTGATAAAGGAAGGAAAAAGAAATTATGATATTTATTGTACTTCAATATTTATATTCGTAGGATCTCGAGTAACACATGCATTCTAGAGATTTACGGGCCTATCTCGAGTAACACATGCATTCTAGAGATTTACGGGCCTTTCGGAGTTAATTTTGGAGCAATTAACAGTTAAAAAAGAGCATCCAAGACTTCAAATAGAAGAGAAAATTGCCGCCAGGCGAGATTGTTGCGCCACCCTACGATGCTGCAACTATGCGCTCTATGCAAAATGCTGAAAAAAGGGTATAGCACCACAGTGCCGTGCACGATTATAAAATCTACACTTCATTTTTTAGATCATATATTTTGATTCGGGTAGCTGTTTTGGACGAAGATGACCACTAGTTGTCTTCATTTTTTCATCCTTTATCCATCAACAGCATTAGGTTTTAGTTTTTCTTTCATCTTCTTTCTGCAATCAAGCAAAACAATGTCAGATACTAGCTTTTCCATCACCGTGGGATGATAAGATTTGCGGGTTTTCTATTTTTTAGGAGTTTGGAAAAATCCTTTATAATTTTGGGAGGATTTTGTCTGATATATTCTTGTCTTTTGAGTTTTCATCTTGATTGAATTCCTTTGTTGATTGTATTTTTTCATGAATGTTTTCAAACTACTTAAAAATGTATGATCGAAAGACAAGGATTAACGTATAATACGTGACATATAATTACATTGTATGTTAATCCCTAAGTAGTGAAGGTTAGATAGCCTTGTAATTTGTAGTTGATAAAAGAGAGCATTGTTTTATCAACCTAAAGAAAAATCATATGAAATTTCTAATCAGGCGTTTCTTCATGGAAATTTATCCTAACATAATCCCTAACACTTAATGCGGTTCGTTCAATTTGTCGGTATGTTTTTTATCTAATTAAATTGACTAATTAATTAGATAATTAGGACCGTCGGATAGCATTTCTAATTAATTTGGCGAGGTATAGGGAAGAAGTTTTAATCAACCATTGAGAGTTCAACGATCAAGATTATATTGGGTGATTTCGTTCCTCTAAACTAGAATGTTTTGTTAGATTACACTTCTATCCATTTACTTTCATGCTTTTACTTTTCCGCATTTTATTTCCTATTCTGCACACTAGTCTCCCTCCCCCACTTTATCGCTTTAACTAAAATTAGATGTTGAGAAACTAATCATTTCGTTTCCTTGTAGATTGACATGGACTTACCACTTGTACTACTTAGTAGTATAGGTAGTTAGTTAATTCAGTATAATATAAATTTTATTTGATTGACAAAGAGAGGATTTGACAATCTTTCTTGAGCCCTTCACCCCAAGCAATGTTGTTATTTATTTTATTTTAATTCAAAACATGAATCAACATAATATGATATATAGTTTCCAAACAACAACATGTGGTCCAGTCAAAGGTTTGATAAAACTTGGATGCTCTCTCTTTTATTCGGTTTGTGTAAAAAAAACCGAACAAAAATGGTATTAGAGCAAGAATTAAAGATCAAGATTCATTATCTTGGAGGATCAAGATCCTGAAAACTAAGAGATAGAGAAGTTTGATGGAAAGGGTGATTTTGTCCTTTGAAAGGCCAAAATCCGAGCAGTTCTTGGACAGCAAAAGGCTTTCATGGCCCTCATTGATCCATCAAAACTCCCTAAAATAGTTACAACTCAAGAAAAAGAGGACATGGAGTGAATAGCATATGGAACACTGATTTTTAATTTAAGTGACAGCGTTTTGAGACAAATAATTGAAGAAGAGACAGCTTGCAAGATCTAGATTAAACTAGAAGATCTATATGCAAAAAGAGACCTACAGAACAAAATGTATCTAAGGGAGAAATTTTTTACCTTTAAGATGGATTCCTCTAAGCCTCCTTCATACAATTTAGATGAATACAAGAAACTTGATTCAGAATTCAAGAGTCTTGGAGGAAAACCAGGTGAACAGAATGAAGCATTCGTGCTTCTGAATTCTCTACCAAAAGCATACAAAAATGTAAAGAATACACTAAAGTATGGTTGAGAAACAATCAATACAGCACAATAATAATAATAATAATAACAACAATGTGATGTAGCCTTTCTTTTTTCTTTTTCGTAATTAATTTGCTTGTTTTTTTGCCAATTTTTTCTCCCTCCGTAGGTGATAATGGGGGAAGTTTGTGTCTGATAAGCTACAAAATGAAGAAGCCATGTTAGTGGAAAAAAGTTTAGATGAAACAGCTTTATACATTAATTTATTAAATTCATACTTTAATTACTAGAAATTATGGCAAACTGATATGAGTATATGCCCTACATTCTTCAAAAATAAATAAATATAAAATAAAATATGTTTATGTTGTATGGTTATGTTGACTCTAACTTTGCAGTGGATTTAGACAAAAGAAGATCCCTATCAAACTAACTATTTCTATATGGTCCTAATCTGCTAAGTTGGAAGGCAAATTTATAGTCTATCAGAGTCCTATCAAGTACAAAGGCAAAGTATACGGCACTAGCAGAAATCATAAATAAGGCATTGTGGTTAATGGGCTTGATGGCTGACTTTGTATATCAAAAATAACAGTTAAGATTCACTGTGATAACCAAAATGCTATCCATCTTTCCAAAAACCGACAATATCACTCAAGGACCAAGCACATAGATATCAAGCACCATTTTGTAAGAGGCAAAATCAAAAAATGAGAAATAAAAGTTGTAAAGGTTCATACCTCAAAGAATGTTGCCGACATACTTACAAAGCCTACTATGAAGCTTAAGCTATTTAAATGTCTCGAGCTGATAGGTTTCTAGTTACCTGAAAAAGGATAGACGAATATTAGTTTTGGAAGGAAAGAGCTACATGCATTGAGATTAAGGTGGAAATATGTGAAGATTTGTTCTCAACAGTCTATATATATATATATATATATATATATTCGTTCTTTAACAATTTAAAAAACACCTTGTAACGGTTCATAGTCTTTAAATACATATTAGTTTTACATTTAAAGACAAACTAGGAAAAGAAAAAAGAACTCTGTATTTGTAGCTTTCTTGAATAAATTCCTCCCCTTCCCGTTGATGTAGGTCATCTTAGGCCGAATCACCTACATCTTCTTCTTCTTCTTCTTCTTCTCTCTTTCTTCTTCATGAATTGCATGCTCCAAATCATTAATCTCCATTGTTAATCATTGAATCAAAGTCAAAGGAATTTAGAGAGAAGGAGAGTTAATCGAGTTAGAGAGAAAGGAAGTTTTACCAAATTTATTTTCCTTCACTTGTTTTAGTGCGAATTTTGTACGGATGGGTCAAATTTAGAGGCCCACTCGAAATTTGGCCCATCTTTAAAGAACACTCGAATTTTGGCCTTCTGATGATATCAACTGTGTGTGAAACGTTATGTTGGGGTGTCCTAAATCTCGTAGGGTCCAATTGTTTGTAATTGTAATGTACAAACAATCTATTCATGCAATAAAATATGTGATGTTTTATTAGTTGCATTAACCACAAAACAATAAACTAACATCCACGGTTATCTTGTAGCTTAAACATGTATGTAGAGACATGTGGGTGGATCAAGTTTAAGTGATAACCTAAATGGTCTGTAGTAGATGGATAAGGCTGGATATCTTATCCTGGTGACACTACGAGTATGACCCGCTTCGTAGATGTTACAAATGTTGTATCGTGCTACAAATGATCTGATCCTGATCACTCATGTGGACACATGTGAGCGGGGATATTCTATACAAAGGAGTTTGTATAAGACTAAATCACAAAATGTTTAGTCTCATTATATAACGCCGTTAATAATAGAGACTTATATTTCACCAGGATGACCATAGGTAACATGACCTGAATTCTGAGTGAGTTATGAACTCCTGCCTATGAGGGTGGTCCTTTAATTTGTATGGGTGAGAGTGGTCAGATCGCCAACTCAACAAGCCTACCATTTTAGGGATTTGTCTGATTGGGGAGTTGGGAACATAGCTACACAAGAAGAAATTCACTCCTTCTCCAATGTTGGGACAACTAGATAAATTTCTCCCTTAAGGGCTGATTATGGGGCTTGAACAATGTGGCGCTGATAACGGGTAGAAATGCACGTTATCATAGTGCTAAGTTTTTAAACAATGTTGGATGGCGTTGATGGAATGTGTTAAATTGTGTCTATTAAGCATAAATTCTATAATATTGCGGTCGCATGCGTCCAACGCATTAGAGTAGTTGATCTTTTTATTTTTGTGCAGAATAATGCGTTAAGTGTAAAAAGCCTCGGGCAGCAAGGAATTGCTACCAGGCTCTCTACCTCTACTTTCCATTGTCCTTTTGTACTCAACTCAGTTATAAGAATGGAATATCTTTCTCTATACCTGTTCATTCTTTGTTATTCACCCATGAGTAGCTAAATTAGTTGAATGGGTTGAGAAGTAGTTAGCTAGTAGAACGAGGGAATTTTCATCTTTGTGATTATCTTGTTTATGTATGCTTCATTCGTCTATTAGAGACACTTGGGAGAGTAGTCTAAAGACAGGATCTAGACTTGGGAAGATCAGGTCAGTCAAGTCATAATCTAGGTTTGGAAAAACTAGGTTAGAACGCATAAATGGGAGATAGGCGCTTCGGAATGAGCACTATTTGTTATTTACCCATCATATGCATCTTAGCAATAAGGTATGATTGTATGCGGTCACCTTGCTTCATGCATTTTGCATTAACGCATAGGACAAGAGTAGAGACTTAGGAATAAGCTCTATGGACTGTAACAGTGAATTTAATGATTCTATTTTAGGCATGTGCACTACGATATATGATGCATGATACAAGCTCGTGTCCCCGGCAACGGCACATTAGAGCAAGGGAATTAATGCCACCCGTCATTGCAATCATTAGAAAGAAAGACTGCTTCACCTTAAGCTCTATAAATACCAAACGCCACCAGTGTAAAAGGGTTAACAAGTTGAAAAGGGAAGCAGTTAGTCTGTTCACGTACATACTCATACACATACTTAGAGGATGGAGAAGAGTAAGGAGACGAGGAAGGCGAGAGATCATTCCTGAACAGATCGAGAGACTATCAGAAAGCATTACAAAGGAAGAGGGCCAACACTTGCGAGAGCAAGAATACACATCGAGAACAGAGTTGGAGTGAAAAAGAACAGTGTAAAAGGCCGCGGGAAGCAAGAAAATTACTCACCGGGCTTCTTATCTCTCATTTCCATTTGTTATTTTGTATTCAGTACTTTATTTACAGAAAATGGAAATCTCAATTCAATCTATGTTCAATCTTTCCATACTTCGCATGAGTAGCTAAATTTCTGAATAGGTTGAAAAGTACTTAGCTAGCATGACTTAAGATTTACATTTTATGTGATCATCTTGTCTTAAGCATGCATCATTCACCCTTTAGATATACATGAGAAAGTAGTCTAAAGATAGAATCTAGACTTGAAAGAGTCAGATTAGAATCTAGACTTGAAAGAGTCAGATTAGAATCTAGGCTTGAGAGAGTCAGATTAGAATCGCGTAATCAAGGAATAGAAACTTAGACATATGTTCTATTGCTATTTACACATCGCATGCACCCTAGAAATAGGAATGATTGTATGCAGTCACCTTGTTTTATGTGTACAACATTCATCATTGCATAGACAAGAATAGAGGCTTAGACATAAGTCTTATCGACTGTTTTGTATACACATCGCATGTGTCCTAGAAATAGGAATTATGGCATTCCACATTGAGAAATGACGTGCTATTATTTGTGTATAGCATGATCTCATAACTTGTGCATAATCTTAAGAAGTGTCAGCTAAACCCCTTCTCAATCCCTTCATCACATACTCATTGAAACTCTATGACTTCATCAACTCTGCATTTAACTCCGTCGCATAGGAAAAACCTTAGTCAAAACACCATCCATTTCATTTGTTTACTACCGCAAGTGAATCAAGGTGACTGTCGCATATTTACTTAGTAGTCCCTGTGTTTGACCCTGGACTTACCAGGAAACCTCATAAGGCTTATACTTGGGTCTTGTTAGGAAAACTTGTATGATCACCGCAAACTCACATCATAACGCATCACAATTTACACGCATCAAGTTTTTGGCACCGTTGCCGAGGACTTGGCAGTTAATAGTTTATTGAGTTTTGTGTTTTTGCAGGCACTCTTTTTACCTTGGGCATATTGTAGCTTGTGCGACCAAGTTGCAAACAATATTTGAAGTGTAGGCGATGTGCCGAAAGCCAGTATTGACCCCGAGATAGAAAGGCTATCTGTCGTATGAGCTGAAAGCAATTATAAGCGTGTGTCGACCAACATACGCCCAACAATTGCTGGAAGTTCCATTGGTCAGGACGAGCCTCTTGACCTAAGAAGTTGAGATCAATCTCCTGCATGGAAGACTCCTTGCAGTGGCTTCACTCCAATTTCTCCAGGGATGTCTTCTACTCTATCTATACCTTGCTTTCCTAGTTTAGTTTATTTTGATTATTGTTGTTTTGGATTTGCGGCTGCTTTCTTGGATGTGGTGTGTGTTCGCTCCTTGTAGGTGCGATAATAATTCTCCTTGATGCGCAGTTATAATGGAAGAATCCTCTCCATCATTCAACGCATGGCTTTGACCGCATGAATTCTAAAGCATGGTCGCAAGTGTTATTCTACTCGAAGGTTCTTTTCTTGTTATTGTTTATGCATTATTCTTTTGAAATTCTCTTTTGTCTGCTTGCCTACCTTTGCGTTTATAAATTAGCATCCATGATGATACTTATAATTCATTACATCTGCTAACTAAACATCAGAAGGCTCACCTCACTTTAATAGTTTCGTCAAGATTTGACAATCTAAGTTTTGTTATGTGTAAACCTTTGCTCAAACATTTGTTACCGCATTCCTGATGAGTTTGTTTTTAGCTTTTCGGCAAGAGCGCTGCCGCTTCCTAAGTTTGGGGGTGCTAGTGCTTCGGGCAAATGAGTCCATCATATTGCGATGTTAAAATTAAAAAAAAATGGTAATAATAACTCCACTGTTAGCACAAACGGGAAACCTAGGCTGATAAGAGTTAAAGTTGTGAAAGACACTTACCCCTAGTTGGATACTTCGCATGACACCCGTGCAGGTAAGCTAAAATGAAAGTAAGTGGCCAAGATCAACGCATAGGAGGAACTCCTCTGTCTGACACAAGCCCAAATTAAGCTATGGCAAGAGTTGAGTTGAATATGGCATGCAACCGAAGTTGGATGTCCACATGACACCCATGGGGGCAAACCAAAACGAAGAGCGTAGCCAGGTTCAATGCCTCACTTTAGTAATGTATCGCAAGGCTTTGAATTGTTTTAAATAAACACATTGTAAAAAGCTATAAGCAAAGTTGCTTGAAATAAGTAAATTTTTTTTTAATAGAGGCTTGCCAGATTTAAGCTTAGAAAAGATCTCTTTGAAGAAGTAGCCAAAGTTGAGGAGATCATGGCTACCAATGTTAGAGGTATGAGTGAATTATATTTTGAAAAGCTGGTCATCGCAAAAGGGAAAGCTAGAGGATGAATTTTTAATTTCTTAAGGCATGCTTGAGGACAAGCATGATTATTAGTTTGGGGGTGTGATAACAGTAGAAATGCAAGTTATTGTAGCCTTATATTTAGAATTATGAGAGCTAACAAGTAGAATATGTGGTGATTATACTAAGAATTCATGTGAAAAGTGAGCTTGCGTCGATCAACATTGAAAATCTCGGCTAACCCAATATTATGCATTATTATGTGTCAAAATGTCTATCTTTTGTAGCTATCGTAGGAACCAATCGCATGCGGTGAATCCTAGACCATTGCAAGGGTGATCGTGTACACTCATCACATGGATGTTGCGGCTATTAATCGCATGCATCCATCGCATGGAGGTGCGGCTACAGAGTAATAACTATGATAGAATGGTGATCGCAAGGTTTGTGGAATGCACTGGTACTTCAGAAACCAAGCTTGAATGCATACTGATAACGGGTAGAGATGCACGTTATTACAGTGCTAAGTTATTAAACAATACAAGTTTGCATTGATAAAATATATAAGATTGCATCCAAAAAGCATTAAGTTCATAATATTGCGGTCACATGCGTCCATCGCATAAAAATAGCTAACTTGTGTATTTTTGTGTAGATTATGCTTTGACGCAAGGCAGAAAATGCGATCCAAATAAATCAATGGTAGAGCGCATCAAAAGATTGCGCTACCGCAAGGTTATGTGGTGATTTGCGCTCGTAAATATCTGCTCAAGAATGTTGCCGCATAGAGTCGGTGCAACTTAGTGGGCGCATCCAGGTGAAAAGCGTAATAAATCACGATGGGACAGAAAGCTGATGATGGTCGATTCTGAATTAAGTTGACAAGCCGTTAATGATCTACAGTAGCAAGTACACTCAGCTTTTCGGTGACAAATATTCGGCACATCAGATAGAGAATTAATGCCATCCCATCAGTGCAATCATAAGAGAGAAAAAGCCTTTCACCCCGAAGCTCTATAAATACCGAAGGCAACCTTCAGTGAAGGAGTTCGAACAGTTAGATAATTTTCCCATAGATAGAAGTAGCCTTGTTCATAGTTTTTTTTTTTATTTAGAAGGCAGAGCGAGAGAAGGGAAGAGACGTCGGAAGATCGCTCTAGTCAGCTTGAGAGAGAACCCAGAAGGCGTGGAAAAGCAGAGAGAGGGCCGACTCTCGCGAGAGCAAGATTATCTTTTGAGCAGAATAGAGAAGAACAGTGTAAAAGCCTTGGGAAGCAAGAGACTGCTACCAGACTCTTTATTCTTATTCCACATTGTTATTCTGTATTTCAATTCTCTATCTATAAAATGGAACTTGCTTATCTACATCTGTTCACTTTCTTACAAGCACGCATGAGTACAATATCAACACTTCATGACTATGTTAAAACAATTGCATATTAACATTTCGTTCATTGAAGTAATTGACGAGATGTATGCATATGCGAAGTTTCTAAAGGATATGGTGACAAAAAAGAGAGGCACTGGTAAGTTTTCCACGGTGGCTTTGACGCAAAGCTCAAAATCTATAATCCCACAGAAGATGCGCGATCCTGGGAGTTTTATTATACCTTGTTCAATCGGAGGATTGTACATCGGGCAAGCACTATGCGATCTTGGAGCCAACATCAACTTGATGCCTCTGTCAATTTTCAAGCAGCTAAATGTGGGGCAACTTGCGTCCATGACAGTGACTTTCCAGTTAGCAGATAGATCTTTGGTGCACCCAGAGGGGAAGGTGAAGGACGTGCTAGTTACAATTGACAAATTTATATTACTAGCCGACTTCATCATCTTGAACTACGAAGCCGACAAGGATGTACCCATCATCCTAGGGCGACCATTTTTATCAACTGGTCGTGCCCAGATTGATGTGCACAAAGGAGAGATCACCTTGAGCGTGAATGGACAGAAGCTCAAGTTTGACATTATCCGTGCCATGAAATATCCTGATGAAGAAGACCTTAATGAATCCGATGATGAACAGAGTTTGAATGAAGAAGAGAAGCCTGAAGACGAAAACGAAGATGAGGATGTGATCGCATCCATTGTTGCATGCAATGCGATCATAGAAAAAAAACAATAATGATAAGATGATCACAACCCAAGAAGATGAGCCGACAGCGAATGAAGAAAGAAAAACAACGCAATCGTCCTTAAAATAACCACCAATAATAAAGTTGAAAACCCTGCCTAACCACCTAAAGTATGCATTTCTGAGGCAGAATGAAAAGCTACCGATAATCATTTCCTCTGCACTTAATGAAGACGAAGAGAATGCGTTGCTGAGCATTCTGAGAAAATGTGTGAGGGCAATTGGTCTCGCAGACATTCAAGGAATTAGTCTCGCATACTGTATTCATAGAATTCATCTTGAAGAAAACCACAAAGGATCGATCGAACATCAGTGCGAACTCAACCCTGCGATGAAAGAGGTCCTAAAGAAGGAGATAATCAAGTGGTTAGATGCATACATCATCTATTTGATAGAAGACAACACGTGGGTCAGCCCCGTGCAGTGCATGCCGAAAAAAGGAGGGATGACGATAGTCCCTAACACAAATAATGAGCTGATACCGCAAAGGACCGTCACCGGATGGCGGATTTGTATGGACTATCGCAAACTCAATGCGACAATAAAGAAAGATCATTTCCCTTTTCCTTTTATTGACCAAATGTTGGATTGTCTAGCTGAAAATGACTTTTACTTCTTCTTGGATGGGTATGTCGGTTATAATCACATTATGATTGCTTCCGAAGATCAAAACAAGACAACATTCACTTGCCCGTATGGAACTTTTTCTTTTCACCGCATGCCGTTTAGCCTCTGAAATGCGCCGATCACTTTCTAAAGGTGCATGATGGCCATCTTTTTCAGAATATCTCGAAGACTCTGTAGAAATATTCATGGATGACTTCTCTGTATATTGACACACATACGAAATCTGTCTTTCCAACTCGAAGAAGATATTGAAAAGATGTGAGGAGACGAACCTCGTACTTAATTGGGAGAAATGCCATTTTATTGTGAAAAAGGGCATTGTGCTGGGGCATAAGGTATCTAGACCATCCCAAGGGTGATCATGTACACTCATCGCATGGATGTTGCGGCTGATAATCGCATGCATCCATCGCGTGGAGGTTGCGGCTATAGAGTAATAACTATGAGAGAAGGGTGATCGCAAGGTTAGTGGAATGCGCTGGAACTTCGAAAACTAAGATCGAACACATACTGATAAAGGGTAGAAATGCACATTATTACAGTGCTAAGTTATTAAACAATGTAGGTTTGCGTTGATAAAATATATAAGATTGAATCCAAAAAGCATTAAGTTCATAATATTACGGTCGCATGCGTCCATCACATCAAAACAGCTAACTTGTGTATTTTTTTGCAGAATATGCTTTGACACAAGGTGAAAAATTCGATCCAAAGAAATCAAAGGTCGAGTGCATCAAAAGTTTGCGTTATCGCATGGCTATGTGGTGATTTGCGCTCGCAAATATCAGCTCAAGAAGGTTGCCGCATAAAGCTGACGTAACTTGGTGGGCATATCCGGGTGAAAAGCATAATAAATCACGATGGGACAGAAAGCTGATGACGGTCGATGCCGAATTAAGTTGACAAGCCGTTAACGAACTACTGTAACAAGTACACTCAACTTTTCGGTGACAAATATTCAGTGCATCAGACAGAGAAATAATGTCATCCCATCAGTGGAATCATAAGAGAGAAGAAGCCTTTCACCCCGAAGCTCTATAAATACCGAAGGCAACCTTCAGTGATGGAGTTCGGACAATTAGATAATTTTCCCTTAGATAGAAGTAGCCTTATTCATAGTTTTTCTTTTACTTAAAAGGCGGAGCGAGAGAAGGGAAGAGATGCCAGAAGATCGCTCTGGTCAGATCGAGAGAGAACCCATAAGGCGTGGAACAGCAGAGAGAGGGTCGACTCTCACGAGAGTGAGATTATCTTTTGAGCAAAGTAGAGAAGAATAGTGTAAAAGCCTTGGGAAGCAAGAGATTGCTACCAGGCTCTTTATTCTTATTCCGCATTGTTATTCTATATTTCAATTCTATATCTATAAAATGGAACTTGCTTATCTACATCTGTTCACTCTCTTACAAGCACACATGAGTAGCTAAATCTATCGAATGGGTTGAGAAGAATTTAGCTAACATGACTTAGGATCTTCATTTGCATGCGATCATCTTGTCTTATGTTACACCCAAGACCCATTTAGAGCTACTTGAGAGAGAGTCTAAAAAGAGAACCTAAGACTTGAGAGAGCTAGGTTACAATCTAGACTCGAGAGAACGAGATTAGATCTGCATAAGCGAGAGATAGGGACTTATAGATAATCTTTGTTTGCAAACATGCATCGCATGTGCCCTAGAGATAGGTTATGGTTTTATGCGGTCGCCTTGTATGTGTGTATGTCTTTCGTCATCGCATAAACAAGAATAGAGGCTTATGTGTAGGTTCTATAGACTTTGTCGCATATATCGCATGCGTTCTAGACTTAGAATCCGTAGCATTTGCGTTGAGAGATGATTTTCTATTGTATGTGTGTTGCATGATCGCATAGCATGAACTTAATGCTTTTGGACATAATCTAACATATTTTATCAATGCAAATTAGCATTATTGAAGAACTTAGTACTATGATAACGTGCATTTCTGCCCGTTATCACACCCTAAAATTTAAACAATGCTTGTCCTCAAGCATAAACTAAAGATTTCCTTTTGCAAGTTGACTACAATTCTCTTTTCCTAGATTTCTCAAGGATACTTCATTCAAATCCTATACACCAAAATTTCCTTAAGTCTTATTCAAGTCTCCTCTTAAAATATTTCTAAGACCTACGGATCATAAGCTTAACCTTCAAAAGGGCTTTACTCGATTCCGGGACATCACATGATTTATTTCAAAAAGAAAACTCTTCCACCGGGGTGTCAAATAATTTTTATCCTTGCATATTTCTTGACATTATTATTTTTTCTGACCTTGTGCTGATCCAAGTGACTTACTTTCGTTTTGGATTGACCCCACGTGTGTCATGCAGACATCCAACTACGGGTAACTGCCCTTCACAACTTAACTCTTATCAACATGGGTTTCCCCATTGCGTTGACAGTGGAGTTGTTATTCTCAATTTTTTTTAGAATAGCAAGGTCGAAAATAAATTACCTCACCCCCAAATTTATAATGCGACAATGTCCTCATTGCCAAAAGATTGAAAGAAGTCATGCGTTGTTCTTAGAAAGCTTTGTAAAGAGAGTTTGAAAGAAAGCTAGCAGACCCCTAACTTTTAGAAATATTTCATGAGGTGACTATCTTAAAATTAAGTTGACTTTAGTATATATGAAAAGAATAGAAGCATGTGTCTCATCATTGAAATCATAACAGGCAAAGAACTCATGCGCCAACTCACTACATTTATCAATATTAAATGATTGCGGCAATCAAAGAGGATGCGGTGATAAAAATTTTAAAATCAAAATGCGATGCGATAGTGCAAATTTGAAATAGAGTTAAGGAAGAATACAACTGCCAAATTTGCGCTGTCGCCCGCATTGTGTGTTGATGCATCCTTCTTTGTGACGATCTATCTTCTTTGGATTGCAGTGGCAGAATAAGACAAGTTGCTTCTTCGTATAACACCTCCGCAATCTTGCGCCTTGATCGTTGCAAAAAAACAGAGAGAGGGTCAAATAAGATTAAACAAAACAATCCCCCATTTTTTTTTCAAAATAAGAATAGATAAAGAGCTGAAGAGATATATAGTGGAATGAAAACTCAGAGTAGTAGAGAAAAGTTGAAGATTCCATGATTCCAAAACTTAAGTCCCTGATGAATTTCAATCGTCTGTTAACGCAGGGATGATGCTTAATTTTATGAAGTGGATTATGGATGATATGCATTGATGAAATTGCGTTGTGTACTCAAGTTTCCTTAGTGGAATCCAAGTGTAAATTCCACTGAGTTTCCTAGAAAGTCCAAGGTCGAACACAGGGACTTGTGAAAACAGGTTGTGTTGGTAATTTTTATGAAAACTTTGCGGTAACCGAATAAATAAATAAATTATTGAGTTTGTTATTTGCGTTAATGAAAAAAAATAAACAATTGCGACAGAGTTTGAAAAGAATTGGTAAACAGAAGATGCGATGAATATGCGGTGAACGGGTTGAGAAGGGTTTCGGCTAACACTTCCTAGAATGCGTTCATGCTTTGCAACCATGCAACATGCATACAATATTAAACCATCTCTCGATGCAAATGCTATGGCTTCTAATGCTAGAACGCATGCGATATATGCAATAAGTCTATAGCACCTACACATAAGCCTCTATTCTTATTTATGTGAGACAGGATAACACACACAAATAAGGCGACCACATAATATCATTCCTATCTCTAGGATGCATGCAATGCAGGTTGGCAAATAGAGCTTACCTCTAAGTCCGTATCTTTTGATTACGCAGTTCTAATCTTGCTCTTTCGATTCTAGATTCTAACCTAGCTCTCTCGAGTCTTAGGTTCTTTCTTCAGACTCTCTCTCGAGTAGCTCTAAAGGGGTATTTGGCACAGCATAATACAAGATAATCATAAGCAATGAACTTTCTAGGTCATGTTAGCTTAGTTCTTCTCGATCCATTCCACTAGTTTAGATACTCATGCGTATTAAGAGAGTGAACAGATGTAGAAATAGGACTTCCATTGTATAAATATGAAGATGAAGTACAAAATAACAATGCAAGTATAGAATACAGAGCCTGGAAGCAATCTCTTATTGCCCAGGCATTTACACTGTTTTTCTACTCGTGCTCAAAAGATAATCTCGCTCTCGCGAGAGTTGGCCCGCTCTCTGCTTCTTCACCTGAAGGTTCTCTCTCAAGTTGCCCTGAGCGATCTCTGGTGTCATCACTCTTCTCTAGCTCCACCTTAAAATGAAAGGAAAACGATGAACAAAGACGAACTTGTGGGAAAAAAATTGCTAAACCCCTTTTCTGAAGGCTACCCTTGGTATTTATAGAACATTCAGGGTGAAAGGCGGCTTCTCTCTCATCATTGTACAGATGGGACGACTTTAATTCCTAACTGATGCACCAAATATTTGTCACCGAAAAGTTGAATGTACTTTACATCGTTATCAGCTGTCAACTTAATTCGGATTCGACTATCATCAGCTTTCCGTCCCATCGTGATTAATTAGCCTTTCACCATGTTGCGCTGACCAAGTTGTGGCAATCCTTCTCGGGTGAATATTTGCGAACACGATCATCGCAAAGCTTTCCGATGAAGTTGCGCTCGACCAATGATTTTCTATGATCGCAATTCTTGCATTGCATCAACGCATATTCTGCATAAAAACACAAAAATCAACTGTTTCTATGCGATGAATGCAACGACCGCAGTATTATGAAATTGATGCTTAATGGACGTAATTTAACATGTTTTATCTATGCAAGCTAACATTGTTTAAGAACTTAGCACTATGATAACGTGCATTTCTGCTCGTTATCAAAGGACCACCTACTTCTTCCTTTATTCAAAGTTTCTCAATTCCATGGACTCGACTTGGCGATGCCAACCTTCTCCGTGATACGCTTTTACTCGCTGCCCATTAACTTTGAATATGTTGGTTCCGTCATCATTTGATAATTCAACCACACCATGCCAAAATACCTTTCTAACTATGAATGGTCCAGACCAAGGGGACATTAATTTTCCAGGGAAGACCGTAATCGTAAGTTGAATAATAAGACCTTCTACCGTAATCGCGAGTTGAATAGTAAGACCTTCCTGCTGCATATATGTTTGTCATGCCAGCGCTTTGTGCGCTCCTTGTAAATCTTTGCGTTCTCATATGCATTGATCCTCCATTCCTCCAACTCAACCAGTTGAAGTTTCCTCGCTTCTCCTTCTTTCTTCAAATCAAAGTTTAGCTTCTTCACCGCCCACAATGCCTTGTATTCCAGTTCTAGAGGCAAATGACACGCCTTACCGAATACCAACACATACGAGAACATACCTATGGGTGTTTTAAATGTAGTCCGGTATGCCTATAACGCATCGTCGAGCTTTGTTGCCTAATCCCTCCGTGAAGGCCTTACTATCTTCTCAAGTATCAGCTTGATCTCTCGATTGGACACCTCGGCCTGACAATTTGTCTGCGGATGGTATGTGATAACTTGTAGAAATATAAGTTATTTATATCATTTTTTTTAGATTATGTGGCAAAAAAAAAGGAAAAATTGCGTCGACAGTATAGAAATTGGCTTAGAAATACGAAAATTGTAAAGTTCGTGAACACACCCACTAACCCCATTGCAATGGCGAAATGGAATGTACAAGTCTTTGTTTTGCAGGAAATAGGTCACCGCATGCGTTAATTGCTCGAGGACGAAATGAACAATGCATCCACACAGCATGCAGTAACCAATCAAGAATGGAAAAGATCAACGCAATTGCACGCATGCGACGATTAATCATAGATTCAAGCGATCAACGCATTTCCACCACATGCGGCGATCAACAAGAGATCAAAACAATTCCACCGCATGCGACGATTGATCGAAGATGTGAAGAGCAACGCATTCACACGGACTTCTGACAAGTGTACAACTTTTCTGTTGTACGATTCTGACAAATTGATCGTGGAGCAGAGCATACATATCCATTACGCCATGGCATAAATTATCAGAATAACAAAGTGGGACCACTAATACAGAGAGCCAAGGTCTATAAATAACTTCCTTGAATTCAATGTTAGAGGAGGCTGGTCTGAAGAGACAATACAGAGAAAATTTGGTAGAACGACAAGACAAGGCTGAAAGGTGAGTCTTTGAGCAAGAAATTCTTTCCATTCCCAAAGAAGAAACTCTGTGCAAGAGGTCACTTCTACCTGGAAAGCAAGCCTGAGAGGGAAGCTTTCCACTCCATTTCATCCACACACCGGCAAGCACAACGTCTCTGATTAGGATCTGTGTCAAGACATTGACACTCTTTTCATATTTGTTCTTATCTCCCCATTCATCTACTGTGTTCATCTTTCTTTAATTTTTCATTCAAAATCATGTATCAAACACTGATCTCTAGATTTAAATATCATTATCATAATCATTATCATCTCTCTGTTCTTTTCCACACATTTAGTATCCATTTTCTCCATCATGTGTCATTAATCCCCTTGGTAAAGGGGAAGGATTAAGGAGTGAGTTAATCCTTGTTAAGGTAATCGATTAAGTTCAGCTAAAGCATGCTCGACGGCATCTTCACCTGTGAGAGCAGAAGTGAAGATGTTATTCCACCTATCGAGAGAAGGTTGGAAGAATGCATTAACTAAAGCGAGAAGTATTTCCAAAGATGGAAACAACCTTGTGTTCATTACGTTCATCTCTGTTTCAACATAGACATATGGGAATGCGGCCGATCACTGAAAGGTGTAAACCAAGGGAAAGTGGAACCTTAGTTGCATCCTCAACAAGATTGAGGAACTTGCGATGTCCTTTCCCTCAACCCATTCTCTTTCTGATTTATTCATAAGACTTGCCACCACATATATTAGATTCTTCTGTACAACTTCACAGTCAGTCCTCACCCTGTACCATTAGTAGTTTAGTCATTTATGTTATCATCGTAATTAATTTTACAACACTTTATTTACCATCGCATTTTATTTTCTGCACAATTTACTTTTCTGCACAAACCAATTCATTATTCTCTATTTTAAACCGGTCGCATTTACCACATTAGTATCACAATAACAACAATAATCCACATGTTCAACCTCAGGTCAATCTGAGAAACTTGCGTTGGAATTATACTTGGTTCCAGCGCAAGAAAACTTGTGACACGCACTACATGAACGCATCCTACGAAGCATTAAAGCATCATCGCATACATTTAGAACGTAGTATTGTGCATATCTTTATCGCAAAGCACTTGAGCGCATAGAGCCATCAACATTCATTCATTCATTTTTATATTCAACAAGTTTTTGGCAATAACATATAACATTATAATAATAATAGATCATCATAGATAAAGATTACAAAATTTCGTTATCAAGTTTTTGGCACCGTTGTCGGGGATTGGTAACGTTTATTGTTGAATATTTTTGTGGTATTTTGTAGGACAGATCTCTGTTGTACTGTCTGTTTATCGTGGAGAGTAGGCTGACGGTTTATGAGTACTAGGACTCATCTAGAATTCGAAGTCGATCCAGAGATCGAGTGTACTTTTCAAGCACGAGCGCGCCAAAACCGAATTCAATGAAGGAGAAACATGGTGAATAATAGTGATAGGCCCGAAGGAAATCAAGGGGTCAATCGGCCAGCGCAAGATCCTGTTTTTCTTGCTGCCGACCGCAACATCCCAATGAGAAACTATGCGACGCCGAACTTATATGACTTCTCGCCTGAAATTTCAAGTCCCACGGTTGAGGAGAATGCATGATTTGAGATTAAGTCGGTCATGCTTCAGATGATCCAAAATGCGGGATAGTTTGGAGGTATGCAAGGTGAAGATCCACACGCACATTTGACCAACTTCGTTAAAATGTGCAATACTTTCTCCATTTCTGGCGTTACTCTGGAAGGAATTTCACTACACCTCTTCCCGTACACACTGCAGGATGAGGCTAAGAGGTGGGCTCATTCACTAGAGCCAAATGAAATCAACTCATGGGACCAGTTAGTTGAGAGGTTCATGAAGAAATTCTTCCCACCAGCCGTCAACCAAGAAGGCAGAGGGATGTGTTGAATTTTGAGCAGATGGAAAACGAGACTCTCAGCACGGCCTGGGTGCGATTCAGAAGATTGGTAAAGAACTGTCTGCATATCTAATAACTTGTAGAAATACAAGTTATTTATGCTGCCTTATCTAGATATTGCGGCCAAAAAAGAGTACACATGTGTCGATTGTATGGAAATTAGCTCAGAAATACAATAATTATAAATTATCGCAACTTCACCCCCTAACACAATCAAGATGGTAGAAGAGGATATTTCCAGACTGTTTTGCAAGAAACCAAGTCATCGCTTACGATCAGGGCTCAACGAGAAACTGAACAACGCATCTCCATCACATTGCGCCCATCAATTAACAATGAAGAGACGATTAATGCAATAACGGCGCAATGCGACAGTCGATCCAGAGCTGAACTCCAACCACATGTAGTAATAAAAACAACACCACATACGAGCACACGATCGAAAGACACAACTAAGAAACGCAAATGCGGAGGATTGTGACATGTGTACATCTAATGGTTGTGCATATTTGATGGTCCGATTGCATAACAGAAGGAATATTTATTCCTCCATTCTCGAAATTTCCATAATAATAAGTGGGGTCTGCAAGTCAAGAGTCAAAGCTTTTCACCTATAAATACCCCCATAGAATTCACAGAAGATATACTTGATACGAGGGCCAATTGATGCTAGATTATTAAGAGAGAGGCTGAGCTGAGTGCTAAATGGAAGAAATCCGGGAAGAGAAGAGACAAGGCCGAGAGGTGAGTCTCAGTGCTATTCTGTCAGACCCCCATCGTGAAGCTCTGTACTTAGATCCCTACTACTAGTTGAGCAAGGTTGAGAGGGAAGCTCATCCTTCCATTCACTCCATCCACATCGGCAAGAAAATCTCCATCCAGATCGGCGCCAAGACCTTGGCGCTTATTTGTATTTGTTTCTAACTCTATTCATCACTGTATTTCATCTTCTTAATCTCTTCATTCACAAACCATGTATCAGATGCAAAATAGTTTTATTGAATGTCTTGATCATTTCCATTTCCACTTTTCTGTCTATTTCCATTCCTTCATTAATCGTTTTCTTCATGAAGTTTTCTTAATCTCTTGGTTATTAATATGGATTAAACGAGTAACTTAATCTGTACTAAAGAGATAAATGCATTTAGCTAAGGCGTGCTAGACGACGTCTTCACTTGTAAGAGCAGAAGTGAAGATGCCATTCTGATCTATTGAGAGAAGGTTAGAAGAATGAGTTAACTAAAGTGAATAGTACTTCCAGAGATGGAAGCAACCTTGCGTTCATTACGTTTGTCCCTGTTTCACCACAAAGATGTGGGAACACGGCCGATCACTGAGAGGTGTACGCCAAAGGAAAAGTGGAACCGTAATTGTAGCTTTAACGCAATTAAAGAACTTGCGATGTTTATATCAGTTATCTTTTCTCTTTCTACTTTGTACATAAGACTTGCCACCGCATAACACGATCTTTGTATAATCTTCACAGCCAGCCTTGACCTCGGTATCTTGTATCATGAAACCTGTATCTTGTATCATCTAATTTTAGGTTTACTTTATCGCAATTTATTTTATTATTGCATTTTTACCGCTTTCCTTTACTTTATCACATGTTTAATTACTTGTATACAAACTCTTTTATAAATTGAAAAACCCCTGGTTGCATGTTTCACAAATGTAACGCAATAACCTTAAACAGTCCCTATGTTCGACCTCAAATCACATCGAGAAACTTGTGGTGGAATTATACTTGGTTCCAACACAAGGAAACTTGTGACAACGCACAACATACTACAAGAACATCCATTAATAACGCATATCTAGAAGTAGATTTCAACATGTTTACAACACTCTATCTAACTTTCATACACATAGTTCAATTTCCTATATCGTTTATTTCATTATCCGAGTCGTGACCCTGAGAATTTACCAAGTCTTGGTGTGTTGGTGGTTAGTAGACTCCTTCTTGAACGCTCCGCTTTGCTACCTGGGGAGGGGGGATATAAGAAAATATTTTGAAGAGCGTGAGCCACTAAGCCCAGTGAGTGGTTCTTTTAGAATAATAATCACTTTACAAATCATATTTTTTTGAAATCAACAACATAATCACAATTCCAATATAATTTATACATGATCATGTATATATTTATTCAATCGACATCCTCCAGTTTCATGCTATATGTGGCATGCTCATATCATGGACACATTATCAATCACAACAACTTTTTATGGAAACATTCTTATAACCCATTTTTCCCGCCAATGTGCACATCGACAATTCTTTTCCTGCTAGTCATGCTTAGGTACTTGACTATATTTCCCACTGGTTGTCACTGACTATTATTTCCTACCGACTGAGGCCGACTATATTTTCTCGCCAAGCACCTTTTGTTAAGCATGCTAACTTATGTAATCTGGGTATACTCTTAGTTTCTATAACAAATTCACAAACAATATCATGGCAACAGTATCATCATAAGCATGCATTTGGCACTTACATATTCATTTATCCATATATTAATGCGTAAAACTAAGTAAACACTCACCGTACGCAAGTTTTTCCACTAAAATCACCTTGAGAATACCTCTCTGAGAATTCCTCCATATCAAGAGAAACTCCTCAATTAATACTTGTTATATCAATAAATAATGTCAAACTAGCCAAAATACCAATATATAATGAAAGTACCAGCTTACCCTACTCTAATTTAGCCAAAATACAAAAATTAGCCTCTTTAGAGGTTATTTGGATCGAGATAGGCAGCTGGGCATTGGGCAGTAGGCAGGTTGGGCATGCTGTGCTGCACAGGGGACTGGCACGTTTGGGTGTGCATTGCACTAGGCGTGATGCGTCGTATGGGGGAGGCAGCTGTGCAGGGCTAGCGCGCGGGATGCGTCAAACGAGGCACGCACGCACGAACGGACGCAGTGCTGCGTGCGTGCAGGGTGTGGGCTGGCTATGCGTTCGGCTGACTCAATGCCTCACCAATGCAACCTTTGTTTCTTTTGATCTTCAATCAACTTGGCAGCCTAATAACTCAAACGTAACTCTCTAAATATGCTCTCAACACACGATTTAAGTGATGGTATGAATAAATTCCTCTTGCCCAACCCCTCTATTTATAGCCATTCTAAACTTACCCCATGGTGACAACTCAACTCCCATTTGTCTTACTTTGGAGCTGCCAACACTTAGCCTACCAAGCCTAGCCTTGAGTTGTTCTCAATTCAGCTTGCCAGCCAAAATTTCCTTTTTTGCATGAAATCTCCTTCACCCACCTCTTGCTTGGGGTGATAAGACTTCAATTGCATGAAATCTTCTTTGTCCACCTTCTACTAGAATTTTATGTGATCCTTCTTTCACCACCTAAATCACTTAAATACATCACATATTTTTGTAATTAAATTGTTTAAGACTTATGCTCGTATACCATTGGCATCCTCCCTTAAAGTTTCACATCAATTAGCCTGACCCTTTATCCTTAACGCATAGCAACTCACCTTTCCTTCATCAAAGTCCCACTTAGCCAACGCATGAGTTGGTCATCACCAACGCATAGGGTGGCCGCTCACCCTTAATGCATGGCTTGCTAGGTGGTGCTTGCTCGGCCTACTAAGCATGGATGCATGGTGCTGACCATCGATGCATGGGTGTGCTGCCTAGGCGCTTGCATTCTTGGCCACATAGGCATGCTCGGCAGCATAGGCACTCTTGGCCGCGTAGGCGTGTCTCGCTGCATGGGCGTGCTTCGCTGCTGGGCATGCGCTTGGCATAGCACATCGATGCATGGCTGCTCGGCAGACTTAGTAGCACTTCGACGCATAGGATAGCTTGCCCACTTGCCCGTTCGACGCATAGGCAGCGCGCTCGGCATACACCATCGATGCATGGGCTGCGCGCTTGACGCACGACCTGTGCGCTTGTCCTCGACGCATGACTGCGTGCTTGGTGTATGGCATGTGCGCTTGGCTTCAACGCATGGCTTGCGCACCTTGCATGCTCACTTCGATGCATGCTTTCTGCCCGTGTCCGCATGGCTCATGTATGCCTTTGCGTTGGTTATATGCAACCCTTAGCCATTTTTCAAGTTTTCTTGCTTCCATCCTTCATGCCTTATTGCGTCCAACATGATTTAAGCCCTTCATAGGCGTTTGGACCTTTGGTCATTTTGTTTTGGATAATTTTAATGTTTTCCACCCTTTGTTCCAATATTCTTACTTAGTATTTTTCTTCTCTATTTAACCTCCCACTTTAGATTTAGTGTTAGGGTCTTACATTTACCACCTACTTAAAATAATTTTGTCCTCAAAATTAAACGAAACTTAATTTACAGCGGAACTTTTATTTAATAATTTGCCTCATACAGTTTTATTACACCACAACTTTTTATTCTAGTCTTCTAAAACTTTCTCTTTCCCTTTTCCCATGACCGACATATTGTCCTATCCTGAGTTAGTCTATATAGTTTCCCCAACATCATTTTTCCTGTTTCCTCTTTTCTCCCTCCTACAGTTCATCCTCCTTCAACCATCGTTGATCTTCCTCCCGGGTTGTTTGGTGGTTGTACATTTCCAGTATCCATTAACTGAGAACATTCTCGTTTAAAGTGTCCTAGTCTGCCACATTTAAAACACGTGTTCGACCGTTCTTGGGTTTGTTCCCAACATCTTCCCCAATGATATTTATTACAGATCAGGCATCTTGGTCTTTGGTTAACGGTCATCATTGATTCCTTTATTTGGTTCTCTCGTTCAGGTTCTGCTTTAGTGTTGGTAATTCCTCTTCTTTTCCATCCATTTCTGCTTTCTACCCTGGGGGTAAAATTTCTTGGTTCTTCCCTCCGCCACCGACTCATTGATGAGTCTCTTTCCAGTCTTACTTCTTCCGCCGTTAAACTTCTTTCTACTCTCATCGTGGCTTCTATTAGCTTTGAAAATTCTCCCTATTCTACGGTTGCTATAACAGGAGTTCGATTCTCTTGTCTTAATCCTGTTTCAAACCTCCAACAGTGTTCCTTTTCATCCACCACTATGTTTAAAGCATACTTGGATAACTTCGTATACTTTAATTCATATTCTGCTACAGTCATGTTTCCCTGCATGAGCTATAGGAATTCATCTTGTTTCATATCCCTGAATGATCGGGGATAAAATCTTTCGAAAAATGCTTTCCGAAATTCCTCCCAACATATTTCTTCTTGATCGCCTCTCCTATTCTTTAGAAGCTTCCACCAATCTTCTACTTGTTTTTGCAATAAGAATGTGGCAAGACTTACCTTACGATTTTCAGGACATCTCATCACTTCAAAACATTTTTCTATTTGATTCATCCATGCTTCTGCATCTGCAGGATCCTTTGTTCCTTCAAAGTTTGTGGCTCCCAATGCCTTTAATCGTTCTATCCCATATTTCTTCTCGGGATCAGGTTGTATATTTTCTAAGCTTGCTTGGAGTTTTTGGGTGAATTTATCCATTTGTTCTTCCTCCCTGGATTTTTCTCTTGGACGACTTGAGGCACTTTCACTTTCGTTTCCAGATGGTTGCCCCGTTCTACGTTTTCCACTTCTCAGCATTTTGTATACAATCATTCACATATAAATTAGACATATGTCATCAACATACTATTTTTATTTATGAACATTGTTGCTATTTACATTAGTAGTTTCTTCCAGTCTACATAGATATTTGTTTACTTGTTCTCCGATAGTCATAAGTTTTCAAAGTTAAGCGCATCCTCTCGTTTCTCCATACACACCTTTCCTGCACATGTCCTATTTCCTTACAAAAAATACAAGATTTATAGGATTCCACGTTGTTAGAGTTATAGGTGGGCTATTCCTCGAATTTGATCACGATACATCGAGGAATATCCTTCTTTCCTGAATGCGCCCATTCTTAGTCCACCGTCAATTCAGGCAGTATGTTGTTACTTCCTGAACTTGAACCTCTAGCCAGTTCTCGTTGATATTTTTCCTAAATCTATCTTGTTTTTCTCTGAAAGGTATAACAATTTTTGTGGATATGGCCAACCTTGCCACATCCATAGCAAATTCCAGTCCCTTTTAGACACAGACCACTATGATTTTTACCACACTGTGGACATCCCATGTTAGTTCGGGATCCCACCAAGTTTTCATTGTTCAAGGTAATAGGATATTCAATATTATTATTCACACTATTCTCAGATCTTTCAGGGTTTTCCCCTGGGTTAGCACCGCGGTGTCCAGTTCGCATTCTGGAGTCATTCCACCACCAGTCTTGTCTGCTCGGATTCATTTCCTATAGTGGACATTATTCAGGTTATTAATTACTAATTTCTTTATTTTCACTTTCCCTTTCTTATGTTTCCCTATGTCCACTTATTATTCCTCATTTCTTTCTCCTAACCATTCCTGATTCTACTTTAGGTTTTCCTAGTATATTTCATTATATTTATTTCTTTTTAGGTTTTGACCTAGCCTATCTTTTAATATTATCTGGCTTCCCTACCTTAGGTAAGCCTTTTCCTGATGCCGCTTTGGCTTTAACCTATCCCTTTTTCTTTTATTCTTCCTAGATTCTATTTATAATTATGCTAGATTCAACTTTTTCACAAGTTTTACGTAAACCTTTACTTTGATACTAAGCTATCACACCCCCTCCCTAGCCTTAGCCTCTAAGACCTGGAAGGGAGCATGAGGGTACAACAGTATTATTCAAAGACAACATTTCAATTTAACATCCCCCCCCCCTTATGTGTTAAAGATTTCAACATGTTTACAACACTCTATCTAACTTTCATACACATAGGTCAATTTCCTATATTCTTTATTTCATGATCCGAGCCGTGCCCTAAGAATTTACCAAGTCCTGGTGTGTTGATGGTTAGTAGACTCCTTCCTGAATGCTACGCTTTGCTACCTGGTGGGGGGGGGGGGGGGGGGGATATAAGAAAACATTTTGAAGAGTGTGAGCTACTAAACCCAGTGAGTAGTTCTTTTAGAATAATAATCACTTTGCAAATCATATTTTTTTTAAATAAATCACATAATCACAATTCCAATATAATTTATGCATGATCATGTATATATTTATTCAATCGACATCCTCCAGTTCCATGCTATACGTGGCATGCTCATATCATGGACACATTATCAATCACAACAACTTTTTATGGAAACTTCATATAACCCATTTTTCCCGCCAATGTGCACATCGAAAATTTTTTTCCCACTAGTCATGCTTACTTGACTATATTTCCCGCCGGTCGTCACCGACTATTATTTTCTACCGACCAAGGCCGACTATATTTTCCCACCAAGCACCTTTTGTTAAGCATGCTAACTTATGTAATCTGGGTATACTCTCAGTTTCCATAGCAATTTCACAAACAATATCATGGCAACAACATAATCATCATAAGCATGCATTTGGCACTTACATATTCATTTATCCATATATTAACGCGTAAAACTAAGTAAACACTCACCGTACACAAGTTTTTTCACTAAGATAACCTTGAGAATACCTCCCTGAGAATTCCTCCATATCAAGGGAAATTTCTAGTTATATCAATAAATAATGTAAAACTAGCCAAAATACCAGTATATAATGAAAATACCAGCTTACCCTACTCCACTTTAGCCAAAATACCAAAATTAGCCTCTTTAGAGGTTATTTGGACCGAGATAGGCAGTTGGGCGTTGGGCAGTAGGCAGGGTGGGCGTGCTGTGCCGCATAGGGGACTGGCGCGTTTGGGTGTGCATTGCGCGGGGCATGCGTTGCACTGGGTGTGATGCGTCCTACGGGGGAGGTAGCTGCGCTGGGTTAGCGTGGGGGATGCGTCGAGCGAGGCACGCGCGGACGGACGGATGCAGTGCTACGTGCATTCAGGATGTGGGCTGGCTGTGCGTCCGGCTGACTCAATGCCTCACCAAGGCAACCTTTGTTTCTTTTGATCTTCAATCAACTTGGTAGCCTAATAACTCAAACGTAACTCTCTAAATATGCTCTCAACACACGATATAGGTGATAGTATGAATAAATTCCTCTTGCCCAACCCCTCTATTTATAGCCATTATAAACTCACCCCATGGTGACAAGACAGCTCAACTCCCATTTATCTTACTTTGGAGCTGCCAACACTTAGCCTACCAAGCCTAGCCTTGAGTTTTTCTCATTTCAGTTTTCCAGCTAAAATCTCCTTTTTTGCATGAAATCTCCTTCACCCACCTCCTGCTTGGGGCGATAAGACTTCAATTGCATGAAATCTCCTTTGTCCACCTCCTACTAGAATTTTATGTGATCCTTCTTTTGCCACCTAAATAACTTAAATACTTCACATATTTCTGTATTTAAATTGTTTAAGACTTATGCTCATATACCATTGGCATCCTCGCTTGAAGTTTTCCATCAATTAGCCTTACTTTTTATCCTTAACGCATAGAACCTCACCTTTCCTTCATCAAGGTCCCACTTAGCCAATGCATGAGTTGGTCATCCCCAACGCATAGAGTGGCCGTTCACCCTCGACGCATGGCTTGCTAAGTGGTGCTTGCTCGGCCTACTAAGCATGGACGCATAGTGCTGACCATCAACGAACGAGTATGCTGCCTAGGTGCTTGCGCGCTTGGCCGCATAGACATGCTCGGCCGTATAGGCAATCTCGACTGCGTGGGCGTGTCTTGCCGCATGGGTGTGCTTTGCCACATGGGCATGCGCTTGGCATAGCACATCGATGCATGGCTGCTCGAAAAACTTAGCAGTGCTTCGACGAATAGGATAGCTTGCCCACTTGCCCGTTCGACGCATAGGCAGGGCGATCGGCATACACCATCAACGTACAGGCTGCGCGCTTGACGCACGGCCTGTGCGCTTGTCCTCGACACATGACTGCATGCTTGGCGCATGGCATGTGCGCTTGGCTTCAACACATGGCTTGAGCACCTTGCATGCTCACATCGACGCATGCTTCCTGCCCGTGTCTGCATGGCTCATGTATGCCTTTGCGTTGGTTGTATGAAACCCTTAGCCATTTTTCAAGTTTTCTTGCTTCCATTCTCCATGCCTTCTTGCGTCCAACATGATTTAAGCCCTTCATAGGCGTTTGGACCTTTGGTCATTTTTTTTTTGGATAATTTTAATGTTTTCCACCCTTTGTTCCAATATCCTTACTTAGTATTTTTCTTCTCTATTTAACCTCCCACTTTAGATTTAGTGTTAGGGTCTTATAGTACCACTGCTTATCACTAAACTGAGTGAATTATTTTGATACCTTCTCTATGTACTTCAGCATCAAAATCATAACATAACTGAACTAGGTAGTACAACTCAGATACCTTCTCCTTGTACCTCAGTATTGAACTGAAAATACATGATAGGAAAACATTTTCATAAAACATGCTTACTGAAAGCTTGATCTCATAAATCATAGTTTTCACAAGAACATCATTTGTTAATGCATGCTCAACAACATTAAGAGCACATATGATTTAAAACATAATACAAATACTTGTAACATAAACATGTCATAGAATCTCCTTTTGAAAACTACCATGGTTCAACCATTGTACCAAAGCATATTTCATAAACTTTGTAACTAGCATGCGTTTATAAACTTTAGAGAAATGCATTGCTTGGAACTTCTTGTAAAATAACCAACATAGAGGTAACTGTCAATAAAGCATGGATTATTTAAATATTTATAAACCATTTATAAATCATTTATAGTTACTCATAGCTCGTCGGGCTCTTAAATGATTTATATGCCTCTTTTAGCTCTTCTTGGCCTGAAAGGACATAATCCCTGGTTAGATTCCTTAGAATACTCATAAAAAAGCTTTAGGTAGCTCACTTACCGATGAAAATTTCACCAACAAAACAACATTAATAGTAAGATGATCATTATGAGCGAGATCATCCTCATGAGCGAGATTTGTGACTTTTCCAGCGAGATTTATGACTTCTAGCGAGATTCAGCACAAAACCAGCAAGATTTTCATCCTTAGCTAGATCCTTCTCTTCCTTAACTCACTTTCGCTCTCACTCATTTTCTTATCTCTCGCTCGCTTTTGCTCATTTTCTTATCTCTCGCTCTCACTCATTTTCTTATCTCGCTCTTGCTCTCGCTCATAATGGTGAGCTGCCTGCTTAATCTTCCCAAGCAGTTGCCCGCTTACGCACCGATTCCCTGTTCCAAATTAAAAAATTCATAACTCAAAATCCAAGACTCTTTTTAAGAAACTTCCTTCTACAAACCTGTTTAGAATCGAGCAAATTTATTAACTATAAAATTTCAGCCAAAAATGTTTTGTAATTTGTCCTGAAGCTTCCAATCTTCACTCTAGGCTCTAATTAATTCGAGAATCTGCCCTTTTGCTAATTCATCACTTTTTGCTATTCTCCGTGTAAGATCTTTCTCCGGAAAAACAGCCTCAAAAACAAAATTCTCCCAGCTTTCAAACGGCACTGATCTCACTTAATTTGCCCAAGTCATTTTCCAAAATCGAGCTTCTAAATTTCCTCTCCCTTTTATACATCTTTCCGCCTCCCATGTTCAAGGATCAAACTGCCACCTCATCCAGCACTTGGTGCTTCCGGCCAATTCCCATTTGTAGGTTTCTTCAATTAATTTATTTTTCCTTCCTTTCCTTCATAACCCACATTAGGCCTTTTCCTTATAATATAAATTTAGTGTGTATCGTATACTCCATCGTCTAACGCCCAACGCCTATCGTCTAGTGCCTAAGCGTCCAACGTCTATCGTCTAGCACCCAACGTCCATTGTCTAGCGCCCAATGTCTATCATCTAGCCTTGCCGTGCAGCTCATCGTCTAGCGCATCGTTCAGCTCCATGCGATTACTACACGATCGCCTACCGCATCGGTTAGCTATCCGCACGTTTACTATACGATCGCCCATCGCCTGCCTACACGATTGCCTACCTCGCACACACTTGAGGCTGTCACAAGCCTTATCAACGCATCATGCCTTTCAACCCATGCGTTCATCCTTATTACCAATGCATAGTTTACCCCTGCCTTAGTTGCTACACACGCAACCCCATGCATCCACACTTCTCGATCAACGCATGCCTACACTTTGCTTCCATACTTAGCAAATTTTCACTTGTTATATTATCTAAAACTCACCCTTCATAATTTTACTTAACACGCATGTTACTCACTTATGTAGGAAAAATGGAGTACGAGGTTTACAGTTCATGACCGAGGCAATCATTGAGTTTGAGTGCGCGGTGTTCGTGCTATGTAGTAGCCATGTTGGATGACCGTTCGAGGTTGCTATGTTCGAGCATTCATGATCAAGGACCTTGGTGATGTGTCTATAAATGTGCGTATAGTTTCTTCTTGTTCATTTGTATTATCATGCTATAATTTCTGTAATGAATGCATAACCGTATGTTTCGTTTATGAATGTAAGTTGTAAAGTTCATATATGATTGTAATTTGGAATGATCATTCTGCTGCTCATGGAAATCCTCGTGCATGATATTTCTAATGGATACATAATATATCTACAATGAGGGGAGTACAACTACAAGCTATAGTTGTCACACCCAGCCCCAGACCATCCTCTCAGCCTAGGAAAGGGTGTGACTGCAGCAGTTATAAACCCTTTGGCTGACACTTACTGCTTAATAACTCTTGTGGAATAACTTTGAAACCAAAATATAACTCATATATAGCGGAATGTATTTAGGCCAACAATTTATTAATTTAGAAACATAACATATTTAGAGTCCTTACAACACTAGATCTACAAGTCCCAAAACCCTAAACTCTAGTCCCTATATGAACAATAGTAACATGTGTACAATATTAACAGTAACCACCTAAACAGAGGGTTTACAAATCTCTTATTCCTTTAGTGGCAGAGCAGATGCAGAGCTATCTTTAGAGGATTTGAACGCTACTTGTTGGGGGGGGAGGGGGGGAGAAAACATTTGAAAACGGGGTGAGTTTACGCCCAGTGAGTGACTTAAGAAAGATAATTGATTCTCATGCAAAATCTCAATAAAGAGTTTAACTGAAATATAAGCTTCTACAGTACTTGTACTGCAGTGTAAACATTTTCCAAGTATAAAGCATATAAAGCTGTTTTACTCATAAAACAGTAAAACTATTTCTCAGTTCAAAGTAACCCCACTGTGGGTAAAACTAATCCCAACACCAACTACTAGTCAAGAGAGAACCCTTTTGCTTAATCTCTGACTCTAACTACCTACGTGCACGTGGCCATACTAAGTACCGTCATACCTTAGGCACTTCTGCTCAGATACCCTCTCAAATGTCCTTCAGTATCGAGCTACTAGGATACCTTCTCAAATGTCCTTCAGTATCCGGTTGGTTTGGTACCTTCTCAAACGTCCTTCCGTACCAAAAGATACCTTCTCAAATGTCCTTCAGTATCTAGTTGGGCGGATACCTTCTCAAACGTCCTTCGGTATCACGTTTTGAGTAAAACTAGTCATAAATGACTTTTCTCTTTAAAGCATGTAAAGTATAACACATATAAAAACATAGCTTTAAAGATACTAATGCATGCTGAGTATATTTAACACATATAAATCGCTTTTAAACAATTTCTCACACATGCATGCGTTCAAAACATAATTCATAGTTTGCTTGGAAATCACTTTGTAAAACTAGCTGGCATGAGAATAATCCTCTTTAAAACTTGCTTTCTATAACAAATTGTAATAAAAAATTTTAAGCAAATGTTTTAGTCAAAACGTTTTAGCCACTCACCTCGATCGCTTAGGAACTTTTCACTCTAGTAGCTCCCTTTTCTACCTCGGGCTCCCTTTTCACCCCTAGAATCCAGATTCAAATTGCAGCTTAGATTACTCATAGTTATAGACCTTATTTTGAGATACGTCCTTCTACAAAAATGTTCTAAAATATCTCAGGAAGCTTACCCTAAAATATGAGCTCCAAACGCCTCGTGTTTTAGCCGGAATCACAGAATCTTCAAGACTCGCCCAACCTGATTCGACAGCCTGACCCTTCTGTCTTCTTCTACGTTTCCAGCCCGATCCCTTCGAGATTTTCTTCTGGCAGCCATACCCGGAAAACTAGACTTTCATATCTTTCAGGTGGATTTGGAATCACTCCAAACTCATGAGTAAATTGGGAGAAATCTTCGTCCCAAGTTGATGCGTCCTCTTTAGACCTCACTGTCCAATGCGTCCTCTATGACTAACGCATGGATTTAGCTCCAACGCAAGGTTTGCTCAACTCTCCCACTCTTTTTACGATATTTCTGAATTGTGATCTAAAAATGAAGTCTTTTGGCCCTATTGATAGGCATCCAAACCTTCTCCAGAATTGACACCACCTACTTGGCTGCATGGCCAAGTGTCTCCTTCTCACCCCATCAACGCAATGCTGTGATCATCACAAGCTAAGTGTCTTCCTCCCACGTTGCCAATGCATGAGCCTCCAATCTGATGCCACCACCTCAAATTCTTAAGGCTTAAGGCTTTCCTCCCAAGAAGACACATGGTTTTGATGACGTTTTCTATGTGACCTCACCCTTGTATGCGTCAAACTCTTGGATGTTTAATGCCTAGTCCATAAACAATGCATAGCCTCTACTCAATGCATAGCAAGCCAATTCACTATCATTACACTTCAACTTAGCCATCGCAAGGAGCTAACCATCACCAACGCATAGGGTGACCGTTCATCCTCGACGCATGACTCACTAGGTAGCATCACACAGCTTTATTGCCTTGGGCGCATGGTGTTGGCCACCAATGCATAGGCGCGCTGCATAGGCTGGTCCCCTCGACTTATTGGCAGGGCGTCCGGCAAAGGCTGCTCGATGCATGGGTAGGGCGTCTGGTCGAGGCTGCTCGACGCATGGTATGGGCGCTGGCCGAGGCTACTCGACGCATGGGCTGCATTTCCATGCATGCCTCGCCTACTCGTGTGCCTTCACACGCATCATCTTCATTTTCCTTCTTTAGCCGCATGCCCTCATTAACACCATCCTCCAACGCATCATCATACAAATTTCTATACTTAGCCAAATTCTCCAAATTTTCCCCAAAAGTCCAACTTCCAAATTTCCTCTTTTCTTTTTATTTTCCACTCTTTTCTCTACCATTCCACATTAATTTTCACATCAACCTACTCATCACACTAGTCTTAGTAGGGAACATACTCAAGTAGAGAAATTAGGATTCGAGGTTCACAATAGTGGACAATCCTGTTAGTTAACGAATGTTGATTAATTAGGTTAAAGAGTTTGACCAGTTAGTTGATAACCTATAGAAATACAAGTTATTTATGCCACCTTATCTAGATAGTGCCGCCAAAAGTTAGTGAATATGCGCCGATTGTATGAAAATTAGACTAGAATTACAATAATTATAAATGATCGCAATTAGACCCACTAACACCATAAAGATGGAAGACAAGCCAAATTTTACTCTGTTTTGTAGGAAACCATGTCACCGCTTGCACTCAAAGCTCACGAGAAACTGATCAACGCGTCTCTATCACATTGCGCCCGTCAATCAACAATGAAAAGATGATTACCGCAATGACGATACAATGCGACAGTTGATCCAGAGCTGTATTTTAATCGCATGTGGTAACAAAAACAACACCGCATGCAAATCCACGATCGAAAGATGTAGCTGAACAACGCAAAAGAGGAGGATTGAGACACGTGTACAACTAACGGTTGTGCAGAATTGACGGTCTGATTGCATAACAGGAGGAATAATTATTCCTCCATATTCGGAGTCAAAGACCTGCACCTATAAATACCTCATAGATTTCAGAGAAAACTCATGCTACTTGATACGGGGCTAATTGCTGCAAAAGTGTTGAGAGAAAAGGCTGAGTTAAATGCTTCAGTGAAGACATCCGAGAAGAAGATGAGACAAGGCCGAGAGGTAAGTCTCAGATTTAATCTGCCAAACACCCGATCGGAAGCTCTGTGCATAGATCTCTGCTACCAGTGGAGCAAGCCTGAGAGGGAAGCTCCTCCTACCATCAGATCCATCCTATCCGGCAAGTAGATCTCCATCGAATCGGTGCCAAGACATTGGCACATGTTTGTATCTATTCTATCTCTTTCATTGTTGTATTTCACTTTCTCTTTATTTCTTCATTCACACACCATGTATCAAACGCTTAATAGACATATCAAATGTTTCGATAGCTTTCATATACCATTCTCTGACTATTTCCGTTCCTCCATTAATCACTTTCTTCATGATGTCTTCTTAATTCCCTGATAGTTAATATGAATTAAACAAGTACTTAATCTGTGTTAAAGATGTAGAATGCATTTAGCTAAGGCATGCTAGACGACATCTTCACCTGTGAGAGCAGAAGTGAAGATGCCATTCTGATCTATCGAGAGAAGGTTAGAAGAATGCGTTAACTAAAGCAAGTAGTACTTCCAGACATGGAAGCAACCTTGCGTTCATTACGTTAGTCTCTGTTTCACCACAGACATGTGGGAGCGCGGCCGATCACTGAAAGGTGTACGCCAAGAGAAGAGCAGAACATCAATGCAATTGAGAACTTGCGCTGTTTATATTATTTATCTTTCTTTTTCTATTATGTTCATAAGACTTGTTGCCGCATTCCACGTTCTTTGCATAACCTTCACAGCCAGCCTTGACCCTAGCATCTTGTAACATGAAGCCCGTATCTTGTATCATCTAGCTTAGGTTTACTGTATTTTTATTTTATTATCGCATTTTTACTGCTTTACTTTATTCTAGTGCACTTTTATACTTGTACAAACACATATTTAAAGATTGAAAAACCTGGTCGCATATATCATGAACATACCACAATAACCTAGAACAGTCCCTATGTTTGACCTCGGATCACACCGAGAATCTTGTAGTGGAATTACACTTGGTTTCATCATAAGGAATCTTGTGACAACGCATGGCATACTACGTGAACATCCATAATTAACGCATATCTAGAAGTAGTATTGCATCATTTCAAGCATAGAACACCACAGCATTTACAATAAGTTTATGGCGCCGTTGCCAGGGACTTGGTTAATGGTTTATTGTTTGAGTGTGTTTTTGGTATTTTGTAGGACAGATCTCATTATACTGGCTGTTCAATGTGAAGAGCAGCCTGACAGTTTATGAGTCCTAGTGCTGAACCAGAATTCGAAGCTGACCCTGAGATCGAGCGTACTTTCCGTGCAAGGGCACGTTAGAACCGAATTAGTCGAAAGAAGGCAGCCAACATGGCGGACAACAACGATAATGCAGTATCGGTTATGAACCAAGGGTAGTTCGACCGGCTCAGGATCCTATCTTCCTAGCGGCTGATCGCAACATCCCGATGCGTAATTATGCGGGACCCAATTTGTATGATTTTTCTCCTAGAATCTCGAGGCCGAATGTGGAGAAGAATATGCATTTTGGGATTAAGCCGGTCATGCTGTAGATGATTCAAAATGCCGGGCAGTTCGGGGGTCTGCAAGGTGAAGACCCACACACCCATCTGACCAGCTTTGTCGAGATGTGTGACAATTTTTCCTTACCTGGCGTGACCCCAAAGAATATAAGACTGTATTTATTCCCTTACACCTTGAGGGACAAGGCTAAGAGGTGAGCTTACTCACTGGAGCCAAATGAGATCACTTCATGGGAGAAATTGGTGGAACGGTTCATGAAGAAGTTCTTTCCACCTGCCGTCAACACAAGGTGACGAAAAGACGTGTTGAACTTTGAACAGAAGGAGAATGAGACCCTGAGCACTGCCTGGGTGCGATTTAGAAGGCTGGTGAAAAACTGCCCACATATCAGGATCCACGATTGTGTCTTGATGGAAACGTTTTATAATGGCCTGAATTGAGCGACGCAAGCTGTTGCTGATGCCTTCGCAACAGGAGGTTTTATGGATATGACATACACAAAGGCTATAGTCATCCTCCACCGTATCTCGTGCAATATGGATGACTGGATCAACGATGGATATAGAGGCCAAGGCACCGAGAGAAGGAAAAATGAAACAGCCATTGTCCCTGCGGAGACAATGACTACGTTGGCCGCGCAGATGGCCACGGTGACCTCGATCCTCCAGTCAATGGCAATTAACCAAGGAGCCATTGCTCTACAATCAGCGCAACCCGCTGCACCGGCTCAAGTGGCCGCAATCAGTTGCATCAATTGTGGAGGGGCTCACGGATCTGACATGTGCCCATTGAACCTTCAGCAAGTGTGTGCTATCCAGAACAACCCCTTTAGCAATACCTATAATTCGGGCTAGAGGAACCATCCCAACTTCGGTTGGGGAGGCAATCCCAACCTAGGGGGCAGTTAACCATCAAGAGGGCAGTAGAGAGAATCCTCCTTTTCACTACAATCAAAGGCAATCAAGACCGCACAACCAGCAACCATCATCATCTAACACCTCGGGAAGCTCGTTAGAGACGCTGCTGAAGCAATATATGGATAAAAACGATGTAGTGATGCAAGCACAAGCGTCTTCAATAAGGAATCTGGAGTTCTAGGTGGGCCAACTAGCCTATGAGCTAAGAAGTTGAACACCAGGAACATTGCCCAACAATTCAGAAGCCTCGGGATCTACAGGGAAGAAGCAATGTCCTTAAGACATTG